>NC_044551.1:182795530-183118194 GCF_007565055.1 Rhinopithecus roxellana
CTTTTTTTCCTTAAGTGCCTTCCAACAAAGAGAGTCGAATTTCCATATGAAGGTGATTTTTAATCAGAAATAAGCAATCTCAATTTTGTATATGTGTTGCACCTTGGTGAATATTTCTTTCATTTGGGCCAAATTACACTAACAAGACTCTTTCTGGTCCAAGTGCCAGAAACCCACTTGCAAGGCTTACACAAAACAGGACTTTTATAGCCTCGGGAAATAAAAATCTACCTGGGAAAGTCTAAGCTTCTGACAGAGCTGAGTCCAGGTGCTCAAATGATGTTTTCAGGACTTTTTCCTTCCTTTGTTTGCGTCTGCTTCCTTTTAGGGTGACATTAGTCTCTGGCAAGCCTTCCTTTAAGGTAGAAGAAGGATTAGTAGCAGATCCAGACTCACATCCTATTCACTTAGCAGTACTCGTTCATTTTTTTGCGTGAACATACATTTGTTTATAAATAAAAATAATACATACTTATGGTGTACAGCATGATGTTTTGAAATATGTATATGTTATAAAATGATAACCATAATCAATCTAACACATCCATTGCCTTACATAGTTACCATTGTGCATTTGTGCATGTGTGATGAGAACACCTAATGTCTATATTCTTAGCAAATTTCTACTATATAATATATTATTATTAACTGTAGTCACCATATTTAAATTAGATTTCCAGAACTTATTCGTCTTATAATTAAAAATGTTTTCTGTAACCAACATCCCATTTCCCTCATGCTTTGACCCTTGATAACTACCATTCTGCTCTATTTCTGCGAGTTCAACTTTTTAAGACTCTACAAGCAATATTTGTCTTTCTATATCTGGCTTATTTCACTTAACATCATGCCCTCCAGGTTTATCCATATTGCAGATAGCAGAATTTCCTTCTCTTTTAAAACTGAATAATATTCCACTGTGTGTGTATATACACAAATGTTGTATAGGTACAATTTCTACATATACAATATACAATCTAAGTATCTCTTAAAGATGAATGGATACATTGTAATATATATTGTAATATATATATTTACTTACAATATATAATTTTCTAATTCATTGGTCTGTTGAGAAACATTTAGATTGTTTCCATATTTTGACTATTGTGAATAATGCTGCAATGAACATAGGAGTGCAGATGTACCTCTAAATAGTGATTTTATTTCCTTTAGATAGACACCTAGAAATGAGATTGCTGCTGGATCATCCAGTAGCTTTTTTTTTTTGAGGAGCCTCCATGCTGTTTTCCATAATTTTTACCAATTTACATTTCTACCAACAGTATATAAGGGCTCCCTTTTCTCTACATCTCTACCAGTTCTTGTTATCATTTGCCTTTTTTGATAATAGCCACCCTAACAGGTATGAGGTATTATTTCCTGTGGTCTTCATTTGAATTCCCAGTGATGATTGAACATCTTTTTATATATTTTGATCATTTGTATGTTTTCTTCGGCAATATGTCTATTCAGTTCCTTTACCTGTATTTTAACTGGGTTTTTAGCTTTTTTTTTTTTTTTGTAATTGAGTTGAATGAGTTTCTTCTGTATTTTGGATATTAACTCCGTATCAGATATATGGCTTGCGAATATTTTCTCTCATTCTGTATGCTGCCTTTTCATTTTGTTGGCTATTTTCTTTGCTATGCAGTAACTTTCTAGTTTGATGTAGTCCCATTTGTCTATTTTTGCTTTTGCTTCTTGTGATTTTTGGCTCATATCTAAAAAATAATTGCCAGGACTAATGCCATGGAGATTATCCCCTATTTTCTTCCAAGTGTTTTACAGTTTAGGCCTTTGTAATGTATTAGGTGTTTAATACATTGTAAGTTGATTATTGTTTATGATAAAACATAAGGATCCAATTTTATTGTATTTTTGCATGTGGATATTCAGTTTTCTCAACAACATTTATTGAAGTGACTATCTTTCCTCATTGAATATATTTGATGCCTTTATCAACAAGTAGTTGATTATATATGTGTGAGTTTATTTCTAGGCTTTCTATTCTTTTCTATTGACCTATGTGTCTTTTTTATGTCAGTACCATACTGTTTTGATTTCTATAGCTTTGTAATATAATTTGAAGACAGGGTGTGTGATGCCTTCAGCTTTGCTCTTGTTCAAGATTGCTTTAGCTATTTGGAGGCTTTTACAGTTTCATATGCATTTTTGGATTGTTTTTCTATTTCTATGAAAAAATACCAGTGGCTTCACAGAATTGGAAAAAACTGCTTTAAAGTTCATATGGAACCAAAAAAGAGCCCGCATTGCCAAGACAATCCTAAGTCAAAAGAACAAAGCTGGAGGCATCACGCTACCTGACTTCAAATTATACTACAAGGCTACAGTAACCGAAACAGCATGGTACTGGTACCAAAACAGAGATATGGACAATGGAACAGAACAGAGTCCTCAGAAATAATACCACACATCTACAGCCATCTGATCTTTGACAAACCTGAGAAAAACAAGAAATAGGGAAAGGATTCCCTATTTAATAAATGGTGCTGGGAAAATTGGCTAGCCATAAGTAGAAAGCTGAAACTGGATCCTTTCCTTACTCCTTATACGAAAATTAATTCAAGATGGATTAAAGACTTAAATGTTAGACCTAATACCATAAAAACCCTAGAAGAAAACCTAGGTAGTACCATTCAGGACATAGGCATGGGCAAGGACTTCATGTCTAAAACACCAAAAGCAACGGCAACAAAAGCAAAAATTGACAAATGGGATCTAATTAAACTAAAGAGCTTCTGCACAGCAAAAGAAACTACCATCAGAGTGAACAGGCAACCTCCAGAATGGGAGAAAATTTTTGCAATCTACTCATCTGACAAAGGGCTAATATCCAGAACCTACAAAGAACTCAAACAAATTTACAAGAAAAAAACAAACAACCCCATCAAAAAGTGGTCAAGGGATATGAACAGACATTTCTCAAAAGAAGACATGCATACAGTCAACAGACACATGAAAAAATGCTTGTCATCACTGGCCATCAGAGAAATGCAAATCAAAACCACAATGAGATACTATCTCACACCAGTTAGAATGGCAATCATTAAAAAGTCAGGAAACAACAGGTGCTGGAGAGGATGTGGAGAAATAGGAACACTTTTACACTGTTGGTGGGAATGTAAACTAGTTCAACCATTATGGAAAACAGTATGGTGATTCCTCAAGGATCTAGAACTAGAAGTACCATATGACCCAGCCATCACATTACTGAATATATACCCAAAGGATTATAAATCATGCTGCTATAAAGACACATGCACACATATGTTCATTGCAGCACTATTCACAATAGCAAAGACTTGGTATCAACCCAAATGTCCATCTGTGACAGACTGGATTAAGAAAATGTGGCACATATACACCATGGAATACTATGCAGCCATAAAAAAGGATGAGTTTTTGTCCTTTGTAGGAACATGGATGCAGCTGGAAACCATCATTCTCAGCAAACTATCGCAAGAACAGAAAACCAAACACCGCATGTTCTCACTCATAGGTGGGAACTGAACAATGACATCACTTGGACTCGGGAAGGGGAACATCACACACCAGGGCATATCATGGGAGGGGGGAGGGATTGCATTGGGAGTTATACCTGATTTAAATGACGAGTTGATGGGTGCTGACGAGTTGATGGGTGCAGCACACCAACATGGCATAAGTATACATATGTAACAAACCTGCACATTATGCACATGTACCCTAGAACTTAAAGTATAATAATAATAATAATAATAAAACAAAGGGATTCAGAGAGCGCTTTTAATGTTATTCATAGTATCATCATTTTAATATTATATTAATGAAATATATTCATGTTTGAAATCTGAGTAAATTTGGATTCACATTTAAAAAAAAATTCTCCAAAATAGAAAAAAAAAAGAAAGTGAAAAAAAAAAAAAGAAAAAGAAAAAATACCGGTGGAATTTTAATAGGTATTTGTAGATTCCTTTGGATAGAATGGACATTTTGACAATATGGATTATTTTGATTCATAAACATGAGACATATTTTCCATTTACTTATGACTTCTTCAATTTATTTCATCAATATTTTTTAATTTTTCAGTGTACATATATTTTGCCTACTTGGATAAATTTATTCCTAAGTATTTTTTTGATGCTATTGCAAATGAGATTGTTTTCTTAATTTATTTATCCATAGTCTGTTGTTAGTGTATGTAAATACTACTGATTTTTGTGTGCTGATCTTGTATCCTGCAACTTGCCTGAATTTTCTTATTATCTATAAGAGTTTTGTGGTAGAATCTTTTGTGTTTTCTATATATGAACTAATGTTATATGCCCACAGAAATAATTTTGCTTCTTCCTTTTTAATTTGGAGGCCTTTTCTTCCTTTCTCTTTTCTTTCTCTCTTTGCTTTTTGCCTACATGCTTTAGTGAGGACTTTCAGACCTATGTTGAATAGAAAGGATAAGAGTGGGAATACTTGTTTTATTCTTGATCTTAGAGGAGAATTTTCACCTCTTCATCACTGAGTATGATGTTAACTGTGGGCTTGTTATATATAGCATTTATTATACTGAAGAACATTCCTTCTATACCTAGCTATTGAGAGTTCCAATCATGAAAAGGTATTGAGTTTTGTAGAAAGCTTTTTCTAAATCTATGGGGATGATCATATGACTTTTATCCTTAATTATATTAATGTGGTATATTATATTTATTGATCAGCATTCCTTTTTGAAAGAGACTGTCTTCCCTAACTCAGTCCCCTACAGAAGTCCTAGGCTTGAGGACATTGGCCTGCATTGGATCATTTGGCCATATTGAATTAAATAAAATATGTACCTTTGACTGATGATATGTTTAACCCCCAATCTCTGGGCTAGTCTCAGACCCTTTTTTCCACATTATACGTGCATAAGGTGGGGTGGTACTTTAGAATAAAATCAAGGTATTACTTAGCAGACAGGAAAGGGGACATTGGCAGATTCAGTGACATCACTACATCAAGTTTAAATAAAATGATGGGTTACATATGAGGAAAAGAGAGACAAAAATGTATTTTACAAGGCATAGGTTTTTTCTGTTTTTTTTTTTTGTTTTGTTTTGTTTTGTTTTTTGTTTGTTTGTTTTTTTTGTTGTTTTTTATTTTTTTGAGAGGGAGTCTTGCTCTGTTGCCCAGGCTGGAGTTCAGTGGTGTGATCATGGCTCACTGCAACCTCTGCCTCCTGGATTCAAGCAATTCTACTGCCTCAGCCTCCCCAGTAGCTGCAATTGCAGGTGCCTGCCACCACACCTGGCTAATTTTTGTATTTTAGTAGAGTTGGGGTTTCACCATGTCAGTCAGGCTGGTCTCAAATTCCTGACCTCAAATGATCTGACCTCCTTGGTCTCCCAAAGTGCTGGGATTATAGGCATGAGCCATTTCACCCAGCCAGTTTTTTGAGAGCCACAAGTTGACTTTAATTCCATGGTATAAATCAGTTATTTATAGTTAAAATGTAAAATACTATGAAATATCCAATATTTGTGGAGTATCAATACAGATCATCGTATTCCAAAGCCCAGTAAGCATTTAAGGATTGCAAGTAAAGGATAAACATTAGCAAGTCAATTAATTGGTGTCACATCTTTACTTTTGTTGCCAAATAAATACATAATTTGAAAGTGAAATTTATTTATTACCATTTTTTTCTTCTGGTCATTATATGTTGGTAAACTTAATTTTATGAATATGTACATTCCTTGTCAAAATATTATCTTTGAAATGTCCAGGAAGTTTTAAAAAATATTTTCAATTTTCCTTGGAAATCATACTTCAGAATATCACCCAGGATGACTTACTGAACCTAGCAAGACAGTCCAACATTCAAAGTCAGGAAATGCCAGAAAATTCCAGTAAGATACTCCATGAGAAGACCATCTTCAAGACATAAAATCATCAGATTCTCCAAGGTCAAAATCAAAGAAAAAGTGTTCAGGGCAGCTAGAGAGAAAGGCAAGGTCACCTATAAAGGGAAGTCCATCAGACTAACAGAAGATCTCTCAGTGAAAACCCTACAAGCTAGAAGAGATAGGGGGACAATATTCAACATTCTTAAAGAAAAGATTTTCCAACCCAGGATTTCATATCCAGCCAAATTAAGCTTCATAAGCAAAGGAGAAATAAGATCCTTTTCAGGCAAAAAAATGCTGAGGGAATTTGTTACCACCAGACCTGCCTTACAAGAGCTCCTGAAGGGAGCACTAAATATGGAAATGAAAAACTGTTACCAGCCACTACAAAAACACACTGAAGGCCAGGCACAGTGGCTCATGCCTATAATTCCTGCAATTTTGGAGGCCGAGACAGGTGGATCACAAGGTCAGGAGATCAAGACCATCCCGACTAACATGGTGAAACCCCGTCTCTACTAAAAAATACAAAAAATTAGCCAGGCGTGGTGGCAGGCGCCTGTAGTCCCAGCTACTTGGGAGGCTGAGTCAGGAGAATGGCTTGAACCTGGGAGGTGGAGCTTACAGTGAGTGGAGATCATGCCACTGCACTCTAGCCTGGGCAACAAAGTGAGACTCTGTGTCAAAGAAAAAAAAACCAAAAAACACTGAAGCACACAGACAAGTGACACTATGAAATGCATAAAACAAGACTGCATAATAATCAACTAACATCATGCTGACAGGATCAAATTCACACATAATGTTACTAATCTTAAATGTAAATAGGCTAAATGTCCTAATTAAAAGACACAGAATGGCAAGCTGGATAAAGAACCAAGACCTATTGGTATGCTGTCTTCAAGAGACCCATCACACATGCAAAGACATACATAGATTCAAAATAAAGGATGGAGGAAAATTTACCAAGCAAATGGAAAACTGAAAAAAGCAAGAGTTGCACTTCTAGTTTCTGACAAAACAATCTTTAAAGCAACAAAGATCAAAAAAGACAAAGAAGGGCATTACATATTGGTGAAGGGTTCAATTCAAGAAGAAGAGCTAACTATCCTAAATATATATGCACCCAATACAGCAACACCCAGATTCATAATAGAAGTTGTTAGAGACCTACAAAGATACTTAGATGGTCACATAGTAATAGTGGAGACTTTAACACCCCATTGACAATATTAGCTCACCGAGACAGAAAATTCACAAAGATATTCAGGACCTGAACCCAACTCTGGAACAAGTGTACCTGATAGATAGCTATAGAAGTCTCCACTCAAAAACAAAAGAATATACATTCTTCTCATCACCATATAGTACTTACTGTAAAATTGATCACATAATCAGAAGTAAAACACTTCTCAGCAAATGCAACAGTATTGAAATCATAACAAACAGTCTCTCAGACCACAGCTCAATCAAATTAGAACTCAAGTATAAGACGTTCACTCAAAACCATACTACATGGAAATTGAACAATCTGCTCCTGAATTCCTTTTGGTTAAATAATGAAATTAAGGCAGAAATCAAGATGTTCTTTGATTTGAATGAGGAAAGAGATACAATGTACCATAATCTCTGGGACTCAGCTAAACCAGGGTTAAGAGGAAAATTTATAGCACTAAATGCCCATAACAAAAAGCTAGAAATATCTCAAGTTAACAACCTAACATCACCACTAAAAGAATTAAAAAACCAAGAGCAAACAAACCCCAAAGCTAGCAGAAAACAAGAAATAACCAAGATCAGAACTGAACTGGAAAAGACAGAGACAAGAAAAACCCTTCAAAAGATCAAGAAATCCAGGAGATTTTTTTGGAAAATAAAATAAAATAGATTATTAGCTAGATTAATGAAGAAAAGAGAGAAGATTCAAATAAGCACAATCAGAAATCATAAGGGATATATCACCACTGACCCCACAGAAAAAGGAACAACCATCAGAAAATACTATAAACAACTCTACACACATAAACTAGAAAATTTAGAAGAAATTGATAAATTCCTGGACACATCCATCCACCAAGACTTAACCAGGAAGAAATTAAATCCCTGAATAGACCAATAACAAATTCTGAAATTGAGGCACTAATAAATAGCCTACCAACCCAAAATAGCCCAGGACCAGACGGATTCACAGCTGAATTCTACCAGAGTTACAGAGAAGAGCTGGTACCATTCCTATTGAAACTATTCCAAACAATTGATAGAGAGGGACTCTTTTTTCCCTAACTCATTCCATGAGGCCAGCATTGTCCTGACACCAAAACCTGGCAGAGATACAACAACAACGAAACAGAAAACTCCAGGCCAATATCCTTGATGAACATTGATGCAAATATCCTCAAAAAAAAAAAAAAAAAAAAATTACTGGCAAGCTGAATGAATCCAGCAGCACATCAAAAAGCTTATCTACCACGATCAAGCTGTCTTCATTCCCAGGATATTAGTTTGGTTCAACATATGCAAATCAATAAGTGTGATTCATCACATAAACTGATCTAAAGACAAAAACACATGATTGTCTCAATAGATGCAGAAAAGGCCTTTGATAAAATCCAACATCTTTTCATGTTAAAAACACTCAATAAACTAGGTATTGAAGGAATATAACCCCCCAAAATAAGACCCATATATGACAAACCCACAGCCAAAATCATGCTGAGTGGGCAAAAGCTGAAGCATTCCCCTTGAAAACCAGCACAAGGCAAAGATGCCCTCTCTTGCCACACCTATTCAACGTAGTATTGGAAGTTCTGGCCAGGGCAATCAGGCAAGGAAAACAAATAAGGAGTATTCAATAAGGAGTATTTGGATAGGAAGAGAGGAAGTGAAACTATCTTTGCAGATGATAGGATCCTACATCTAGAAAACCCCATCATCTCAGCCCCAAAACTTCATAAGCTGATAAGCAAGTTCAGCAAAGTCTCAGGATAAAATAATCAATGTGCAAAATTTCCTAGCATTCTTATACACCAGCAACAGGCAAGTTGAGGGCCAAATCATAAATGAACTCCCATTCACAATTACCACGAAAAGAATAACATGCTTAGGAATGTAGCTAATAAGGGGAGTGAAGAACATCTTCAAGAATTGCAAACCACTGCTCAAAGAAATCAGAGAGGAGACAAACAAATAGAAAAACATTCCATACTTATGGATCAATATCATGAGAATGGTCATACTGCTGAAAGCAATTTCTAGATTCGATGCTATCCCCTTTAAACTACCATTGACATTCTTCACAGAATTAGAAAAAAAACTATTTTAAAATTCATATGAAACCAAAAAGAACCTGAATAGCCAAGACCATCCTAAACAAAAAGAACAACGCCAGAGCCATCACATTACCCAACTTTATACTGCAAGGCTACAATAACCAAAACAGCATGGTACTGGTACGAAAACAGACACATAGAACATAGAATGGAACATAATAAATAGCCCAGAAATAAAGCTGCACATCCATAGCCAACTGATCTTCAACAAAGGTGACAAAAGTAAGCAATGGGAAAACACTCTGTATTTAATAAATGGTGCTGGGATAACTGGCTAGCCATAGACATAGACCCTTGATGGTCATCAAAATTTGTTTGCGTAAAACTGTTATGCAAACAAAAGCATCCTGGATGAAAATTAATTTTCTCCAATCCAGTCTGGTGCTGGGTTATAGTGAACTGTAATTGGACAGGGACGATCAAACACGGTGGTCAAATATTTGGGCCTTAGAATCAAACAGCACTGGGTGGCATCCCAGCTTTGCCACTTCCCAGCTATGTGACTTTGAATAGGTTACCTTGTCAATTTTCACTTTCCTCATCTTTGAAATTAAGAACAAATTATCTCCTTCAAAAGATTGTTGTAATTCCATGAGATACAACAGTTGAAACATTTACTGTAGTTCCTGGTGCAAAATAAGCATTCAGTTAGTCATTCTTTATCTCCTTATTAAAACACAGTAGTTAATGACTGCCAAACCATAGTGAATCAGTATATAACCTTTCTTAGCTGGCTGTTTGAAACTGATTTGCTATGTAGGTGAACTACCTTCTCATTAGTGAAGCCATTTGGAAATACACTACTTGTTCCTAATATGAATGCATTACAGTTTCATCAGCTTCAGTGTGCACAAGACTGTAATTAACAAGTAAAATGAACATAGACCATCTAAAAGTCATTAAAGTATGAGAAGAAAATTCCATTTTAACAAAAGTAAAATTCCCTGCATGTTTACTCACTTAGCAGAAGACATTTGAGGAGGATAATTTACTCACTGTTAGGCCTCTGAGCCTAAGCTAAGCCATCATATCCCCTGTGACCTGCACCTGCACATATACATCCAGATGGCCTGAAGTAACTGAAGAATCACAAAAGAAGTGAAATGTAAATGGCCTGTTCCTGCCTTAACTGATGACATTCCACCACAAAAGAAGTGAAAATGGCTGGTCCTTCCCTTAACTGATGACATTACCTTGTGAAATTCCTTTTCCTGGCTCATCCTGGCTCAGAAAGCTCCTTGTGACCCCCCCACTCCTGCCCGCCAGAGAACAACCCTCCTTTAACTGTAATTTTCCTTTACCTACCCAAATCTTATAAAACAGCCCTGACTCTATCTCCCCTCGCTGACTCTCTTTTCAGACTCAGCCTGCCTGCACTCAGGTGATTAAAAAGCTGTATTGCTCACACAAAGCCTGTTTAGTAGTCTCTTCACACGGACACGGACGTGAGTGAAACTCACTAATGTGTTAGCAGATCATGGATGAAACTGCTTGTAACCTCCTGCTGTCATTGTCATGAAATGCAGCTAACATTAATTGAAATATCTGAATGCTTGGCTCTACAGCCTGTGAAACAAACATAAAAATTTTTTGTGTATTTTGTTAGTTTTTCAGTATTAATATTAGAATGTCAGGTTTTCGGCCGGGCGCGGTGGCTCAAGCCTGTAATCCCAGCACTTTGGGAGGCCGAGACGGGCGGATCACGAGGTCAGGAGATCGAGACCATCCTGGCTAACACGGTGAAACCCCGTCTCTACTAAAAATACAAAAACTAGCCGGGCGAAGTGGCGGGCGCCTGTAGTCCCAGCTACTCGGGAGGCTGAGGCAGGAGAATGGCGTAAACTCGGGAGGCGGAGCTTGCAGTGAGCTGAGATCTGGCCACTGCACTCCAGTCCGGGCGACAGAGCGAGACTCCGCCTCAAAAAAAAAAAAAAAAAAAAAAAAAAAAAAAAAAAAAAAAAAAAAAAAAAAAAAAAAGAATGTCAGGTTTTCATTAATTATTTGCTGTATTGATATATATTGTAGTAAATGGCTTTTCTAAGATGTCTTTAAGGAATACTCATATAATAATTAATATCCCTATCTCTTTGCCATTGGACACAGGTAAATCATTGTTTGTAACAAATGTCAAACCTAGATAACCTTAATTATATTCCTAGTCTTCAAAAACTGACATTCTGAGATTAAATGGAATCTGATAATGTTTTGAAAAAGGAAAGAAGAAAAGCTGTCCCTATTCACCGGACTTGGTGGAGAGAGAGATTTGCTAATCACTGCAAAGTGAAAGTGTTCAGGACATTATGATGGCAATTAGTTGTGTACCTTGCTGAAGTGATGGCTTAAATAGCTGACAGAGCTTTCTTTAGTGAGTACTTTTGTATTCACCAATGGGTTCACCTTGCCTGCTGCCTAGACAGACCTGATTTATCAAGACACGTGAATTGCAATAGAAAAAGTGTAATGCATGCAGAGCCAGCTCTGCAAGAGACTGGAGTTTTATTAGCCAAATCAGTCTCCTGGAGCTTTCAGGGATCAGAGTTTTTAAAGACAACTTGGTGGGTTTGGGGAAGCCGGTGAGCCGGGAGTGCTGATTGGTGAGGTCAGAGATGAAATTGTAAGGAGTCAAAGCAGTCTTCTTGCCACTGAGTCAGTTCCTGGGTTCCTCCCAAAGTTAGTTCAGCCTATGCCCAGGAATGAACAAGGAGGTCAGCTTGAAGGTTAGAAGCAAGATGGAGGTGGTTAGGTCAGATCTCTTTCACTGTCTGTTACAATTTTGCAATGGTGGTTTCACTTTGCCTAACTCAGACTGCTCTTCCTCTGTCTTGCATTATTATTACTATTTTTTAGCGTCTTCAAAAGAAGAGAAATGAAAGAATATTGCACAAGTGCAAAATTTACCTTGTAAAGTCAAATGTAGGAAACGATTTTGAGGACCTAATAGTAACAGGATCTTGATACTGACTAAAATGAAATTACATTATCAAAGAAAGATGCAAGAGGCAGATAAAGGAGAGGGCCCCTGGAGAATCTCTGACCTGCCTACATGCTGGCAGAACAAGGTAGAGCCACGGGAAGTCCCTGCCTTGTGCAAGGGGAGGAGCCTGGCCCCTTCAGCTCAGGTGTGGTGGCCTGGAATCAGTCTGTGAGGTGGGGGCCTGCTAGGAGACACCCCTCTCATTTTGCTGAGAGTTTATTTATTTTTTCTTTTTTTCTTTTTACCCAGTATATTCCACTCTACTCATCCTTCAGGTGTCCGCATTCCTAATCTTTCCTGGTTGTGTGACAGGAACCCGGTTTTAGTTGAACTAAGGAGCAAAATTATGAAAGACTATTATGCCATGTCTTTACTCTTTTATCAAAAATCACACACACACACACACACACCATGTATGTGACTCTTTTGAGCTTGTTCTTGTGCTGATAACAAGCTAGAAAAACATAAGAACATCTCTGCCTTATAGCTGCCTGTAATCCTCTATAAGATTATGTAGGTTCATTAATTACTCAATAATTTA
This sequence comes from Rhinopithecus roxellana, assembly GCF_007565055.1. Lineage (NCBI taxonomy): Eukaryota > Metazoa > Chordata > Mammalia > Primates > Cercopithecidae > Rhinopithecus > Rhinopithecus roxellana. The sequence continues at coordinate 182,808,263 of NC_044551.1, forward strand.
AACACTGATACATTAGTATTATGTTAACAACTGTTTCTAAAGTGCAAGTTGCAAACTTCATTGATTCATAGGATATACACGCTATTAAAAGTTACTCCAAAGGATTCTGTAACTTTTTTAGTAGAACCATGTTTTCAATTTTAGTTTTAAAAATTTCAAATATAGAGAGAACTTGAAATAATTTTAGAGTGAATACTATATTCTAAGAACCTAGATTTGATCATTAAAATTTTAACTATAAATCTTTTATATCTATCAATATATGCACAGAAATCTACTTTAAAATTAAATCTTAATGGAACCTCAGTATTTCCTAAAACAGATAATAAATGCAGTGCTTCTCTGATCACAAGAGAGCTCAAGGCCCAAAAGTCTACTTGTTCTGGTTAACACTTTCCTGAGGGACCTGACCTCTTTGTCAGTTCCACTGTGCACAATTTGACAACCAATAATCTAGTCAAAGCCTCCTCATTATTTTGAAGATCAAAAAACAAAAACAAAAACAAAAACGAAGATGCAGTGACTTGCTGCAATGAATGCAAGGCTGCCTTTTAAGCTGTTGCCAGACCTGAAACTAGAATTTATTTTTCTCTGTCTTTGTTGCTGATGTTAAAAATCACTGCTTAAAAATCACTTTGAGTTACTTAAATAAGTGTCAGGATAGCCTCATCCATCTGCATATTTTGTATTCTGAAAGCATTCCAACTAGTGTGGTGCTGGTTAGAATGAGTATGTAGTCCAGGTTCAGTGGCTCATACCTGTAATCCTAGCACTTTGGGAGGCCGAGGTGGGCAGATCACGAGGTCAGGAGTTCGAGACCAACCTGGCCAATATGGTGAAACCCCGTCTCTACTAAAAATACAAAAATTAGCTGGGTGTGGTGGTGCACACCTGTAGTTTCAACTACTTGGGAGGCTGAGGCAGAAGAATTGCTTGAACCTGGGAGGCGGAGGTTGCAGTGAGCTGAGATGGCACCATTGCAGTCCAACCTGGGCAACAGAGCAAGACTCTGTCTCAAAAAAAAAAAACCCAAAAAAAACCAAAATGAGTGTGTAATAGCTTAGCCCATGTGATACAAAGTAGTTATTTTTGGGCAAAGGTCAGGGTTATATTTTGGCTTTGAGAGCAAAGGTAATTCTGGGGATCATCAAAAAATTAAATCTTACCATAGGCTTAGATCATTGTACAAATACTCTTAAGTAGCATCTTTGTCCTTTGTGTTAGATCACTTTATTCTTGGGTTTACTCATGCATTTATTCATACGGCTTCTCTTTGGTAGTCTTACCTTCTTAAGTCAGCTGCATAGCATTTGCTTTTTTTAAATACAGGACTTGGATATTTACGATTTCCTCTATGGAAGTATTTTTCCTTTAGCTTTTTCAGAGGTTGACTTCTTAACCTCCAGGCTCCCATTAAATATCACTTCCTCAGAAATGCCTTGCTTGGCCCACTTTAGGCTGTCTCACTCAGTCACTGCAAAACACATCACTTACTGCATTTCTTTCACAGCACTTATCACCATCTGTAATTATCTGGCTTTTGTTTTGGTTTTTTATTTTTGCTTTGATATTCAACACATGTTGCATGAGAGCAGGACCAGAACAAAAGCCTGGCTTACAGTTAATGCTCCTTTATCCATATCTTTGTGTTAATTTGAATAGCTACTATGAATATCTACTATGTGGCAGTCATGGTTTAGACTCCAAAATATTACAATAGATAAAATAAACAAAACCTTTGCTTTTATGAATTTTACTTTTTCATAAGGGACGGCAAAGACACACCATGTAAGTAGGTAAATAAAATGACAAAAATCTACAATAAATTGAAACATAGGGAGGATGGAGAGTGATGGAAGGTGATCTTTTAAACATAGTAGTGAAGTCAGGTACCGTGGCTCATGCCTGTAAGCCCAGCGCTTGGGTAGTCTGAGGCCAGGAGAATTGCTTAAACCAGGAGTTTGAAACTAGCCTGGGCAACTTGGCAAAATCCCATCTCTACCAAAAAAAAAAAAAAAAAAAAAAAAAAAAATTATCCTGGTATCACAGTCCTCGCCTGTAGTCCCAGCTATTTGGGTGGTTGGGAGGCTGAGGTGGGAGGATTGCCTGAGTCCAGGAGTTTGAGGCTGCAGTGAGCTGTGATCATGCTATCTCACTCCAGCCTGGGTAACAGAATGAGACCCTATCTCAAAAAATAAAAATAAATAAATAAATAAACATGCTAGTCAGAGAAAGTGTTCTTGGGAGGTGCTGTTTCAGTACTAGTATGAATAAAGTGAGGGAGGAAGTCATTGAGACATCTGGGAGATGAGCCTTCCAGACAGAAGAAATAGCATATGCAAAATCCCTGAGGTTTTTGTCGTGTTCAAAGAACAAGAAAAATTTCATTAAGCCTGGAGAGAAGGGACTGCAATACAAAATCGTAAGTGAGATATTCAGGGACCATGTAAAACGTTTATATTGTATTTATAGAAAGAGATGATAGCATCAGAGGTTTCTGTAGAGAGCAATTATTGATTTTATTTATATCGGGCAAGAGTCACTCTGGTTAATGCGTGGAGAACAGCATGACACTGGGGTGTAAAAGTAGAACAGGAACTAGTTAGAAGGATGCTGAATGGTCCAGGTCAGAGATGTTGGTGCCATTGAGGCAGGAGAATAGGCTCTGGGGGCCAGGAACCTAAGGATTTCCTGGAATTAAATCAAATGGAAAAAACCCCAACTTTCTAAGACCAAGTGAATAACTTTGTAGCTCCAGCTATGACAGGAAACATCCTCTTCATTTGCATAGGGTGTACACCAAGTAAATAACTTTGTAACTTAACTTCATCCTCTTCATTTACAAAGGGTGTGCACCAGGCAACCAATGGGAAACCTCTATAGGATATTTAAACCCCAGAAAATTCTGTAACCGGGCTCTGAGCCGCTTGCTCAGGTGCACTCCCACCCTGTGGAATGTGCTTCTGTTTTCAATAAATCTCTGCCTTTGTTGCTTCATTCTTTCCTTGCTTCATTTGTGCGTTTTGTCCTATTCTTTGTTCAAAATGCCAAGAACCTGGACACCCTCCACCAGTAACACATGGTTTGGGCAGTGGAATAGGTAAAATGTGATCAGAATTGGGGTATGTTCTGAAGGAAGTAACAGCAAAATTTGCTCATGGATTGGGGTATAAAACTACATTTTCTTTATCCATTCTCCATCTTGCCGTGAACATTTGCATTATTTTCACATTGGGCTCGTAAGAAGTTAGCCTTAAACATGAAGGAAATCCTACCATTTATGACAACATGGAGAACCTGGGAGACATTATGCCAAATGAGGTATCTGTGACACAGGACAAATACTGCATGATTCCACTTACATGAGGAATCATTTTAAATTAAGTAGAAAATAGAATGGTGGTTTCCATGAGCCAGTGGGATGGGGACATGGGGATTTGTTGTTTAATGGGTACAAGTTTTCATTTGTATGAGATGAATGAAGTTCTAAAGATCTCCTGTACAACATAGTGCCTGTGGTTAATGATGTATTGGACACTTAAATGTTTATGAGGATAAAGCTTATGCTAAATGTTCTTACCACATAAACAAAAGCAAAAGAGATACATCAAAATTTTGGAGGTGATGGAAATATCTATTACATTGATTATGGTGATGATTTCACAGGTTTACAAATATGTCCAAACTGATCAAACTGTATTAAATGGGGGCATTTTTTTTTTTTTTTTGCATAGCAGTTATACCTCAGTAAAGCTTTTAAAGTAATTTTGATAGTGTATAATATATTGGGCATAAGTTTTAAAAAAAATTTGCAATTTTTTTTATTCTGAGAACTGGAAGAGTGCTGTTCTTATTTATTGAGAAAAGGAAGAGGTAGGAACGAACAGGGAAGAAAAATAGAGTTTGGTTTTGGACATGTTAAATTTGAGGCATCCAAGAGAATAAATTAAGGAGGCAGATGGATCTAAGAGCCTGAAGTTCAGAGGAAAGACTGGAGAAACTAAATTGTGAGTCATAAGTATAAAGATGGCATATAAACAAGGAGAAAGTGTAGGGTCACCTAAGGAATGGGGACAGATAATTGAAAGAAGATATCCCAGGAAAGATCTTCTGCATTTAGAGTTTGGGAAGAAAATAAAGATTCAGCAAAGGAGACACTGAAATAGGAGGCAAAGTGAGGTAGGCGGAAAAAAGTGTATGGTATCACATAATGCAGTGACAGTATTTCTAGAAGAAAGGAGTGATCAGCTACTTCAAATGTTAGTTAATAGGCAGAATAATATAATAATGAAAAGTGGCCATTGAGTCTTTTCATGTAGAAGTCACCACTGACCTTGACAAGAATGGATTTGGTGATTAGGGATAATTAAAAAAAGGATGTAAGAATAACAAATAGAGACAGCATTTAAAAATTTTGTCATAAAAAGAGTAGATAAGGCAGTGCTAACTGAAGAAGGATGTGAAATAGAGATTATTGTTAAATGCCAGAATTATCACAAAAATATTTATTTAATGACAGAAATTATCCAGTGAAGAAGACATTAATGATGAATGAGGTTAATGATGAATGTGGAGACAACTGCAGAAATGATATTCTAGAGTGAGCAAGAGGTGATGGTACAAACAAGAGGAGAAAGAACAATTCATCATTAAGTTAGGGAAAGACAGTGGGACAAGAATTAAGAACATTTTTGTTAAGGGAGTTAGTTAAAAGAATCTAAATTGGTTAGGGAGGAAAATGAGAATACAAGGGAGAAGGGTCAACAAATCCAAAGTGTCTATGTGGTTAAAGAGTTAGTGATATCAGGCTATTTGAGGGAAATGAGATTTAATACGGCCAGATAAGAAAAAAAATCAGAGTGGGGAAGCTATTCATAATGGAAAAGTCAAGAGTGGAGCCATTTTTCAATTTTTTATAATGCCTCAGGAAATTCTATTTTGATTAATTAAATAATCTGTGTATTCATCAAAACATATATTTATGTATTCATTCTTTATTTTAAAGAACACTGTTGTCTTCCCCTATTTTAAAAAATAATGACATTAATTGATCGGGGCTGGAGAACCGTACTCATATACCTACACACACACACACACACACACACACACACACACACACACATACACACACATGCAATTTTCAGATAGGACCTTGCTCTGTTGCCCAGGCTGGAGTTCAGTGAGTGAGAGCATGATCTCAGCTTACTGCAGGCTCGATTTCCTGGGCTGAAGTGATCCTACCACCTCATCCTCCTGAGTAGCTGGGACTACAGGTGTGCACCACCATGCCTGGCTAATTTCTGCATTTCCTTTTTTTAGAGTTGGGGTTTCACCATGTTGCCTAAGGCTGGTCTTGAACTCCTGAACTCAAGAGATCTGCCTGCCTCAGCCACTCAAAGAGCTGGAATTACAGGCATGAGCCACCATGTCTGACTGACACTGATATATAAAAAAGCTTCCAAGATGCTGTGAAGGAGAATGTCTGGCTTAAGATACAAGTTTGCATCTTCACCTACACATTTAAATCATTTGACAGATACACACACATACATTAAAACACATACACGAGTCTCAAGTCATTTGAAGCAAGAAAGTGAAGGTAAATGGGTGCATTGTTTATTTGAATTGTGAAATCACAAATAAAAAAGTAGAAGATGCAAGGGAGTATTTGAACAAGGTGCTAATATCCTGAAGGAATGTAAAAGCCAGTCTGTAGTTGGCAGGTACAGGTTTGGAAGCAAATGGTGCAGTCTGGAACAAAGAACAGGGAAGTTTCATCAGGAAGAAGGCAAGAACGGTGATTTGAATGCAGCAATGAGAGAGGCAAGGTCATCAGTTACTCATCTCCAGGTCTAGGATGTAGCAGTTAAAAAACCCAATTATTAATCCTTTCAAACCAGCTCCTAGATTCATTGATTTTTTGAAGGGTTTTTGTGTCTCTATCTCCTTCAGTTCTGCTCTGATCTTAGTTATTTATTGTCTTCTGCTAGCTTTTGAATTTGTTTGCTCTTGTTTCTCTACTTCTTTTAATTGTGATGTTAGGGTGTCTATTTTAGATCTTCCCACTTTCTGATGTGGGCATTTAGTGCTATCAATTTCCCTCTAGACACTACTTTAGCTGTGTCCCAGAGATTCTGGTATGAACATTCCATGGTCATGGATAGGAAGAATCAATATCGTGAAAATCACCATACTGCCCAAAGTAATTTATAGATTCAATGCTATTCCCTTCAAGCTACCATTGACTTCTTCACAGAATTGGTAAAAACTACTTTAAATTTCATATGAAAACAAAAAAGAGTCCTTGTAGCCAAGACAATCCTAAGCAAAAAGAACAAAGCTGGAGGCGTCATGCTACCCGACTTTAAACTATACTACAGTAACAAAAGCAGCATGGTACTAGTACCAAAACAGATATATAGACCAATGGAACAGAACAGAGGCCTCAGAAATAACACTACACATCTACAACCATTCGATCTTTGACAAACCTGACAAAAACAAGCAATAGGGAAAGGATTCCCTATTTAATAAATGGTGTTGGGAAAACTGGCTAGCCATATGCAGAAAACTGAAACTGGACTCCTTCTTTACACCTTATACAACAATTAATTCAAGATGGATTAAAGGTTTAAACATAATACGGAAAACAACAAAAGAAGAAAACTTAGCCAATACCATTCAGGACGTAGTCATGGGCAAAGACTTCATGATTAGAAAAGGATGAGTTCATGTCCTTTGCAGGGACATGGATGTAGCTGGAAACCATCCTTCTCAGCAAACTAACACAGGGAAAGAAAACCAAACACTGCATGTTCTCACTCATCAGTGGGAGCTGAACAATGAGAACACATTGACAAAGGGAGGGTAACATTACACACTGGGGCCTATCAGGGGATGGGAAGTAAGGGGATGGAGAGCATTAGGACAAATACCTAATGCATGTAGGGCTTAAAACCTAGATGACTGGTTGATAGGTGCAGTAAACCACCATGGCACATGTACACCTATGTAACAAACCTGCACATTCTGCACATATACCCCAGAACTTAAAGTATACAAAACCCAATTATGAGATCTTCAGGGAACCCCCACAAGGGAAAGCCAGATTCTAGTATAAGAAGGTAAAGGAAGTATCAGAGCAGTATTTTAAATTTCACAGGATTTGACAAACACTTTGGTGCTCGATGAATATTTGTTGAATGAACAAGTACTTTTTATTCAGATCAGCATTATGTGTATACAACAGTGACCATATCATGTTTGATTAAGGGTAACTATTTGAGCACCTGTCTTATTCATTTAATCAAGATTTATATTGTGGAATACCAACAAAGATAATTTTATCAGCTCTGAGTGCACCCTTAGAAGTTCATCTATTACTGATAGTAGGTTTACATGAAGATGTAGGATCCCTACTGTTTAAATATAATATGGATAAGTTACTGAGTATACAAATGGACAGTGGCCAGACCACAGATGAAAGCAGAACTCTGATCAACAAACTCTTTGATCCGGGAAACAAAACTATAACTTCTGTAGCAATCAGTCCAAAATGTCCAGGACTGGGTCAATAACTACCAACTTACATATATTTGCGTCTGCTTTCAATTCAGGACTAAGTAGGGAAAGTCAAATATGCTCCCCAAGCCATTCACATAAATGACCAACTTTTAGTTAGTCCACCTACTGCTGCTTCATGCTAACCTCTAATCAGAAAAAGAACCTGGTGGCTTGTTTTTCCTCACTATAAAGTTTGTTCTTCTTCCCCCAGTCAGCCTTTGTTAAACACAAGTCATGGTGACTATCTTCTTTGCTGTTGAAAGCTCTAAATAAATAGCCTGTGTTCTCATTTGAGTTTTGCGCGGGTGTGAATGTTTAGGTTCCCCAAAAGTTCATATGTTGAAAACCTAATCACCAAGGTGATAATGTAAAGAGGCAGAGACTTTTGTGATGGTTAGATTGTGATGGTGGAGTAATCATGAATAGTTTAGTGCCCTGATACAACCCAGAAAGCTGCCTTGATTTTTCCACCATGTGAGGAAACAGTGAGAAGTCAGTATCTATGAGTCAGGAAGTGGGCCCTCACCAGACACTGAATCTTTCAGCATCTTGATCTTGGAATTTCCGGCCTCCAGAACTGTAACTAATGAATTTCCTTTATTTATAAGCTGCTGTGTCTATGGTATTTTGTTATAGCAGCCCAAACGAACTAAGACAGATAGTTTTTGTTTATTTCCATATATGACTGACTATTAAGAATTTATATGTAGGTAATAATAACACTGGAGCCATTAAACTGTTAAAGCGTATATTAACAAAGTATTTAAATCAAATATTTTAATAGAGGTAGTTCTTTTAATTTTATTTTTTAAGAATACTGATAGCTGTATTTTGTGAAAGATCCAAGACACAGTTTAAATTGTTAAATATTAATAAGATGGCTGGGCACGGTGGCTCAAGCCTGTAATCCCAGCACTTTGGGAGGCCGAGGTGGGCGGATCACGAGGTCAGGAGATCGAGACCATCCTGGCTAACACGGCGAAACCCCGTCTCTACTAAAAAATACAAAAAAATAAACTAGCCGGGCGAGGTGGCGGGCGCCTGTAGTCCCAGCTACTCGGGAGGCTGAGGCAGGAGAATGGCGTGAACCCGGGAGGCGGAGCTTGCAGTGAGCCGAGATCCGGCCACCGCACTCCAGCCTGGGCAACAGAGCGAGACAACGTCTCAAAATAAATAAATAAATAAATAAATAAATAATAATAATAATAATAATAAGATAATGTAAAATTTGTTTTAGCAATAAGATTAGATGTTGCATTTAACATATTTAAAATAATTGTTCTTACCCCATAGAAGATGTGTGATAATGTGTATTAGGTAAATTATAATTTTCCTAATACACAAAACATTATAATATAGTACACGGGCCCATGGGCTTGAATAAAATATATAATTTTAAACATGGGCAGTGGGATATGTAGTCAGACACTATATATATGTATGAAAAACTTTTAAAGTTTCTTTTCTATAAAACAACTTACTTTTCTAAATTTTAAATGATTACTTCATTTTACTATCCTTATTATGGTTCTGCTTTAAAAATCAATAAATTGTTTATAAAATCCTGAGCTAGATATCTTTCCTCTTTGCAAGTTATTAAGATATTAGTATTCTTCTCCCATGTCTTAACTAAAGACACATCCAAAAGGGTATTAACTATGCGAGTCCATGCTGTGTGCTTACTGGAGGCTTGTTATACAACTAGAAATATTGGAAGAATTCCTTAAAGAGAGGCCTTATTTTTTAAGAAGTTCTATCGATAGGCCTAAGGTGATGGATTTCATATAAAAATGTTATTTGCAGCTATAAATATTTCTCATGGCAACAATATTATTAATAATCTGTTATTTAAAATGCATAATATATCACTTCACATTTACATTGTGGCTAATGTTTTGGGGCTGGATTTAATCAAGGTGAACTTAAAATGATGCTGTTTGTCTAAGATAGTGATGCTCCTTGTCTGTCACTTTGCAGAAAGGTATTCATCTGTAAATTATTGGATAATCGTTGTTCATAGGATGAGACAACTCCTTAAATATAATAAATGTAAACCTACTATGAAGTCTCAGGCATGTTTTCACTGATGGTTCTTTGTCAAACTTGGAGGTCTGGAGTCACATGAAATGGAGTCATAGAAAGAAATTGAGAGAACCTACCCAATGAGGATAATTATTATAATATTACCAGTAATTGAAAGAGAGATCCCAAGGGAAGAGCCTAAAGGAACATGGCTCTTTGGCTCATTGTTATAGCATTAGCAAAGAGTGTGCTTTTCACTCAATAGGAAGAAATATCACAGTTCCTTTGGTATGTATCCTACAGTGGACTTCATTAAGCCAATGTTCAATAAAGGCCAGGAAAAATTGTGACAAGCTGCACAGATATTGCATGTCATACCTGTAAAATGATAGTGCATGTCACTAACTCTAGCACTATTTTATGTTCAAGTTAAGATCTTTTAAAAATAATGAGGCCAGGCGTGGTGGCTCATGCTTGTAATCCCAGCACCTTGGGAGGCTGAGGTGGGCGGATCACGAGGTCAGGAGATCGAGACCATCCTGGCTAACACTGTGAAACCCCGTCTCTACTAAAAATACAAAAAATTAGCTGGGCGTGGTGGCGGCACCTGTAATCCCAGCTACTCAGGAGGCTGAGGCAGGAGAATGGTGTGAACTCGGGAGGCGGAGCTTGCAGTGAGCGAGATCGCGCCACTGCACTCCAGTCTGGGCAACGGAGCGAGACTCCTTCTCAAAATAATAATAATAATAATAATAATAATAATAATAATAATAATAATGAATTTGGGCAATCTTTCAAGACTTAAAACAAGTCTGCCTCCAATAGTTCATTAACTGGGTCTTGCCTGAAAGTTTTGAGTAACAAACAGATTTCAAATAGTTAAATTAGCTGCCAATATTTAACAGTCAACAACTTCACACAAAGTCTATACTTGTTTCTTCTTGTGTAAAAAAATGGCAGAATAATACAGCACTCTATTCCTACGTGGCAGAGATCAACTGTAGGTTAGAAGCTGCTGCTACCCATCTTTTCCTGTAGACTTTGGAGACAGTGACCTCTAACATTGTGATTGTCTCTATTTTTTTGTTTTTACTGAGACAGAGGCGAATTGAATGTGAATGCCACTATAGTATTCCAGGTAATCATCTTAAAAGTTTCCCTTAGGCGATTCTACTTTTGGACAGGAATCTTTTTTTTTTTTTTTTTTTTTTTTTTTGAGAAGGAGTCTCGCTCTGTCGCCCAGGCTGTAGTGTAGTGGCATGATCTCGGCTCACCGCAAGCTCTGCCTCCGTGGTTCACACCATTCTCCTGCCTCAGCCTCTCAAGTAGCTGGGACTACAGGCACCCGCCACCATGCCCAACAATTTTTGTTTTGTTTTGTTTTTTTGTATTTTTATTAGAGTCAGGTTTCACTGTGCTAGCCAGGATGGTCTCAATCTCCTGACCTCGTGATCCACCCACCTCAGCCTCCCAAAGTGCTGGGATCACAGGTGTGAGCCACCGTGCTCAGCCAGGAACACTTTTTAGTATGAAAATAAGTTGCAACTTGAAGTGTTCACACAGCCCTCACAGATAGAAGCAGAAGTAGACTGCGAGTTGATTTCTGGGTCTCAGCTTTTATTTGTTTGTTTGTTTTTGCTTAAAACCTGCTATAGCTTCCCAGCAGAGAATAATCACATACAGGGCATCACTGTGATTACAGTTTGACTGTTTTTAGTAATTCTATCTCAAGACAGGTGAATAAGATTGTGAGTAAGAAAACAGTTTGAAATCCAGTTATAAAAAGGTATTTTTTTTTTTTTTTTTTTTTTTTTTTTTTTTTTTTTAGACGGAGTCTCGCTCTGTCGCCCAGGCTGGAGTGCAGTGGCCGGATCTCAGCTCACTGCAAGCTCCGCCTCCCGGGTTTACGCCATTCTCCTGCCTCAGCCTCCCGAGTAGCTGGGACTACAGGCGCTGCCACCTAGCCCGGCTAGTTTTTTTGTATTTTTTTAGTAGAGACGGGGTTTCACCCTGTTAGCCAGGATGGTCTCGATCTCCTGACCTCGTGATCCGCCCGTCTCGGCCTCCCAAAGTGCTGGGATTACAGGCTTGAGCCACCGCGCCCGGCCTAAAAAGGTATTTTTTTTTAAGACAGGGTCTTGCTCTGTTGCCCAGGCTGGAGTGCAATGGCAGGATCTCTTCTCACTGCAACTTCCACATCCCTGGCTCAAGCAATTCTCATGCCTCAGCCTCCAGAGTAGCTGGGATTACAAGTGTGTGCTGCCACGCCTGGCTAATTTTTGTATTTTTAGTAGAGACGAGGTTTCACCATGTTAGCCAGGCTAGTCTCAAACTCCTGACCTCAAGTGATTCACCTGCCTTGGAAGTGCTGGGATTACAGGCATGAGCCACCATGCCCTGCTGCAGTTAAAATAAGGTATTAATGTTCAGTGATGATGGCCTGAAGCTTTGTGAACATTTGTTACCAAGAGATACACTAAAACTAAAATCCCAGTATAAACTGGAAACAAAGGAAACAGTAGCAGTAAAAAGTGCTAGTTATATGAGGTCTTTGTTTGGAAGAATTTACAAAGATTAATTTTATTTATTTTATTTTATTTTGTATTACAGCATCATGGGCGTTTCCTGCAAGAGTTAGTTCTCCTGAAAAAGGATGATAAAGTGAGAACAAAGCCATTAAGCCATTAATCCTAAACAGCCCAATGGGACAGCTGTCAAAAAAATTAATTAACCTGGCCTAACTGAGCCCAAATATTAGGGTATAGGCAACTTAGATTAAATCTACAGCCACAAATTATTTTGACAGATTTAACCAGATGAGTCAGCTTCATGGAAACCACAGTTAAATCACATTTCAAGTTATCTGTGAAAGAGCACCAAAGTGTTTTAAGTAGGAATGGATAAACAAAATTATCAATACTAATAGCCAGCATTTATTTGGACAACGTGCTAAGTAAGCACTTTGCCCACGTATCTCATTTAACGGCCACAACCACCCAATGATATAAGTCATCCACATTTGAAAGATGTAAACCCAGAGTTTAGAGGAGCCAAATAAGTTGTCCCAGGTCATGTGGATAGTCAGAGAACGGTAAATCTGAGAATCAAAATTTCCTTCATGTTGTACTCTTCCCTGTAGAGAACAGAGGAGTGGGGGGTACTTATAAGTTAAATCGATTTTTTGTTCTTCTACTCTATGGTGATTCTAAACCATTTATGGTCCAGTAAAATTAGTCAGAGACCCATTGGTAGCCTTTCAAACATGACCATTTTCTTCTCTGATTCAACATTTGTGTTTGCCTCCTGTTTTGCTAATGATTTCAAGTTGCTTATCAGATGTGACAATATATCATCTGTGAAGCTATTTTTTTCTAGAGAAACCCTATGTATCTGTGTGTACAAAATATTCTAAATCTTAGACAGTCTTGATGGCTTCCATAGCAATAACAGTAATGATGGTGGCATTAACAAAATCATCATCAATAAACATCTATTTAACACTTACCACGTGCCATGCACAATGCTGAAATTTTATTCAAAGCCTAGGGACTTTATAGCATCAAAACCCTATAATTGCAACATAGAAAAATGGCGTCTCACAAACAATACTCACTTGACCTTGAAAAATGTTTTACTTCTCTTTACATCCAGAATACTACATGGAAAATACTGTCTTCCTCATAAGTTTATTGTGAAATTCTCATGAGAAAATGTAAATGAATATACAAACAATAAATTCAGCAGAATACAATACATTTGAAGCCTTTGGAATAAGATGAACCTAGATTAGAGTTGCCCAATTTAGCAAATAAAAATATAGGATACCCAGTTAAATTTGAATGTCAGATAAACAACAATTTTAAAAAATATTTCCTAATTATTCCATGTCCCTCACTGGGAGTGTGGCCTTAGGCAATTTCTGTAAATCTCAATTTCTCCATCTCTAATAGAGCCACCACTTGGATCTTACGGAGTTGTGAAGATAAGTCAGCAGCGTAAAGTACTTAGCACTCAGTCTGCCACAGAATAGTTGTTCAGTAGACTGTTAATTTTGAACACTTCAAGTATCAGATCCCTAAACCATGTGATGTTATCTTTCCAAAATTGCTTCTAGCCATTCAGTAGCTAACAACAAGTCTATGATTATGGGGGAGTTAAAGATCTAGCCACTGAATTCTAAAATCAAGCTTTTTCAGAACTAAATACATATTTGATGTTATCTTATCCAGTGGATATCTTTCTTATGAATAAGAAAGAGGTAGAAAATCAGATAGGCCTAGAGCCACTGATAGTATATAAATCTCTTAAATATTCATCCATAATTTTTTCTAATGTAGCAACCTATCTTACAGGAGATGTTACTGAAAGATAGTTCATATCTCTAGTTTTACCTGTCTCTATTATCTATGTCATCAGCTAGGCACTGTTAGCAGTTTCAAGTTTCTTTTGTAACATGAATAATATTTTGTTCTACTTGTAGACACAACGTGTGGTAACTTATCTAACTACATTTGAGTTAATAAACCATAGTATTTTTAAATCATTGCTAATAAAATGTTCTTTCCAAGCATAGTCTTAGTCACTAATCACCATCATCTATATGTGAAAATGTGATGAACTTTGTGCACTTGCTCAGCAAGCTTTTTAAGTACATCTGACTTCTCACCCTAGTAGCAGAAAACAACTTACCTCAGAACACTGACTTCATCTCTAGTTTATTTTTATCTAAAACAAATATTAAGATCTTTTGCAATTGATAATGAGCAGGTCAGTTTTGCTGACACTGAGCTCTTCAACAGGCACTTTGCAAAGTGAGGCTCATTGGCATTCAACTACACATCATTCTGCAAGATGTAACTCACATTTCTCATCATGAGTATAATTTTCCATTAACTTTGTTGCAACATAGAACATAAATACAGATATTATTTTAACCTGAAACTATTACTTTTCATATATGACATGATTTTAAAAGATCATTCCAAATTTCCATCTGGACATTGTGAACTGCTTGTTTTACATACGTTAGATGTTATTATTTACACCTGCAGAGTTCAAATAATTTACCTCACATAAGACAGACTTGGGTCTGTAGTTTTAGTCCTGATACCTACAAAATATATTCTATTAGGCCAGTTACTTAAATACTCTCAATTTCAGTTTTCTCATTTTGGAGATGAACACACAAATAGTACTTACAGCATAGGAATTTTGTGAGGATTAAATGAAATTGCATGGAAAGCACTTGGCCTAGGGACTCAGAGCAAGTTCTAAACAAAGTCTATGTTTTCTTTCACTTACCATCATTACACTTTTAATTTTTCTATTGTTTTATTGATTATTCCACCACTACTTCTAATAATTCAATTCATATATTAGAGAAGATTATTTCATGGAAATATATATGAATCTTAGAAACAGACAGGTGATTTTGGCAATGAAATCAGGTAACAGACTTCTGTTAGCAGAGGAGAGTTCATGGAGAAAAAGGAGCCATGAAATTCAATGTTGTGATCATCCCTACGAACTATGTCATTTTTGTTAATGCCTTCGTGGAGTAATTCCTGACAGTTGATGACATGGTGTGTCTCAGTTTATATATGATTGAGAAATAAAAAGTGGGGGCTGACCTAGGTGTGATGATACTTTTTAAAAACATTTTCAAAATTTTGTGAATACATAGTAGCTGCATATATTTTTCGGGTACACCAGAGGTTTTGATACAGGCGTGCAATGTGAAATAATCACTTCATGGAGAATGGGGTATCCATCCCCTCAAACATGTACCCATTGTGTTACAAACAATCTAATTACACTGTTTTAGTTATCTTAAAATGTACAGTTAAGTAAAGGTCTGATGACACTTGGTTTAGTTCCAGAATCCACAGTTCTACCGGCTATTGAGAATCGCGGTCAGCAAATCAAGATGGTGTATAAAATAACAAGTGACCAGCAAGAAGACATTATACAGCAAACACAGAAACTGCTGTATAAAGATTTCTGAATGTGTTTCAGTTTTGGAAGACATTTAGGTGAAGTTCAGAGAAGGTACTTGTCTTGGGAATAGCATTAGTTGGGTTGCTTTTCAGCACATGAATCTAGAAGACATTTGCTTTAAAGGTCACGAAAGCTGATACTAAATACTCTCGATAGAAAAAAACATTGTCATGATGAAAGCAGGTTAGACTCAATGTTTTGTCAACTATTCAGTAGATAACATTTGAGAAGAAAACTACAGAAAGAACTGTCTTCCATTTTCTTCTACTTTTTTATTCATTATAATGTACAGTATATGGTTTTGCAATCAATAAGATAAAAAAAGATTGTTTGTAAAAATTGATATAAATATACCTGCAGTTCATAAAAGAGACTTAATTGTTATTGCTACTATCATTATTTATAATTATAAAGTCATTGGAGTATGGCTACCACTGACACCAGACTGTGCGTTTAAACCTTGTGCCACCACTTACTAGCTGTGGGACTTGGGCTGTGTCTCAGTTTCATCATCTATAATATGGGTTCTTGCTGAGTGGGTTCAATGAGTTAATACTTACAACATAGAACAGAAGAAACTAAGTATGCTGCAGTTACTAAATGTTAACTATTAAAGCATTGAGTAAAATGCATGCTATTCCTTATACTGCAATTTTTAAATTCATGCCAGAATATGATATGTATTACATATTTTATAATTCTCCAAATATGTTATTTATTCATAAGACTAGAGAGATGAACATAGCAGACAGATGCCCAGGTGTGTTGGTTGTAAGAATAAAGAGTCATCATAATGGTCACAATTTAAATCATATCTAGTAAAAAAAAAATTCTTATATAATGTGCTTCTTCTATATTCTTCTATTAATATTGAAATAATCCACTTTTTGAAGATTTGTGAGTTTTTTTTAAAAATAAATGTTTTCCTGTTTACTAAGTCCCAGGGACTGGAAGTAACTTTTAAATACTTCATATGACTGTCAAATTTTGAGCCATGATCATCATGATATCAATGTTTCATTCTGATGACTGTGGCAGGGAAGGCACTGTGAAGGTGGGTAGCAGAAACAAAAATTTTTAAAAAGCATAGTCTATGCTGTGATGTTCAGATAACTCCAGGTATCATTGGAATTTATTTGAGTTCCGATTTACTCCAAAAATTAGTATACAGTTTTCAAAAGTCTTACAAATAGCCTATTTACACAGTAATCTATCTGATGGAAATCATACTAAAAATCTCCCAAGAAAGACATGCCATTACTTGCCATTTGCAGCTTAATTTGCAAATGAAGAATAGTATGCATTAGAAAAACTTGGTGCTGCTTCTCTGTTACCCTACTGTTGCATATAATAATAATTATTATCATAGCAACATATATTGGGCATCTACCATGTGCTAGGTACCTTACCAAATCTTACATATTGTCTCATATAAACATCCAATAATGCTATCAATTAATCACTCTTGTTATTTTCATTTATTATCCTTAGGAAACTATGGCCTAAAGAAGTTACCTGACTATGGTAACCAAATTAATATGTGGCAGTCTAGGATTGAACCCAGGTCTCTGTTCTTCAGTCTCTATTTATCCCAGAATGAGCATGATGGATCATGAGAACTGGTCCAGTGCTCAAGGATCATCTAATCTCAATACATCTTCTTGATTTTACTCTATTACATTCTATATTCATAAGAAACATATTTAAAGTTATTTGATCAGTTGACATTATATTTATTAACCAGGAAATAAGCTTACTCCTTAAAAATATAGTGCAAAAGGGCCTGTTTTCCCTTCAGTATTTGAACATGAAGTGTAATCTAATAGTCCTCAGTGTTTGGGTTGCTCTACCCTGACCTGACCATATACAATTAAGTGATTTATGGAATAGACATTAAATGACATTGAAGGTGAAGAAGTTACTCCCTTTTCAATTCTTGCTCAACCAAAATTAGCCACAGCATTAGTCTCGTCATCATTGCTCTAACTCTCTTGACCATAAGGTAACTTTTATTTGTTAGAGTGGTCCTCACAATTCACAATCCTCAGTATCAGGTTACCAACAGTGTATAGAATTGAATACCATTATTTTGTTTAATTTATTGTTAGTGTATTTTCTATCAATTTAAAAGAATATACTTTCATTTATGGGAGTGATACATAGTAAAATTTGTTTATGTAAATAAAGTAATAGCCATATAAGTTTCGTTTGGGCATACCAGTGTTGCAACAGAAGTAAAATAATGGTTGATGTTTGGAAAGCACTGTAATTCAAGTAATTGTTCAGAATCACACAGCTTTGAGTTTAAATCCTGCCACTCAGTCCAGCTGCCTCTGCTACTGCATACCTGCTAGTGTGTGTCCTATTGTCTAAACCTCAGAAAAATCATTAATCTCTTAGCATTTTCAACTGAAAATATGAGATCTGGAATATGAGAATACAAATGTTACAGAATTCTTATGAAATGTCTTTTTCTTTCTATTATACCTAGTACTTAGCTCAGGGATAGGTATCTCATAGTAATCATCCATAGGGTGAGGTAATAATGTTATTCTTTTCCAAATTTTTATTCTCTTTCTCATTTCCATGCCTCATATTGGTTATCTCTCTATCAAAAATTGAATATCACATTAAATGAACTGACAGAAAACCAAACTTTCTAGAATTTAACAGTCTCTACCTCTGAGTAAATTTAGGCTCTTTATATTATGAGAGTAGTATTTATAACAATAACAGTCATTGGAGTATCAAAATTGCTCATGAAAGGAAGTAGTTACATAAAATATTTAAATTATCTAATTAAGTCATCTTTTTTTAAAATCACATGTCATGCAAATCCTGAGTGGTTATATATAACCAGAGTTGTGAGACAAATCAGAACGTGACCACACAGCTTTGTCATCAAGAAAAATAAGGGTCAGGAAATTAAATTTCCTTACAGATACCTCTAAACAGTTATTCTGGGATTTACTGGAAAAAAAATCTGGGATTTACTGATGGGCCATGATTTTATGTTCTTAATAACAGGAAATGGCAGAGCAACTTTTCTTATGTGCTTCTGATGGGATTAAATCTGGTTGCATGGGAATAAATGTTCGAATTCCATGGAGACTCTAAAATTCATACTAAGATTTTTCCTGTTACAGGGCCTTTGTGTATGATGATTTTACTGACTTGCAGCATGCCAACCCACCATGTGTTGGCTTTTTCTTTTGCTTTACATTATTGCTTCTTATTGTGCTTACAAATCATCTGACATCTAGAGACCTTGTTCAAAAGCAAACACAGATTCAGTATATTCTGAGTAAGTCCTGAGATTCTTTACTTCAAGTAAGCTCCTAAGTAATGATGATACTTTCATCCCCAGGCCATATGTTGAAAATAGATGTTTTATTTTCTCCTTAGAAAAACCTTCCATGATCTTGTCATTTAAAGTAGTTTTCTCCCTGTTATTCCTATTCCAGTGCTCTATTTAATAACCTTTATATCACAACTTTAATTATTTTATTTGCTTGCTTTTTGCTTGTCTATTGTTTCTAGATTGTAAACTGCTCAAGGTCAGGGACTAGGTTATGTTGCTCACAATGTCTCTAGGGCTTGACACCTAGTAGAAGCTCAATAAATAGATAAGCAAATAAATAAATAAATAAATAAATAAATAAATAAATAAATAAATAAAAACTACCTCTAGATTACACCAGTGTGTCATAGTTTTACCTAGATCAATCGTTCTAAAATTTTACAACACATCAGAATCCCCCAAAAGGGCTTGTTAAAATGAAGATTCCTGGAATACCCAATGCAAAGGTTCTGATTTAGTAGGTCTGGGGTCTAAGTTCCAAAGTCATGCTGATGCTACTCATCCAGAAAACACACTTTGAAAACAACTGACCTGTATGTAACACAAGATGTAGTTTACTAATCACCAGTCTCAAAAGATTATGCTGAAAAGCTGATGCCAGTCCTGAAGAAATACTTGATTTAATTTCTTTACTTATTTGGCACTTAGGATTCAGTTTTCGGTATTAATCTAACAATTGTGAGTATATATATATATAATATATTATATATATATTATATATATATATATATAATTACTGTTCATTTATTTTGTGTGTGTGTGTGTGTGTGTGTGTGTGTGTGTGTGTATCTCCTAGAGAAAAGGAGAAGGAAGTTTTGTTGCCCATTCCTGCAGCAGATCTTATGAATTGCAGTCACACCAGGTTTCTTTTTAAGTCCCAAGTAATGTCGCTTGCTCACTGCTTTTTGACATTTTGCAAGCATCAAGTCCAGCCCTTGAGATCACTCACTTTGTTTGATTTTCTTCACAATAGCTCAGGGCCCAATAGAACTTCTCTTTCCTTTCTCTTTCTTTCTTTTTCTTTTAGCATTTAAAACCTCACCTTCTTGCTCAGATTGTATTCTCTTTTCTTTTCTGTTTGCAATGATGAAGCATCACAGGAAAATGGAGGCAAATGAATAATTGCTGCATAAGCTTTCTAGAGCATGGAAAAACATTGAAGTCATTATTGTAAAGTATGCTGTGAATTTTAAGAGGGACTATATGATATCTCATTCTTCCTCTAATTATCTCCAGCAAATAGCAACATAGGTAACAAGAATTAGAATTATCAGGCAGACATTAATGTGAAATAGCATTTTCATTTAAATATTGATTAATAAAGAGGTATATTAAGGAAAATTAAGCATGTATTCAGTGTAAAAAACGTTAGTATCAGCAAGCCTTTTTAAAGATGTATATTTTAATAGGTTTTGAATTAAGCTTGATTTAAAGGCTGTCAGAAATGTCTCTCTGCATGAGGATAATTTTAATAAATTAAAAAATATGTCATTTCACAATAAACCCAAGAACTATATGAAATAACATTATTTTTATTTGAAATGACTAATCCTTATAATTACATTTTAAATTTCCACTGCATTTTCTCTTGAGTCTCCCTCCACATCAAGATCTAATAAAATTGTGGTGAAAATTATTGCTTAAATTATACACAAAAACGTTGGAAATCATCAAATTTTGAATGAAAATATTTTATGCTTCCAACTCAGTTCTCTAACCTGTATTTTACTGTCTCTCTAAGTTCTCATATTATTCTCATATGATTTCCTAAGCCATTATCTGATTAGTTCTGTGATACCTTGATAGATTGGGATTAGGACTTCATAATACATGGTGTTAATGTGAGGTAATAAAACACAAACATATCTTGGCATTTAATTTTTTTAATCTTTTTGGAAAATTTCCATTGCTCTACATCAACCAGTGATATGAGAGAACATGTGATATGCAAGTCATAAGGTCTGCCATTTTATTACAGGTTTATTTGAGCTAATTACAGCGTAAATGCCATATTGGTTTTCAGCAATTCATTTGCTGGACAGTTCTTCAAGCAGCCAGGAGAAAGCTGCTAGAGACAGTTTCAGCAATGCAGAGACTCCTTAATTAAGCTCTGGCTGATGTTCCAGAACCTCTCTTCGGAGCCTGGGGAAATAACAGTACTGTATTTATTTAGAAGGTACCTCTTGCCCTAAGGCTTTCAGGTCTTCTTAATACAATCAGTATGCCAGTCTGTCCTAAATAGAAAAAACAAGCATTTTGTTTAAATGTATAGCAAGTGACTGTACTTTTCTGCAAATGTGCATATTTCATTGATTAAACATTTCAGATTCCAATCTATCTTTGGTCCTCATCAAAACAGTCCTATTTATAAGGAAGTAGTAAGGAAAAAAAAATAGGACTCTTTCTGTTCCTGATTAATCTTCAACCAAGCTTCCTTTATATGACTACATAGTTACAAATCTGATTAGGTAAATTAGAAATTCCCTTGAGGGAATTTAATATTTTCTCTAGTTTTTAAAATCAGGAAAGATTATACTTATTTGCATATTTAACTATTTATATGTAATTATGTTTTCTCTTCCATCTTAGCCACCAAACTTATTCCAAGAATATTTAAAGTGGCTTATAAAAAAATATACAGTAGAGAAAGAATGAAAAAAAATTAAAACAAGGCCAAAAGATGAGGCAAAGATAAAGATATGGAAATAACATAAAGCTGGAGGGTAAGGTACTACATAAAATATAGGCCTTACAACCTCACATACAACTTTACCAAAGAGTATACAGAGATGGCAAATGAGCAAATGAAAAGATAGTCAACATTATCAGCCATTCGGGGAATGAAAATTATGACCACCTTTTTGCACTTATTAGAATGGCTGAAATAGCAGGTACTTGAGAAAATGTAAAACAACTGACATTTTCATACACTGCTCTTGGGAATACAAAATGTCACTAAAAAACACTTTGGCAGTTTATCACATCGTTAAAAATACACTTATGACCCAGCAACTCCTCATCTGGGTGTTTACCTTACAGAAGTGAAGTTATAGTCACACAAAACATGTATATATAGCAACCCTGTCAATAATTGCCAAAAACTGGAACAAAACCCCCAAAATCCTTCAATGGATAAATTGTAGTATATGTATACAATGGGATACTTATCAA
This sequence comes from Rhinopithecus roxellana, assembly GCF_007565055.1. Classification (NCBI taxonomy): domain Eukaryota; kingdom Metazoa; phylum Chordata; class Mammalia; order Primates; family Cercopithecidae; genus Rhinopithecus; species Rhinopithecus roxellana. The sequence continues at coordinate 182,830,377 of NC_044551.1, forward strand.
AAACAAAAAGGATAAATTTCATTGATAAATGAAATTTCATTTGATAAATATCAATTTCATTGATAAATGAAAATTATGCATGTAAATCAAAGGCGTTATGCTGAGTGAAAGTAGCTAGTCCTGTAGGGCTACATACTGTATGGTTTTATTTATAAAATATTCTGGAAAAAATGCCATTGATGAAGAACAGATTAACAGAACAGAGGATGGGATGGAGGAAGAACATGATTACAAAGAGGTGGGATACAGCATGAGGGAGATTTCTGGGTAACAGAACTCTTCTGTATCTTGATTGTGGTGATACTTTCATAAATATGTATATTTAAGTGCATATAATTATACACTGAAAAAGTCAACTTTATCGCATGATAATGTAATAAATAAGATAATTAAAAAAAACCCTCACACATTTGCAAGAATTAAAACCACAATTTTGCATCCGAATTCTGTCCATAGGTCAAAGAATATAAGAGTATCCATAGATAAAATCAAGCTGGCTGCTCAGGGTCATATCTATTCCTGATAGAATAATATAATAACATGTGTCTAATATAATAAAAACATCTTTTTAATAACCTGAAGCATATATCAGTAACAAATCATAATTGTATTGTACCTCCTGAATGTCAGACCGCTTCTTTTTGTCTTTTCCATGCCTCTGTTCTTTTATCTGCTTTTAAAGTATTCTCTAGGTTGTGTCTTTCATCCTAATTTATTCTAGCTCAGAAACATCTCCCTGAAAAATTGTTTTCAGTCCAATGGCTTAACCTAAAATCTCCTTGCTGAAGATGACTTCCAAATTTGTACCTGAAGTCCTAATATCTTATTATCTTTCTTTACAGTTCTGTGTGTAATATACCCTCTTAGATACCACACTAATCCAAAAAAAAACCCCATACCCTGAACAATTTAATTAGTAGCCTTTCTTCTAAAGTCTAAGATTCTTCTGAAATCACTGACCTCTTGATCACTAAAGCTAGAAGCATCATCATATTTCACTGACTCCTTATACTCACCCTCTCTTATAAAATTAGTTACTAAATACAGTTGATTATTTCGATTTTGCATTTTTCCCATCATAAAAACGTAAAGCCTTAGTCATATGTACTTCAGAATATTACAGAAACTTTCCTTATGGTCCTTTGGCTCCTATCTGTTATGTCTAAACTTCATTTCTATATTCTTGTTAGCATTACTTTATAAAATCAGATTGATTCTTCCTAGGTTGACTGAAAATCTTTTATTCTTACAGAAAAGAAAAATCCAGACTTCATATGGTATTTAACACCTTCAATAATCTTGTGACATTATCTAGCACTGAGTACATCCTCATCACTACCTACCAATGTCCCATCCACCTGGACTGTAGCTCTTCCTATGTTTTGCTGTTCCTTGTAGTTGTCATATTCCTGGCCAAATACCTCACTTTATATGGGTGATATCCTCTATATGAGATACCTTGCTCTCCTCTTGTCTCCTCTCGTCTCCTCTCTTCTCCTCTCCTCTCCTCTCCTCTCCTCTCCTCTCCTCTCCTCTCCTCTCTGTTCTTCCTATTAAAATTCTATGTACTTCACATCTCTACTCTTACACCGTATCTTTTATATAGACTCCCTCAGTTCAGGAATTTGGAATTCAGTTTACCTTCCTTTGAGTGTTCATAGAATGATTTTATACATCCCCTTATGGCATTAATTTCTTTATTTTTATTTGTTTTATTATGCATGTCTATCATCTTCTCCACTGGGATTATAACCTTCTTAAGTGATGCAATCATATATTAATACCCTTCCTTGCCTTAAATCCTTTGGGAAAAAGGTGCAGCACAAATACATATATAAATATATAATCTTCATTTTCTTGTTAGATCTGGAACAATGCCCCTTACTTATAAGATATACAATGAATGTTTGCTCTGTGAATAAATGGATGAATGAATAGCAGACAGGTTAAGCAGGCTGGGGAGTGTTGGAAATGTTACCCTGTATATTACAATTACAGGAAGATTATTATTAACAATAATGTGTTATTACAAATAGCATTCTGCATGATCAGTTAATGTCAACATTTATTTATTTTGCAGTTGCACATATCTCCAAAGGCCAAATTACATTTTTATCCTATCATTCACATGCTCAAAAATTCAATGTCTGCCTGAGTGTGCTTCAGATCAAATTTAAAGTTTCATTTTTTTGCATGGATGACGTTTTTATTAGCTATGCTCTTTATCTAGTATGCCAACACGTATCTGAATATATGAATACTGTATTTCTCAGTATTTTCTATGATCCTTCCTCTTTCCTATTTATTTAATTATTTATTTAGAGTCAGAGTCTTGCTCTGTAGCCCAGGTTGGAGTGCAGTAGCACAATCTCGGCTCACTGCAACCTCCATCTTCCCGGTTCAGGCAACTCTCTGCCTCAGTCTCCCGAGTAGCTGGGATTACAGGAGCGCGCCACCATGCCTGGCTAATTTTTATTTGTTATTTATTTTTATTTTTTGTAGAGACAGGGTTTCACCATCTTGGCCAGGCTGGTCTTGAACTCCTGACCTCATGTTTCACCCATCTCAGCCTCCCAAAGTGCCGAGATTACAGGTGTAGAGCCACCATGCCCAGCCTCTTTCTTCTTTCTTCTTCCTTTCTTCTCCACTACTCTCAGTAAGACTCATTCTTGGCTTTACTCAGTCTTCACATGACACCTGAAATAATGCCCTCTGCCTCCCCTTCATCCATGCTTTCTCCAAAATAGAAAAGCCTTTCATAACCATCACAGAGCAGAAGTGAGCTACAATACATTTGCTACTCTGCTTCTTATTTCTTTAATTGTGATTCATTTTTAGAACGTCGTGCTGCCATTCATGTTATTCAGGTGGTTGTTTCAAGCATACTTGTCATATGTTACTCAAGGTTACTGAGTAGTTTTATTTTATTATATTTTATTAGCCCTCATTGTTCTTAGCAAGAGTCCTCATGAGAAATTTGCTTAATGAATTGACCACTGAAAGTACTAACAAGAACTGATTGAGAAGAATAAAAAGACTGGTTGAGTAAAAACAAAAGTTTACTTAGCAATATTTGGTAGTGAGTTTTTTTTTAAGCTAAAATTGTGTACAGTAAACTCAGAAAGAATAGAGTCAATTTTCATTAGTGTTTGTCTCTGGATATAGGACTTAGAGAACTTTGATATTCTTTGTACATTTCTGTATTTCAACAGTCGTTTTTAAATGTACTATTTTTATTGAAATAAGTAAACTAAATGTAGTAAATTTTAATATTTTGTGCTGAAGTATGAATGTCAGCATTTTACAAAAATCCTAATGAATCTTAAATTTCCAAAGACACACCACATACGTTTTGGCTTCCAGGAGATATTCTAGGTTATCGATAAATATATATAGACAGTTATATATGACAGCTCCATCAAAGATATTTTACTCATACTTGATCCTGCTCAAGGACATTATTATTCACTATGAAACAATAGAGGGCAGTAGAATAATGGTTCATAGGACTTAGTTAGACAAAACTAACCAAATCCTTCATTCTAACTCTTAGAAAAATTATCAAAATAGGTCTAATGCATTTATAAAAGTAAAAAAAAAAAAAAGTTAGTATCATGATTTTTGCTTTTTATTCGCCACAAATAAGGTTTACCCTGAGTGTGGAAAAGGCAACTTAGACCTGTTCAGAATCTGATGCTATTTATTTGACCTTGTGTTAACTTTCCTGTGCTTTGATCTTTCCATGAGAATGTTAGTAAGTAATATTTATATTTTTCATTGATCTATAATGTAGGGTTTATATATTCACAAACCAGTTTAGAGAGAAATAAAACAATCAGTTTAATCTAGCTACTGAGTACTTAATGGCTATTAACAAAATAACACCTTGAATGATTGAAGTAAACTGTTTGTTTTCAAATGTGCTGATTCATACCAGTCATGTAAAAATCAACTTACAGCAACTGAATATCTTCAGATGCAAGATTGACAGAGTGCATCCCAGGGAAATTGTGATTAAAGAGGCTTCTACTGGTGCCATGCAGAGCTGTATTGGAGCATAAGGCAAAACTAAAAAATCAGCATTATGATTTTTCAAAATGTTTATGTTTTGCTTATCATAGACATTTGACATTAATTTTGACTTTTAAAATATTTCATTAAAATATTGTTTATCTTAATTTCTGGTTTGCTTGTCATTTTGGTATCTCCTTATTCTGTTCCTGAGGTGAGGACCTTACTATCTATCTTCACTCTAATGCCAGTCCTGGTATCTACTCAAACCAATACTCTGTTGAGTCACAGCAAGATAAAAAAAACTTGCATTGGGGAGAATGATAGAAAAGGAAATAAACATGTAGAGTTAATCCTCAGAAATATGATCACTAGTAGAGTGCCCTGCTATGCAGAATTCATGGTGTGATACATAATGAAACATATTTCAATAAATCATGCTTCAAGCCTACTTGGAATGCAGCTCTCTTTCCTTCAAGAACAAGAATGAATTACTACCTTGATCATATATGCGTTGATATCTATATTATAAAATGCATTTGTTTAATTTCTTATTTCAGAGAGAAAAGGAAACTAACACAAACCATGTTGAATTGAAACATTATCTCCAATTAATATCTTCTTTCAGTAACCCGCTTTTCTCCTCAGAACCTAGATTACCATGTCAGATCATGTCTGTCCTAAGAAAAATAATGTTAGTGCCAATAATACTGTAGCTTCTGGAAAAACTCTACCTGCCCTAATCTCAAGGAATCTGGCGCTGTGCATTCTGACTTCCCATAAGTCTTATAAATAGATAAAAATAATAGATGGATGGATGGATGGATGGATGGATGGATGGATGGATGGACAGGCAGATAGCTAGCTAGCTAGCTAGATAATGATAGATGATAGATAGATAGATACATAGATACATAGATGATAGATAATGATGGATAGATGATAGATAGATAATGATAGACAGATAGATAATGATAGATGATAGATAGATAAGGATAGATAGATAATGATAGATGGATGATAGATAATGATAGATATGTAATGATAACTAGATAGATAATGATAGATAGATACTGATAGATATATAGCTAGATGATAGACAGATAGATAATGATAGATAGATAGATAGATAGATAGATAGATAGATAGATAGATAGATAGATAGATGGATGTTGGCTTAAAGTGACCCAGACAGGGACAACAAGGGAGTGAATTCTAGCCAATCTCATGTTTCTAGTCTTGAGCTTAACAGAATTTCCTTAAGCATCCATTTAGGAGTTCAAATTGCGGACCTTAGAAAAATAGTGTAGCAATGAACAAAGAGAAAAGAATTCTGTCCTCAAATGAGTTGTGCCATTGCTGTGTCCCCCCCATTGGAGAATTATATTAAAGACTCAGAAAAGTCTTGAAGACTTTCCCTGAATGATGAAGCCAGCATTTCTGAAACCTACTTGACAGCAGAATAAATCATTTTTTAAAAAAATGTAACCCTAACAAATTTTTCACAGAGTTAGTATTCTGAAGAATGCAATTTAGGAAATGTTGATCTATATTCAGAATATACAGGTTTCAATTATATCTTGGTGTGGGTCTGAGGGATGGTTCTTAATAATATTAAAAATAGGAATGATAATCATACTAACATTTGAGTTGAATTTTTTGTTTTCTGGGTTGGGCCCTTTCAGAAACATACAACTTTATCAGCTTCCTCTCTACTTCCCTCATGCTGTATTCTTCCTTTGTCAAAGTATTAACATTTTAGAAAATTTACACACCACAAGTTAGAAAATATTTGGCTTATACACCAAAATGTGAATATGCATAGAATTAATGATGGATGCTTGGAACATACATGGGTATTTCAAAGCTAATAGGAACAGCCTTTTTCATGACCTAAATATGTATCACACCAGATCACTCTCTTAGTCCTGAACATTTATATCTTCATATCATAGTTGTTGTGCATCTCTTGTCTTTCCCAGTAAATGAATAGTTCCACGAAAGCAAGAAGTTCCTATTTCAAATGCTTTGGATCGTTACTACTATATTCCCTGCGGCTGTCTTTAATACCAGGTATGGGTAGGGCTGTAGAATGTACTTAGTGAATAAACACATTTCTGGAACTTTGTTTTCTAAAATTTTAGACATTTTGATATCTTTTAAATGATACTGTGCTTATTCATGAGATATTCTATTATATTTTTGAAATAGAACCTGCAATTTAAAGACTTAAATGTTAGACCTTCAACCATAAAAACCCTAGAAGAAAACCTAGGCAATTCCATTCAGGACATAGGCATGGGCAAGGATTTCATGTCTAAAACACCAAAAGCAATGGCAACAAAAGCCAAAATTGACAAATGGGATCTAATTAAACTAAAGAGCTTCTTCACAGCAAAAGAAACTACCATCAGAGTGAGCAGGCAACCTACAGAATGGGGAAAATTTTTGCAATCTACTCATCTGACAAAGGGCTAATATCCAAAATCTACAAAGAACTCAAACAAATTTACAAGAAAAAAACAAACAACCCCATCAAAAAGTGGGCAAAGGATATAAACAGACGCTTCTCAAAAGAAGACATTTATACAGCCAACAGACTTATGAAAAAATACTCATCATCACTGGCCACCAGAGAAATGCAAATCAAAGCTACAATGAGATACCATCTCACACCAGTTAGAATGACGATCATTAAAAAGTCAGGACACAACAGGTGCTGGAGAGGATGTGGAGAAACAGGAACGTTTTTATACTGTTGGTGGGACTGTAAACGAGTACAACCATTGTGGAAGACAGTGTGGCGATTCCTCAAGGATCTAGAACTAGAAATATCATTTGACCCAGCCATCCCATTACTGGGTATATACCCAAAGGATTATAAATCACGCTGCTATAAAGACACATGCACACATATGTTTATTGCGGCACTATTCACAATAGCAAAGACTTGGAACCAACCCAAGTGTCCATCAATGATAGGCTGGATTAAGAAAGTGTGGCACATGTACACCATGGAATAGTATGCAGCCATAAAAAAGGATTAGTTCATATCCTTTGTAGGAACATGGATGAAGCTGGAAACCACCATTCTCAGCAAACTATTGCAAGAACAAAAAGTCAAACACCGCATGTTCTCACTCATAGGTGGGAATTGAACAATGAGAGCACTTGGACACAGGAAGGGGAACATCACACACCAGGGCCTGTCATGGGGTGGTGGGAGGGGGGAGGGATAGCATTAGGAGATATACCTAATGTAAATGACAAGTTAATGGGTGCAGCACACCAACATGGCACATGTGTACATATGTACCAAACCTACACATTGTGCCCATGTACCCTAGAACTTGAAGTATAATAAAAAAACAAAAAACAAAAAAAAAATTTAAAAAAGGATTATTCAATAGATCTAAAAGTTAGTTTTACATTTAGTAAAAGAATTTGCGTAGGAAGAGATTTTCTTCCATTGCATTCCTATGCCCTAGAAAGAGATTGCCTTTAACATTAAAACCTAAAGGTATGGCATACTTTTTAAAATTCTATTTTAGGATCTTATAGCATATCCAAACTTACAAATAAACAAGAAGATTATACTTAGGCTGTGCCCATGGGAGAACCATTTTTTTTTTTTTTTTTTTTCAGACAGAGTCTCACTCTGTCACCAGGCTGGAGTGCAGTGGCTTGATCTCAGCTCACTGCAACCTCCGCCTCGCAGGTTCAAGCGATTCTCCTGCCTCAGCCTCCCAAGTAGCTGGGACTACAGGTGCCCACCACCACGCCCGGCTAATTTTTTATTTTTAATAGAGATGGGGTTTCACCATGTTGGCCAGAATGATCTTCATCTCTTGACCTCGTGATCCACCCACCTCGGCCCCCCAAAGTGGTGGGATTACAGGCATGAGCCTCTGCACCCAGCCCAGAACCACTCTTTTACATGTCCCAGACATAAATTTTATTCTGTCTGATCAAGAAATATCAGGTCATAGTGTGATCGGCACTATTCACAATAGCAAATGTACACCCAAATATTAATAGGCAATTATCTTCCAGAAGATATATTGGTTTGATATTTCTGTATGTTTATCAACGATTCAGTTACATGACTGAAATGTGATGGTCAAGTTGATAGAACCTTCTAGTTGGGAGGGCCTTCTTGAAGTTTAATCTGTAGACATAATCTTTAAATTTGTGAAGGTGGGCACAAAATTCTTTCTCATTCAGTGAAATAATGATTTTGAGACGCTATATCTACAACTTTGGTGGCTACTGAGGATTCCTTCTTCAACCCATTATTGTTGTTACCAAGTGTCTATCACCTTTTGATGATATTCTCTTTTGACTTGAAAAAGCACAACCCTTAAAGGTTTTATATAATTTTTTTTTTCTGGCAAATGACTTCACCTTCTTTGAGGTTAGCATGATTGTAAGGGATAATTACACACACACACATAAATATGTGTATATAAATATGTGTGTGTGTATGTATACATATATATGTATACACACATATGTATATGTATACATATACACACACATATATACACACACACATATACACACACCCATATACACACATCAGCTCACAATTCCACTCATTGGATGTTAACCTACTTTGAATGTTTATCTCTTGAAGATAATTCTTAGAACAATTTAAGAGGCAATCCAATTCTGTTTTAATTTATAGATCATTAAATGTTGCTAGAAAGAAGCAAGAGAGTCATTATAAATATAAACTGCCTCATAACTATATTGACCCAACATCTAACAACATTGACCTACTTGCAGTGTATATTTAATTAAAATAACATTAGACAGAGCAAAATTAACTTTAGAGTATAACTGAAGCAAATGGCTATAATAAATACAATTATCTATTACCTAGTTTCACATCATTGAAAGACTTTTATCAATATATCTTCTGGAAGATAATTGCCTATTAATATTTGGGTGTAAAATATTTCTCATGAACATTTAATGTTTCCTTACCATCAGATTAATAGGGGATTTTTCAGTCTGAATGTTTTTAATATTATTTACAAAGGAGATAGTTTAATGACTAAATAATTCTTCATAATATGTGAAAGAAAAATAATCACTTGAGATTTAAATTGAAACCCTTAAATTAAAAAAAAAATGGCAGAAAAAGTTGTTTCCAAACTTTCTAATGAAGGAGAATGAAAAATAAGCATAATCAGCATAGAAAATGTAGGTGGGGCTGGGTGTAGTGGCTCACACCTGTAATCCCAGCACTTTGAGAGGCTGAGGTGGGAGGATGACTTGACGTCAGGAGTTGGAGACCAGCCTGACCAACATGGTGAAAACCCATCTCTACTGAAAATACAAAAGTTAGCCAGGCATGATGGTGGGTGCCTATAAACCCAGCGACTCGGGAGGCTAAGGCAGTAGCATTGCTGACGTGGAGGTTTCAGTGAGCCAAAATGGTACCCCTGTACCCCAGCCTGGGCAACAGAGTGAGACTGTCTCCACACACAAAAAATGAAAGTCATTCTACTATGAAGACACATGCACATGTACATTTATTACAGCACTGTTCACAATAGCAAAGACTTGGAACCAACCCAAATGCCCATCAGTGATAGACTGGATAAAGAAAATGTGGCACATATACACCATAGAATACTATGCAGTCATAAAAAAGGATGAGTTCATGTCCTTTGCAGGGACACAGATGAAGCAGGAAACCATCATTCTCAGCAAACTAACACAAGAACAGAAAACCAAACACCACATGTTCTCACTCATAAGTGGGAGTTGAAGAATGAGAACACATGGACATAGGGAGGGGAACATCACACACCAGGGCCTGTAGGGGAATGGGGGAGCTAGGGGAGGGATAGCATTAGGAGAAATACCTAATGTAGATGATGGGTTGATGGGTGCAGCAAACCAACATGGTACTTGTATACCTATGTAACAAACCTGCACGTTCTGCACATGTATCCCAGAACTTAAAGTATAATAAAAAAAAATTAAAGTGTATTGAAAATGTATGTGGGTGTACTTATGCACAAAAGAAATTGGACAATTCAGCTCATTTCCATTTCCTAAAGGCAACGATAGAGCAATTTGGTTTAGCTGTAATACTATGTCAGAAAGTAAATGTTACCAGAATTTAGGAGGAAAAGGGATGCCAAAAAGCTTTTGATTGTGATAAAAGTTCTTTTATTTTGGTAGTAGAACAGAGCAGTCTAAGGCTATTTAAATGTCATAGTTCCTTTAGTTCATAAGCATTTCTGGAATCTCTCCTTAAAAAGAATTTCACAGTAAGTAAATTGTAACATCGACAATATCACTCCTTCTTGGTTTAAGCATGGCAGGCTAGTGCCTTTGCTGCTGCCTAGGGTTTTATTTGTTTTTAAATGCATATAGGTAGACACAAATTAAAATGTAAAAAGGTGAGCAATTTGGCCACTTGGTTGTAACTATTATATAAGAGGACTGAATTTTATCCTATGAGGACAGAATGCAAAACTAGTAGAAGAAATGTAGCTCTTTAAACGTCTGAAAACTTCGCATTCAGAGTTACTTTGGACCAACTGAAAACAGAAGAGGTGAAACATCATCATGAGCTCCTGAGGTTCTGGGAGGATTCCAGATTCTCTTCCTCAGTGCACACTCGAAACATCCCAAGGTAGGGAAAGAATTCCATTTGGACACATGCTAGTACTAGCAAAATGTTTCTTTAACTATATAGACTAACACAGAAGTTAGTACTAATAATTCTGCAGGATTCTAAAACTGATGTTTCCAAGATGGTGGAAAGTGGATGGAGAGTAGGAAAATTATGATCTCAAGGAAGTGATAGTAATGTACCCTTGTTAAAAGAAACAATAATGTATTCTACAGGAGACTACATCCATCTTACTTACCACTGGAAACCCATGCCTAGCATTACTAGCACAGAGTAAGTGCTCAAAAAATGTTTGACCACACAAACCTGCCATCATAATAAAGAATCACGACCTTATTGTTATCACTGATCGTTCTTCATGATATTTTGATCATGCCCCACATGTGCCTTCTCTCTTCCAGGAGGAGCTTAAAACCATGGTCGGCCTGGCTGGGCGCGGTGGCTCACACCTGTAATCCCAGCACTTTGGGAGCCCAAGGCGGGCGGATCACGATGTCAGGAGTTCAAGACCAGCCTGGCCAATATGGTGAAACCCCATTTCTACTAAAACTACCAAAGTTAGCCGGTGTGGTGGTGGGAGCCTGTCATCCCAGCTACTCAGGGGGCTGAGGCAGAGAATTGCCTGAACCCAGGAGGTGGAGGCTCCAGTGAGCCGAGATCACGCCACTGCATTCATATCTGGGCGACAGAGCGAGACTCTGTCTCAAAAAAAAAACCGGAAAACAAACAAAACATGGTTGGACTGGGGTAAAGGGAAGAAGATGAATCTAAAGAGCTGAGGAAATCTTAAAGGAGGAAGTAATAGTAAAAGTTCTTCAGTTTTCAGACACAAACCTTTCTCCAGAAGATTGGACCGTACCTGTTTGCTGCAGTTGAGAAACGGATCACTGAGTATGCTTTACTAGCTCATTGACCATTAAAATGACAGTGATTACTTAAGTACATAATGAGATTTCCTGATTCCAAGCATAGTATCTAGAAGTTTCTAAATATAAAGCACAGACATCTTTTGAGTAATTGCTACTTGGGCTTTCGTTCCAATTCCAGCTCCTGAGGAAGAGGACTAAAGAATGCAGATGGCAAATATGAACACAATTTTGCAAAAGTTCTGGGGTTGCAGCCCTGCGGGATTCTCAGTTGCTTTTAATTAAATTTTTATTGTTTTAAATATCCTGTTAAATTTAAAACTCCTCATATAACCATTTTCCCCTTTGTGTGATTCAGATGTTTATTAGTAAAAATATTCTACATAATATGTAATGCTCGATAATTATATTCCTAATATTTATTTTATATATTTTTATATAGCAAATATTTTATATAGCTATTTATATAGATATTAACTTTTAATATCCCAAATTAAAAATAGAATTAATATAAAATATAATGTGCATGTCTAAGTCAGTAAGAATGGGTGTTCTTAGTTGTTGATGGCAAGCAAAACCGAATGGAAAACAATATTTATCAGCTAGAAATATATGATTTATCATTCCTTCAGTGGGATGAGTATTTCTCTTCTATGAGTTTCCAGGTCATGTTAGCTGTTTGACCTCATTGATTTGCTTGGAGTCTTACTAAATTGAAAACAGCAGCAGCACAAAATTTGCTTTTCAATAAGATCCTGGCAATTTTGATGATGGAACCTTTTTCATAGTTTAACAAAACTCATACTCTAGCAAGTGACTTTGCTGTTATGCTGGTGTAGCTTTCTCATGACCACTGAAAAAATTCTGGAATATATGCAGCTTTTGAAATATTTTATTATGTTCTTTTTGTTGTAAATTTGAATGAATCCAGCCAACAACCTTGAATTAGCTTCTAAATTGAGCTCATATTTTTTTTCTTCATGTGGCCTTTCCTGAGCCTTCCTCTACGGGTCAATGCCTTACAGCTGTGAGAGTTTCCCAGGGCAGCTGTAACCAATGACCACAAATGGGTGGCTTAAAACAATAGAAATTGGCTGGGCGCGGTGGCTTATGCCTGTAATCCTAGGACTTTGGGAGGTTGAGGCGGACAGATTGCCTGAAGTCGAGAGTTTGAGACCAGCCTGGCCAATATGGTGAAACCCCGTCTCTACTAAAAATACAAAAAATTAGCTAGGTGTCGTGGCAGGCACCTGTAAGCCCAGCCACTTGGGAGGCTAAGGCAGGAGAATCGCTTGAATCCAGGAGGTGGAGTTTGCAGTGAGCCCGAGATCGTGCCATTGCACTGCAGCCTAGGCAGCAAGAGCAAAACTCGGTCTCAAAAAAAGAAAAAGAGAGAAAAAAGAAAACAAACAAAAAAACCATAAATTAATTCACAAATGCTTTAGGAGGGAAGAAATCTGAAATCCAGATGTTGGCAGGATTAGTTCCTTCTGGAGGCTTTGAGGGAAAGCCTGTTCCATGCCTCTCTCCTGGTTTCTGCTGGGTGCCAGAAATCTTGGGCATTGCTTGGCTTGTAGCTGCATGGCTCTGAATCTTGCCACTCTAATGCCTTCTTCTCTGTATGCCTTCTCTTCTTTCTATAGGAACACCAGTCATTAAAATTAGGGCTCACCCTAATCCAGCCTGACCTCATTTTAACCAATTATATCAGCAAAGACCTTATTTCCAAATAAGGTCACATTCCACATTCTAAGGTTCCAGGTGAACAAGAATTTTGGGAGATACTATCCTACTGCACTCTGTACATTAGATTGTTCTTCAGAGTTAAACAAACCTCAGATGTCAATTCTCTGGAGCGGATTTCTCATTACCGCTGGAGCAGTCTAGAGTCCATAAAATATACTGTGACTCTCTGTTGGGACAGAGCCCGGTTTCTGTACTTCAATAACATCCGTGTGCAAATTTATCTTATCAGTTACCATTCCAAAACAAAATCATTTCCATACCTTTTTTTTTCCCCTTTAGAATGCAAGAGTTTTGAGGAATGGTAATACAGTGGCACTATTGAAATCTCATGTTTCAGCACCTGTCCAGAATACACAGGCAAAATGTTGACATTGTTTACTGAATTGTTCATTTATTTATCTTTGCATTTATTTAATAGCTTTGTATTATTCAAATACTTACTGAATGCCTACTATGTGATGCCATGATCGATATAGCAATGGGAGAAGATAATAATCTATTTTTAATCACATATCTGTTTTGGATCACACTTCTATTTAAACATTTGTTCAACAATTTCCTGGAAAGTATGCATATGTATAAATAGTTTAGCATACAATTCAACAGAGTTTATAGACCCAGAGATCTGTGAATTCTTGTTTAAAAATTCCTGGCATTTGTCCTATGTAAACTATTTATCTTGCTTTAATTTTCTCATTCTCAGAATATTTGCAAGGCTCCTCATAATATATTATACTTGTCTTATCAGTTGGAATCCCTTTGGCATAACAGAAATCTCAACTTGTATCTCATTAGACCCGTATAGTTTACTTTTTCTCACTTAAATCTTTTGGAGATCAGAAAATGATACCCTGAAATGAAGGCCTCAGAAGCATCCTCAGAAGCAAAAGTTTTTCACTGACATTCACCTGCCCTCCTATATCTGGCCCCTTGTCTCCCCTGAGGCTAGCCATAGAAACTACAATCTCTCTTCCCCAAGGTGGGTCATGGAAATCAGAACCCCTTTTCCCCAAAGCCAGCCATACAACCTAAGAACATTACTCAAATCTTCCCCTCTGCCTTTCTGCGCAAACCTGAACCTAAAGAAATTATCTGACCTACATTTTTTGAGGGTCCTGCCCCATACCTGAACGGAAAAACTGCTTCACAGACAAGCCAGGAAGAATCTAAACAGTCAGTATTTTGGGGGCTTCCCGGTTCCATCTATTAGCATTAGATCTTACCCTTTTTGCCCAATCATATTTCTATATGGCTGTTTATACTTTGTTGAACCCAAATATAAAAATGGAGTTTCCCTTGTATCTTTGAGATCTTCTGAAGGCTCCTATGTCACATGAAAGCATGATCAAATACATTTGTATTTGTTTTATCCTGTTAATCTGTCTTTTATCGGTGATTTTCAGTGACTCAGAGGGCAAAAGGGGAGCTTTTTTCTTGGCCCTACAAAACTAATTGTAGAGGTTGGCAGTTGCTGATATTCATTCAGTTCCTCAATGATTTTATCCAAACCCAACACCTTTCAAATATCTACTCTCCCTTCCTTAGGCAAGGTATTGACTTTGACAGCATGGTTTCACTCAAATAGAGGAAGCAGTGGTTGGCTAAGAAAGTAATCTTACCTTCTTTTACCTCCTATTAGAGGGCAAAATTCTTTCCATTAACACGCTGGAAGACTTCTTGTTCTGTGGAATTAGCCAGAAGAGAGTAACATAGAAACCTCTGGGTGCAAGCAATACTGGAAGATTAATATCTACCCATGACCAGATTTGATCTATAGTTAGATCTATAATACAGAAATCTGCATTTTTTTAACAATAGAAATCAGAGTTTCTTATTTTCTCATCCTGAGAATGCAGCAAACAAAGTTTTCTGTTGTCTCCACTTCTAAAAGCTGATTAACAATAAAGATAGGAGTAGAAATACAGCTAGCAACTTCTTGACTAGACCTGCTCTTACCTTATGATATTGAGTTTCCGAAGCAGTTCAGTGATGAGAAGGAACTGGCAAGATTAACATTTTTAGAATGGAATTTGGACAATAATTATTAATGTTTCAAGAAAAACACGCACATGCATAGTAGCAGGTGTTTTTCTTCTGATCAGCATTCATTACTCTCTCTTCAGGTAACCTCAATTTAATTTTGCATTGTGGAATCACCATTCTCTCATATTCATGATTTCAAGGATTTCATGATTTCAAGGATTCTGATTCTGAGCCTACCCTATTAGTCCAGGAATTGACAAGTGAGCCACATCTGGCCAATTACCATAATCCACCTCTCACCTATCAGTATTTGCTTTTGATATGCACAATATCAGGAAAATAAGACACAAATCTGTAACTTTGGCTGAAATAATCTGGAAGTAGACACAATCTGATATGGTTTGGATATTTGTCCCCACCCAAATCTCATGTTGAAATGTAATTCCAGTGTTGGAGGTGATGCCTGGTGGTACGTATTTCAGTCATAGAGGTAGATCCTTCATAGCTTGGTGCTGTCCTCATGACAGAGAGTTCTGGAGAGCTGGTTGTTTTAAGGTGTGGCACCTCCCCTCCCTCTCTTCCTCCTGCTTTCAACATGTGAAGTGTCTGCTCCTGTTTCACCTCCTGTCTGCCATGAGCAAAAGCTCCCTGAGGCCTCCCCAGAAGCCAAGCACCATGCGTCCTGCGCAGCCTTTAGAACCATGAGCCAGTTAATTCTCCTTTCTTTATAAATGACTCAGTCTCAGATATTTCCTTATAGCAATGCAAGAATGGCCTAATATGCAATCTTTATGCTAATATTGCTAAATTGGTGGAGTAGATAAGGCTGAATGACAACTTGGCAATAGCTCAAGGGAATGAGGAGGAGAAGAAAGAGAGACTCCTTTATTTACTGAACATTAGTTATACTACAGGCAGTATTTGAAGTGTTTTACATAAAGTGTCTTATGCAGTCTTCCTGCAATTCTATAAAGTAACACTATTGCTTTGATTTTCAAGTGAGATTTAAGAGATGAAGTGACTCATCCAAGATTACACAGTCCCAAGAAAGAATCTGAACTCATATCTCTGGAATATGGAGATGTTTTTTTAACCATCTCCTTCCATTCTGAGTATTGATAACTTAAGAATACACACACACACACACACACACACACACACACACACACATATATTAATTTATGCACATGGTAAAGTTAGTATGCTATATTGAGATAGAATTATGTATAGTGTAGTGTTTCTTTGTTACATTATATAAACTGCATTGATCCTGATAGGGAGTTTCATTTCTAATCGGAGAATGTTTCCAATGACCAAATTTGTGACTATGAAATAATTCTCTTCTATGGTTTGCTGGACCAAATGGACATTGCCAGTTGTCCTCCATGTAAGAATAATTGGGTAGCATAGCTATCGACAACCACATTTGGGTTAATAAAACCATTATCCACCCACTTGCTCAGGATAAAATCTAGGGTCCTTTAACTCCTTCTTCCTTTTTTCTTATTGCTTACATCCATTAGCAAGTCACGTCTATTTTACATCCAACATATTTTGTATTTATTTACCCCAGTCTCCTCTGCTGGACCTAGTCATATTGCTATTCTAGTGGAAATACTGCAACAACCTGCCTCTTGCAGTTGATGCTCCTGCTGCGCCGTTGCATCCTTTAGTTCATCCTTCACAAAGTCACTTGAGTGATCTACAGATAGAAATCAGATTGTTTCACTGCCCTCTTTAAAATGCTCCAAATGGCTTCAAATTGCAATTAGAATAAAGTCCTGATGTATTACCATGTCTACCAGACTCTAATGTCATCCTGCTACCTGCCCCTAAATTCACCCCTATCATTCTCTTTCTCCTTCCTACACTGTAGCAACCCTAGCCTTTTATTTCCTTTTCTTTTTTTTTTTTCTTTTAATTTCTTAAGCACACTGAAGTTGTCTCTGTTTTGGGGATTTTGCATTTGCTGTTCTCTCTTCTTGAAATTCTGTATTCCTTTGTCTTTGTAAAGCTAATGCCTACTCATCATTTAGCTGTCAGCTCAAGTGTCACCCCATGGATGACTTTTCTGAGAACCCTACCCCAAATAACCCAGTGTGTGAGTCACTTCTCTCCCACTAGCCTGTTTTATTTTCTTCATAGAATATGCCACTATTTGAAGTTGTCTTATTTATGTTTTTATTTATGCTTTTCCTTGTCTTCCTTCCTTTCAACTTACTCAAGTCCCAGTATACTTGAAACCTCGTGAGGGTAGGGACCTGCTTCGCCTTGTGCATAGAACAGCGTCTAGCATTCACTGTATGCTAAATAATAATTATTGAATGAATGAATTGGATTTGGAATGAAAATCAGTGAGAATCAACATGAAAAGTTGATCTGAGTCCATTTCTCAGTATTTGTTTACCTCTTTTTATGCATGTATGCATTTATTCTGCTTTGGATACAACTGGGAAAACAGACAACTGTCAAAATATTGAACCTCAAAATATATTTTGATATATTTTGAAGTGGCTATTCAGAGGGACTGCAGACAATAGTAACCCTACAAAGCTGACTTTTGTGGGAGAGAATTGCATCTGCAGTGAAAATCTGCATGGGTGTTGCCAGTCTTTCTCTGAGGCCCTCCCTTCTCTAACTCTGGAAAAGGTCAAGTAAGAGTCTGACACTTTTAAAGGTCTGAAAGAAATATTTACCATCTGGTCTCTCTGAGGGCTGCTATCTGTGAGGTTTTGTCTATATAACAGGAGAAGCTGTGCTGGCCAGACCTCCTCGTCTCCCTCTCCCATAACCTGTTTTACCACCACAAACTGTTTTGCCATGCTTCCAGCCCCCGTTCTTTTTGTAATTTCAAGATGGTACAAAAGCGTCAACCATCTGGCCATTTCTTAGAGTTGTCATATTTAGTATAACTCCTGTGCACACATGTGCACATAAAAATGTGGATGCCTTTTCCCTATTAATCTGTGTATTATCAGTTTGCTTTATGGACTCAAATTTTTGAAACTTTAAAGGAAAAATGTAAACCTCTTTACACAACTGAGGGAGCCACAGAGCTCTGTGGAAATGTGTCTGTAGGAGGAAAAGGCCATCTATACTGCCTTACTTGTATAGACCTATTCCTTTGAACCCAAACGTTCAATATGAAAATCAAAGAAGAAAGCTTGTATTTGAAAGTGAAATCTCTACAGAGGGGATTAGCATGTTGTTGACATTTGTACCTAAAATTTCTTTCCCAGAAATGAGCAATCACCAGGGGTGAAGGACAAAGGGTCACACAGTTTCCATCAATAGCATCCACCATACTTAATTTTGTTCTTGGCTCAAATATATTCAATTTTAGAATCATCATTACATCAAAAATATCCCCTGCCTCTAAAAGATTGTGTATACACACACACCCCACAGACACACACTATAAATGAATATAAAGCCTAATAGGCTACATTGTATCTTGCTCTTTTCATAATGTCACAGCACAGCATTTCTTTAATTTCGAACTAAAAATAAAATGTTTTATTAATCAGCAAAATGAGATTATTCATTGCGGACGGTTATCATGTTCATGGAGACACATGGCTTAAAGATAATTATAGATAGATTTCAACTTACTAATCTGTTGGTTATCCAAAATTTATTCCAACCACTTGCAGAGTTTTCCATAGAAATAATACCGTGAAACAAATCATGGGTGTATCCTTGCTGTTCAATAGAACTCTCAATAATAATGGAAATATTCTATATTTGCACTGTCCATATATGACAGCCACGAGGCACATGTGGCTACTGAACACTGAAAAGATGGCTAGCATATTTGGGAAACTGATTTTTTTTTTTTTTTTTTTTTTTTTGAGACAGAGTCTCACTGTGTCACCCAGGCTGGAGTGCAGTGGCACAATCTTGGCTCACTGCAACCTCCACCTCCCAAGTTCAAATGATTCTCCTGCCTCAGCCTCCCAAGTAGCTGGGATTACAGGCAAGTGCCACCACGCCCAACTAATGTTTGTATTTTTAGTAAAGGCAGGGATTCACCATGCTGACCAGACTGGTCTCGAACACCTGACCTCGTTATCCACCTGCTGATTTTTAAATTTTATTTAACTTTAATTAATTTAATTTAAATAGCCATATGTGGCTAGTGACTTCTGCGTTAGCACAGATAGATAACAATATCCTTAATGAAGCTATACATTCAGAACTGGACAGTATGAATTAAACTATGTACAAAGATGTTACCTTACCAAAGATCATGCAATTACCTTTTTCATAAAACGTTTGCATTTTGACTGTAAGAACAAATTTGAACAAATAGGCCACAGTCATCTCCTGAAATTCATAGACCCCTCTTGCTTATATAAAGAATTCCAGGAACTAGAGGTTCATCACAAACTGGTAACTGGTAAGAACTATTCCAAGAGGTACTGTATGCTTTAGTCAATCATCCTGTCACTAATTTTTGTTCACCCATGGTGTTTCTATATGAATAGACTGAGACTGTCTTGCTATATCTCTTCAGTTTATCCTTACAAATCTGCTTGTAGGCCGGGCGCGGTGGCTCACGCCTGTAATCCCAGCACTTTGGGAGGCCGAGACGGGCGGATCACGAGGTCAGGAGATCGAGACCATCCTGGCTAACACAGTGAAACCCCGTCTCTACTAAAAAATACAAAAAACTAGCCGGGCGAGGTACAGTCGCCTGTAGTCCCAGCTACTCGGGAGGCTGAGGCAGGAGAATGGCGTGAACCCGGGAGGCGGAGCTTGCAGTAAGCTGAGATCCGGCCACTACACTCCAGCCTGGGCAACAGAGTGAGACTCCATCTCAAAAAAAAAAAAAAAGAAAAAAGAAAAAAATGCTTGTAGCTGCCCCAACTTGGAGCACTTCTCAAACTTAATGTGTAAGTGTGTTTTCTGGGTGCAATCCTCAAATTTGGCTCAAATAAGCTCTCCACTTATGTTAATTTTGCCTCACTTTTTCCTTTTAGTCCACAGCTGTTATTGTCAAAGCATCATCTACATTGGTAAGTTATGTGTGATAATCAGGTACGCTGAAAGGGCAGTAGGGGAGAGTTTGGAAGCAAGGGGTCCTTCTATGATACAGTGGAGTCATATACTAGTAGATTTACATTATGTATTTACTTTAGAACTTAAACTCTTACAACAGTTAATAAATCTATGAAATATATTAAGATATGAAGACAGTATTAAAACTGGTCAACCAATGTGCAAGGACAAACACTTCAGAATCTTTCACTCACCCTCCATCCCTTACCTCTAGGAACTTCATAATTGTATTTAAAGCAAAATGATTAGATTTTTATACATCTGCATATAGATCTTCTATTTTTCTTTCCTTTGTCTACTTCAGTGTTTCTCAACTTTCAGTAAGTAAATTATTTTATGGACTAGGTTGAGTACACAGAATTATGTGAACTGTATTTTACAGGTAATTTAAGGGCAATTTTTTACATAATTGATTCTTGCCTTCTGTGCTGAGTTGACTAACTTCTATGTGACTCTTCTACCTCTTTCAATGCTTAATCCTTGCCCTTTTGTTAAAAATTATTTCCCCCAAAGGTTATGAAGTAGATCAACTGAGTGTTGCTTTAACCACATTTAAAGCATTTTTTAAAAAATTCAAACCTGCAATTATCTGATTTTTCAAAGGGTTTGTATGCCCAAAGGCTTAAATGCTAAGAGCAGAGTTTCAAATAACCTAATACACTTCAAGCTTCTGAAGGCTGAATGATACTATCTATTTCCATCTCTCTCTTTTTTAATGTGTGTTCAGGCCAGCAGAAGCTATACATTTTTAGAATCTTTTCACAGACGACTTATGAAAAATTTTCTTTGATTTTAATTGCAGAAAAGTAAGTATTCCTTTTTCTACTTCTTGGACTTTTAAAATAAGTTTCTTAATCTCTGCTTACCTAGAAATCATATTAGATAATTTAAGATTGTTCAATGATTCATCTCTTTATATAAATTAGTACATTCCTCAGCATCATGCTGGAGGCTATTTGGGAAGCAAAACAGAATCTGGCAATCGTACCAATATTTAGACATTTTACAATATAGTTGTCACAAAGTAATCATCGATGAAATAAATGTGAATAATTTTAGGGCTTGGTTTATAAGTTGCCAACTATTTTACAAGTCTACTTGTGTCGAAGTGTTTAAATCAGTGATTTTTTACAAGCATATCCTTGTTTTGTAAATCCTCTTGCAGGTTAACAAATTCTGATCAACATGTAAAATATAATTTGTACTTCTGAACGTACACACACACACACAGAGAGAGAGAGAGAGAGAGAGAGAGAGAGAGAGAGAGAGAGAGAGAGAGAGAATTGGTATTTCTCTGACAGAAAATTTTGCTTATATTCTTAAAGATGGATGTTTACTAGGAACCTACATTTTGAAAAAATACTTGGATAATTAAATGAGAATGGCCCAAGTCTTACCATCTTGAAGAAACCCAAAGTAATCACATTCCTCTGTACTCAAGTGTGTCTGCATCATTCATTTGACACTGTCTTAAATTCTTCTACAGTACCGTATGCAACTATGCTCGCTTTTTGACAAAAGCAAATACTTCTTTGTATCTTCTTGCTTTTAACACCAAATGGTAAGATGGGTGAGAGAAGAGATATAGTGGCTCATGTTCTTGAACAATTCCAAAAAGTGTAGGTTCATGTTACATACTGGGTCATCCATGTTCATCTTCAAGGGCTTCTACTCCTTAGTGATATCATGCATACATTTCCTAATAAAATTAATTTTTCTGTCTTCATTTCTTGGCTTAGGTCTTATTTTCTGATTATGCCACGATTTATCAACTTATTTGTACAAATACTATTAAGTACTTTTGATATGCCAGCAACTTTACTAGGTATTTTTAAATGGTTGTTGCCTGGAAGGAATTCACAGTGTAGTGATGTTACCTTTTCATTTACTATTCCACAGTCTTATTTACCTTCTTTATCACTTTGATTTATAAGACCATCATAGATATTTACTGAGCACTTACTAGAAGCTCAATATTTACTGAATAAAAGAAAATAGAAATGTGCAGGACACTGTGCTAGGCCCTGAAGTCTAAAAAATCAATTATGTTGCCTGTGTGTTGAAGTGGAGTTCTGAAACTGCAACCACACTAAGAAGCCGGGAATTATTTTTATTTTTTCTCTAATATGAGAAAACATTATTCCTCTCATTCTCCCTAGAAAAAGACACAAAAGACAAACGAATCTAATGAATGAAAGTTTAATATGGCTTCAAAACTCATTGCATTTACTCAGAAGAGAGGCTGTGTTCTTTAGGTTTTCAGTCTTAGGACTCAGAAATCAGATTGAAAAAAAAATAATTCCGTTACCACCACCCATGTTTTTCTGACCCAGAATGCTGTTACGCAGCATGTCATCCCTCCATGTGAACCTACCTATGCAGAATTGCTGCTCCTTGAGATACATTTAACTTTTATTACTGGGATAAGTGCAGAAATGCTCTTCCAAGGGAAGTGAAGAGCAATAAGGACTCTATGTTGAGTGAGGAATTAGGGGATAAGGATGGCTTTATGAATTTTTAAATATCTTTGGCATTTTTTTAAGCTAAGAGAAAAATCTGGTTCTCAATTTAAAAAGAATTCTATAACATAAAGAAGAGTCTGTATTAGATATTCGTAACCTTTTTCTGCCTTTTAGTAATCCTACAACATTTTATTTGTGTAATTGTCCAATAACATTTATTGAACTGTAGTAAGAAGTCAAGCATTGAAGACCTAATCCTTGTTCTTAAAGAGCTCCCATCATGCTTGAGAGAATATCATATATGGCAGGGTTTCTGGCACCATAAATCAGACTCACATTAACTAAAATTTAGAGCTAAGCAACCCTTAACAACTCTGTAAAAATGATTTGCATCTAATGCCATACATGGAGAAAATGTGTTAAACTGTGTTAGCAACAGGTTTAAACAGAAACAGGTTTGACTATTGTACTGTGGGCTGGGGAGACGGGAGATAATGGTATTCCTATTGCAAAGAGCATATAAAGGAATATGTGGGCCGACTCGATAAATTAGACTTCACAATGGAACATGAGTTTCAGACAAGTGGATTCTTGAACACTGCATGGTGACTGGTCCTGATGTGATCAAGAAAAATGAGTAATTTTTTTGCGGAGGGGGGGGAAATAAGGTTTGTTAGTTAGAAGTTTTAATCACTTAGAAGGACTCGTTGAGATGCTGAGTACTTCACCGTGTGGGTAACCCAGTGTTAAAGGGCATCTCATTTAGTTAGAGATTGTTGAAATGCTGTGGAGTATGAGAATTGAAGCATAAGTGAAGGGCATCAGCATCATCAAAATTGGAATATTATTTTTAAGTCAGTATAAGTTCGGAGAAGTTCCAAAAATATAACCTGGGAGAGATTTTAGGGAATTATATGGAATTATATTTCCCATGTGTACAGAAGAGGATGACGAGTCAGTACAAATTGGGTAGTGCTTTAAGAGTTAGCGGGATGTGGAGACATTAGGATAATATGTGAAAAATTATGTATAACTAATCACTGGTAGTTTTCTAATCAGCACATTCCTACCCGTGAGTTGTTTTACTGTGAATTGGACTAATCTGGGCCACCTAGGCCCGATTATCTTTATTGGTATTCCTGCTCACATTCTTAAAAGATTCACTACACATAATTGAAATCACTTTCCCTTTCTTGACCCACACTAACAAACCTGAAAGATCCAATACAAAGACCAATATGATAGAACTTCAGATCCAAGAAGAGAATTTAGGCAGTGGTGAACAGGAAGACACAAACACCGGTGTTACACAATGGAGAATAATTAGAGAGAGAGACAGAGACAGAGAGAGAGAGGGACAGAGAGAGAGAGAGACAAAGAGAGAGAGAGAGAATGATTATGCACTTGCTAAAAAATGGACTTCTAAACTGATGAAGAATCAACTGAGGTAATAAACAATATTACATCCAGAAAATTCCTCAGTTTGATAACAAATTCATGATGGAAGAAAAAACAACCCACAAGAATAACAAGTAAAATATCATGTTGTGATTTCTTTTAATGACAAAAAAATTAATATTTAACTTAGATGACCTCCAAGAGAATAATGATTTTTTAAGTAGCATTGTAAGAATTATTTGGAAAATATCTGAAAGAATTGTCAAAATAAAAAAATGACAATAAATTTAGTTTAAAGATCTTAACTGGATTTTATTTATAATTCTACAATCAGGCAACATTTTATTTTATAAAATAGAGTAAGTGTTCTGATGAGCTAAGCAGAGGAGTTTGGCTTTATAGGCAGAAAAGAACTGAAGAAAGCAGAAACAGAAAACAAATAGTGGAATGCTCAATTCCAAGTTACTTTCCTTATGAGGTTAAAACACATGTGGGCTTCCTTGTTACAATGACTCATGTTTCCTGGAATCTATGGATTTGGGGAAAAGTAGTTCCGGTTCATTACATGGCACTTTATACAAGTGATTCCATTCAGGTGTAGCTGGTCTGATGGGGCCTAGTGCAGGAGCCTAAAACAATGGCCTCCCATAAATTTATTTTGCAGTGTTAAGAAAAACATAAAAGCAACCATAGTATTAAAGAATTTATTTCTGATAAACAAATTTCTTGGTTCTTGAAGTCTTATGAATTTCCCCCAATAGTTCTGAACTGAGGAATGCTGTGCTCAACTCTATCCTCTTTGAAGTCTTTTTCAATCTTTATCAGCCACCTAATGTAGTTTGGAGAATGTGTGCATTTCTTATTCAGCAAAATATCCATGAGAAATTTTGCCACTATAGTTTAGGGAACATCTCTATTTATGACTCTTAGAAACTCGGGGAATAACTTTTAATCCAATTCATTGGAATCTTGATATGACTACTTTGGGGGTTGTGTGTGTGTGTGTGTGTGTGTGTCCATTGTCCTTTCTAGTCAACCCTAGCTACACATTGGCAGCACCTGGGGAGCTCTGAAATAATATCAGTGTATGGGTGTCATCACCAGAAAATCTTGGACGTGAGTACTTTGTTAAAAACTCCTCATGGGTTTTTTGTATTCTGTTATGGTTGAGAAATCCTGTTTTAGAGGAAAACAATTTTCATTTGATCTTATAATCCTGAACAGTTTCCCAATGCTGATTAATTATATTTCTGTATAGTTTAAATTGTCAGGGTCATGGTAGAAATGAGTTCTTGTAGGAGCCATCTCTGTTTTAATCCCGTTCCCAGGTGATATTTTTATAGAAGCATCTTTAAAACCAGTAAGCATGATCTAAAGTTAGTTACCAAAGGTCAGTGTGAGAATGGTCTTTTAGTCTATTTGTCTCAATAATTATTATCATGCATTACTTTGGAAAGTTATTGGAACAGAAGGTTCACCTGCAACATCCCTTGATTTGACCACATTAAACAGTTGTGCATAAAAAAGTGATGTTTCTATTTTAAAAATTGAGAAACTGAACAAAAACATACTGACTTGTATCTAAACAAGTCATATCTTTAGAGCTCACTGTGATTCATTAGAATTGCTTCAAGACCTACTTTGCTGAAAGGAATTAGCTTCATATTGACATAAACCAATAGAAGAGGTTGAGATTGGCAGTTAATGCAAAATGTTAATTCGAAAGGCAGAAGAGTAATATAGATGAGAACAGAAATTAAATGTCACAAAGAAAAATCTTCTAAGTTTAGAGACAGAAGCATTTACATGTAATATGACTTCTGCTTCTGATTCTTAAATACCTTTTTCCCTAATAGCTTCTTTCTTAATACCTGATTGCACTTGACTTTTTGGTGCACCTTGGCTGATTAGCAAACTGGCTTCATCGGGATGAAAATGTGTGTGTTTTTCAGGAGGAGAGGTGTTGCAAGAGGCGTCAAAAAAATAAAATATTTCTACAGTGTTAATGTTTATGATCAAGTGAATAAAAAACAGTGTGGACACAAAATAGCCAAATTTCTCTTAGAAGTCAGTTACTTCACTCCTGCGGTATTCTTATGCAATCCCAAAGACATCTCAGTGACCTTTTCAGTGTATTATCTTGGGACACTGGCTGTTCATGACAACACACTTTGAATGTAGCTCTACTGCAGCAGAAAGAATTCTAATCCCAGTCAGTGGATATAAAGCTCATGAGACTCTACAGAGAAGGAGGGCACTATTTTAGGCAAAAATAAATCTCTCTGAAGAATCCCCAAGCAATTTACCAAAGTTTGATAAGCCTATTATTGTGTTTTAAATAAACTGTGCTACTTTATTACCCTTAATAATAAATATACATTAAAATTTATTTAAAAAGTCACAGGGAATGCTCTGGATTAGAAGCAATTTTTGAAGTTTAATAGACTGTGAGTTCCTTTGTTGCACTAAAATATTAAATTATTACTTTTTAAAGAATCAAAATATTTGTGCATAGCGTGTTGTCCAGAAATACACATTCCAATAGCTTATGTGTTTATAACTATTTTGTTTTGCAAACATTTTTGAAACATTGTGTAGACACATTATCTGGAGAATTATCAGCGGGTATATCACATGGGAAAATTTCCCCTCCAACACAAACATACAACCACACTAGGATGCTACGAGGAGTTTTTAATGTCCTCTAAATTCAAGAAAGGTTTTCTTTTCTCCCTCATGTCTTGGTGATAAAGTAATCCTCCCCTCTGCAGTGGATAAGGGAATAATCAGACAAATATAAGCGAGTGTGCCAGGGATATTATGATGAAAAAAGGCAGCCAAACTTAAATTTCATTTTATGGTCAACTTACAAACAGTTGTCATTACTTTCGAGCGGTGAACAGTAGGGCTGACATGGATGGGTGGTCACCTCCAGGATATTTTTCTGCCTAAAGATCTATCTTTCCTTTCCTGTAGAATATCACAAATTGCTTCATGAAAAAATGTTATTAGCCACATGCATCTAGCATAGCTCTTCTTGGACTGCAAATTCAGTTGTCCTTCCTATTTATGTTAGCATGGGTTGAGTTCAATAACTTAAGGTTATTTAATTATCAATTTTCAGTTTATACTATGTGGTACCTGATACACTGTAGGCAGGTACAGCATAGACTTAATGGTGTAAGAGCAGATTAGTCTGCCTTTGAAATAAGAAACTATTGATAATTTTAGCAGAAAATAAATGTACCTAAGCATACTGGTAAGGTACAGGCCAGATATCCAATTATAACTTCCCTACCTTACCTTTTGTATACTTTTGAATGAAGTATGCAAAAGTATACAAAAGGTATAATTTTGGCTGCTTGACCAGCCAACAGATGGGTATGAAACTCCAGCGCAGGTTTTTCTTCTGGGAAATTGAGTCTTGCCCAGTTCATGGCCGAAAGTGATTTTCAATTGTTTCTACTTCCTAAATCGCCCAGGTTTCTCTTGTGCTCGACCTAAGAAGTCTGGTGCTTCATATGTATTTCTTTTACACTTTTATAATCCTGTACGTAGGAGTTTCTTTCTACTGAAAATTTAATTTCCCTCCAAATGTAAATACAGTATGCAAATATAAACTATGCTGAAGAAAAATATCACTGATTTCTTAGTCCCTTTGCCTCAAAACGAACAAGAAAATCAACAAACAAATATGAACACATAACCTACTTCTTTGGCAAGATCACATGGCATTTTGGTTCCGGAGGGTAACATATTTTTTTGAAAAAATCTTTTTCTTTTGCTAACTTGTGCATCTGGCTGACCTGATGTTTGTGATTTGTCACTTTAGTTGACATTAAGCTTTTACTTCAGGACAATTACTACATGTGCTATTGAATTGTACCCTTGCTAATTAAGGCCAAGACTCTTTTTAAACAAGTGTATGATATATACGCCTGGTGAGTCATTTAAAAAGAGGCAGCTGCTGAGAGGGAAATCAATCCAAAATTTGCTGTGCTAAGGTCAAGTCTCCACATTCGAAGTTAAGTGGAAGATGATTATAGGAATTTGTATGGTTTGCATAGAACTTAATTTCTTAATTATGGGGAGATGTATGGTTTGCTTTCTCTGCCTTAATGTGCCATGAAGGATGAAATAAGGCTCAAGTCACTATCTATTTCTGTTGTAAAGGTACAGGGTTAAATTGACTCATAATCAAGAAATGTTCATTTTCAGAATAGCAGAGTCAGCTACTATGGTGTGATGCAGTTTTCTTGCGAGGAACACATCTCATGCAATATTGGGTCACTTCCTCATTTCTGTGGGTAGGGTCTGGAGAGTTTCATGTGTGTAGCAGCTCCTAGAATTCAGTGTCATGAATTTTTCTGTGGGGGGTTGGCTGGCTTTGCAATACCTTTTACCTTTACCTGTGAAGCCAGTGAAGTTTAATTTGCACACCTCTCACAGCAGGAGGAATTGTAGGCATTATTTCATCTGCCCTAAGCTCTTCTGACTTTCTCTATGGCTTCCCTGATGGAAGATGCTAGAATATGTCAGATTCTTTTTTTTTTCTCAGAAGTTTCAGCAGTCTTCTCAGTCCGTTTCTCTCTCACTCTTCTTAAAGCTCTTGTTTCTAGAGTAGTTGATATGTTTATTTTGTTTGCCCTAAAGCCAAAACATAATACATCGCATTACCTAACAAACCAAATACACAGTGTTTAAAATCTTTGAAAGAAATGCCTTTAAAATATAGATGAAGATTGTAAATAGACTACTTAAAAATCAATTTTTCTAAATGTGAGCCATTATTTAGTCAATTTGTTAAAGCAAGATTTCCATTATGTTGTTGACACATTATTAGTTATTGTTTGGCTTTTTTCCATCTGTCCAAGGGAAGATACATGAAGAAATTAAAAATGAATAAGTTGCTTTCTAAAAATTCTTCATTTTAAGTGAAAATGTTGTATAAATTTACCAAACTATAAAGTCATTTTCAGATTACTGTGAGTCCATATCATTTTTATTTCCATCTGTTATAAAATGCCTTTGGGATTGAATGTGGATATGTACAGCCTAAAGCCACATAACAACAATATCTTCAAAATCCTCTTTGAACATTGGTTAAAACAACAATGAAATTAATGAGCTCTTCATAAATTAAATGGTCATTTTGCACTGTATAATTTTTTGGTGAATTGGATTATGAGATAGTTGTATAGAAAGCTAATTAATTTTCTTCTATATTTAATCCTTCTATACTTGAGAGCTTTAATTCAGAATCCAAATGATGTTTTTGCCTAGAGAAGAAACTATATTTCTAAAATCAACTAAATAATTGGACATCTGCCTATTTATATTTTTTTAATAGAGTAACTTCCTCAAGTATATTTTTTAAGGTTCTGTTGAAGGTTTCATCC
Source organism: Rhinopithecus roxellana (assembly GCF_007565055.1). Classification (NCBI taxonomy): domain Eukaryota; kingdom Metazoa; phylum Chordata; class Mammalia; order Primates; family Cercopithecidae; genus Rhinopithecus; species Rhinopithecus roxellana. The sequence goes on from NC_044551.1 coordinate 182,859,958, forward strand.
CTATTGTCTTTATTTAACTAAATGTATATTTCCACATAATTTGAAAAAAATATATACGGAATACAGATTTACTAAATAAACACAAATACACTTGTAAAATACACAGAAATTACAGAATTAAACCTTTCATCTGAAACACACAAAAAAATACATGGGAATAGATAGATAGATAGATAGATAGATAGATAGATAGATAGGTAGATAGATAGATAGATAGAAAAACGGAAAGAGATAGATTTTGTGTGGTGGTTCCATAGAACCTTATAAGAATGTTAAAGTTACACGATTTGGGACTATTGCTTCACTTATTTTCCTGTACGAACCATATGTATCTGTGCACAGGTTGTAAAAGTGAAACGGAGCAGGGATACCCTCTAAGGGGACTGCCAGGCACCCTGCAACACTCCCCAACCAGCATGGAAATAAAGGAAAATCTTGAGTTCCTTCAAGGGAACCTGACTAAGCAACAAACTAGCGCTAAGAAGTAAATGAGTAACTTTAGAAGCAGGAAGGTAATAGTAGCTTAAAACAATAGCCATAGAGGTTAGAATTATGAGATGTTCCCTACAGAAACCAAAGATTACATATAACGTATGTTTCTGAGTTGTTTTTCAGAAACCTGGACCCCCCACCACAGAGATTCACTGGCAGGTAGACCTCAGACATAGGGGAACTGAGGACTGACCTCTGATAGCTGTTCTTTGTTCTGAAATTCTTCCTGAGGGGTTTGGAGGAAGTCACACCTACAGTCAGAGCTAACATTCTTTTCTGCTGACCCCAAAGTTTTAGACAAAGCTTCACCTTCTTAACCAATAGAAAATCAGAAAAATCTTTCAATCTACCTATGACCTGTAAGCCCCTGCTTTGAGATGTCTTGTCTTTTTAGGTCAAATCAATGTATAGCCTCTATGTATTGATTTATGAGGTTGCTTTAACTGCCTCCCTGCTGTTAAAAATCCTTACCTGCAAGCCATTGGGAAAAGTGGGTCTTACCTTTGAGCTACCCAATTTACCTTGCTTGGTGCCCTGCAAACACCCTCCTTTCGCTCATTGCAAACCTCTGTTGTGGATACATGGCCCTACTCTGCCAGAAGAGTGGACTCCCCTTCAGCTTGATAACAAAAGAATGACAAAGAAGCTACTTACCTAACTTCTTTATATTTTTAATTCTTTCAAAAAGCCAGGTAAAACCATTCAATGAAGGACTGTCCTAACATCTGATTCCAGAATCTTAAGTTTGAAGACAAAGAATCAAGGATGGGATGAATGAGCTAAAACATTTAGATATATGCATACTCAGTATTGTTTTTTGTAATTTTTCAATGCAAAGTTTGTATTTTTCAATGCAAAGAAAAAGATAAACTAATTTCTATATATCTGAATTTGGTACCTTCTCTGCCCAATTATCTGTTAACATTTCCTTTTTCCTCTTTTATCTTATATCTCTTCTTCTACTGACTTCTTTCTAAAAGAACAATTTAAATATCAAATACCTGTATTATATATAATTTATATTGTATATGAGGTATATTTTTGACATGATACATATAATACACACATATATACATATATGTGTGTATGTATGTGTGTGTGTGGATATACATATATATAGGTATACACATATGGTTGGTGCAAAACTAATTGCACTTTTGGCATTGAAAGTAATGGGAAAACCCGCAATTATTTTGCGCCAACCTATATGGTATATATTCATATATATACCATATTTTACTCTTTAATAAGTGTTAAAATAAAAATGTTATTTCTAAATGCATCAGACTTTAGTTTTGTTATACATTGTTGGCACAGTGTACGGGACATGAGCAAAAATAATGGGGGCTTTTCATTTTTTGCAATGGATTATTTTCTGCTATTCATTTGGCAGAGGCCTGTAATAAACTTGTTTGTTTCTGTTGGCTTCATTTCAGTTCAAAACTGGAAATAGTGGATGCTTCAGAGTCACTTAATGCTATTTTACTTAGAACCATTATGCTCTTGTCATTTTGCAAAACTATGTGTGAGTTTATATATATATATATATATATCTCATATATTCTAACCTAATATCCCTATCAAACTAGCAGCATCTATTCTTCTTGTCTTCTAGGGTCAACTTGCTTGAGAGAATGTCTCTACTTGTTTATCTCTTGTACATCAAACATTAAACACATGATCATTTGTCTTCTTCCCTTACCACTCTATTGAATCTGATCTCAACAAAGATAGGAACAAGTCTCTAAATGTTAAATACAATGGCCATTTTTCAGGGATTATAAGACTTGATCTCTGTACATTGTTTGTCACTATTTAGAACAACTACTTCTCCCCTAAAACACATTATTCTCCTGGGTCCTGTGACATTAAACTATCTCTTCTTCCATTTCTTTCTGTGGATAATTCTTTCTGGGTTTTCGGGTTTTTTGTTTGTTTGTTTGTTTTTTGGGGGGCCCTCTGACCATGTTAGTTCTAATGTGTGTCTGAGGTTTGCACTGAGCCTGCTTTTCTCTAGTCTCTACATTCTCTAAGATACCTCACTTGATCTCATGGGCTTTAAGAGGTAATTAGGTCATGAGGACTCTTCCCTTATGAATGGTTAAATGCCATTATCCAGGGAGTGGATTAGTTATTGTGGGAGTAAGATCCTGATTAGAAAAATGAAAATTTCCTAATTTTCTCTCTCTGTCTCTGGCACTCACTTGTTCCCTCACCTTTCTGCTCTTTTGCCCTTGTACCCTTTTGCCATGTGATGAGGCCTTTGCCAGAGGCCTGTGCCATGCTCTTGGACTTCCCAGCCTCCAGAACCATGAGCCAAATACCTTTCTATTGTTTATCAACTACCCAGGCTTCGGCATTCTGTTATAACAGCAGAAAATGTACTAAGACAACCATCATGCTCATCATTTTAATGAGGACTTGGCATCTATAATTTTTACCTAGATGTTTTAAGAAACCAAATATTATTAATTAAACATTAGAAAACATAACTAGATTAACATTTTAGCTTGCAATAGTCATCAAACTTGACTGCTCCTCCCTCTTCTCAGTATTTTTCAATTGAGCAGTCACACATCTCTAATAATATCACAGCTGCAAGTCCACGTGCTGTACCATACCCAAGGCCCAGTGGGACCTGCAGCTCCACTAGGCAATCATTTATGAAAGTTACAAAGCACATTAAAATGAATTTTCCTCCTGGATGTGGATGTCTACATATGTAGCTTAGGAAATGCAAAGCCAGCTACAAGGTATTAATTTCTCCTCATGGCAAAAGCAATTAGTATGCTGAAAAGCACTTGTCCTTCTAGGTCATTTTAGTTGCAAAATTTTTGCATGCAAAGTTGTCTTATTAAGGATAAACAGGGCTTTCTTGTGAAAAGAGACAGCAGCAATCTGAGTTTCCGATTACACACACACACACACACACACACACACAAAGCACATAAACTTAAAAATTAGAAAAGCAACACAATTCATAACAATTTGGAGTCTGCTGATTGCAATTTTTGCAAATAACTACAAATTGATACCCATTTTAGAAAATGTAATTGTGAAATACCTTGTTAAAAGTATAGCATACGTAGGTTACAATTTTGTAGGACACCTAGGGTAATGCACATGCCAGTATCATTCCAGCCTTTGGAAACATGCTGTTTTAAAAAAGAAATAAATGTCTTTATTAAGTTCTTTGTGATTTCCAAGAAAAGACAAGGTCAGATTATCTTTTTTGCTATGGATTTATTATAAGGACGCATGGAAAGGAAAATAGCTGGGGAAACATCCTTGGCAGCTTGACATTTATTTTGGATCTCAGACTTCCAAGCTCATATAAATGATCTCATGGAGAATTGGAACCTGAGCTCAGTATTATCTAAAAAATTGGAGCTAAACTCCAGTAGCTCGCTTCTTCCTGCGTACCTAGAATTTGTATTTCCCAGAGAGAGGATTTGATTAGGATAAAGTACCACCTCAGGGAGCAGTTGCTTCTCTCATATCTGATCTCCACAGAATGACCTTTCTTAGATACCATTCACTGGTCCCACTAAAGAAAGCCAGTGATGTTTTGTTGATGCTGCACGTATGACATAAGCAATTATATTCCAGAGAAACCACTTGGACTTGCTCTTCTATAAGAAGCATACTATGAAAGACTGTAAGTGCTGGCATAAAATAAATTTCTTTCAACATTACTAAACTTTTTTTCAAAATCTAAAATAAAACAAAATTTGGAGCCCTAGTGTATTTGCTAGAGTAGGTTACCTCATACTGTGGTAACAACTTAGGTCCCAAATGCCAGTGGCTTAACACAGCAAAGATATATTTCTTGCTCATTCAATCTGCAGATCAGTTACCACGCCTCATTTGAAATCTGAACGCCATATTAGACTACTAAGCAGGCCAGAATGCTTAAATTTTTTTTTTTTTTTTTTTTTTTTTTTTTGAGACAGAGTCTCCTTCTGTCACTCAGGCTGGAGTGTAATGGCACCGTGTCGGCTCACTGCAAGCTCCGCCTCCCGGGTTCATACCATTCTCCTGCCTCAGCCTCCAGAGTAGCTGGGACTACAGGCGCCCACCATCACTCCCGGCTAATTTTTTTGTATTTTTAGTAGAGACGGGGTTTCACTGTGTTAGCCAGGATGGTCTTGCTCTCCTGGCCTCCCAAAGTACTGGGATTACAGGCATGAGCCACCGCCCCAAGCCTGCTTGAGTATTTTGACATCATTATCATCATCTCAAAGTCTCATTCGCGGGGAATAAAAAATTTAGCAAACTCAAATCCACGCTATATACTATACATTGAGTAATACCTATTAATTCCACACATAGTTATCCAGAGCTAGTCACATAACCTCAGCTTCAGTCAGGTGCAATGGGAAGTGTGGGGAGGCATATACAGTAAGTGCACAATTCAGTTGTCACACTCAGTTTCCTCATCTTTAAAATGGTCATGCTCACAATAAGGTACAGGATTATTATGAATCAGTGATACATAGTGATTTGGGACCACTGTATAACAAATGAAATAATAAATCCAATGTGCTTAGCATGTATTTGTCAGATAGCAAATACTAAAGAAATAATAACCACCATTACTGTTGTGCCAGAAAAGGAACTATTTGCGTGACAGTTGACTAGTGTTTCATAGATTATTTTTATAGTATATTATAATTTTAAAGATCACTTCAAAACAATTTTATAAACTTTAGGTATATTTTATTTCCTCCATCTGTTTTTTCCTTGTTGATTCTACTTTCATCTGATTGAATGACATTTTGACAATAGTTTGAAACACTCCAACATTTGATTTTATCATAATAACTGAAAACATTGGTTTCAAGAAGGAGCTTGGTTTATGACTGCACATACCCATGTATTTGGATTAGACCTAGATGTTGGATATCAGGAGTTTTTTAACCAAAAGTTTGTGCTCCTTCCATAGATTTAATGGGCCATATTTATTCAAATCCATTCAAGTCAACCATGTTCTAGAAGCTACAAAGATAAATCAGATATATCTGTGGCCTCAAAAAGTTACAATATTGATGACTAGGTAGAACAAAAATATACACAGTGATAATACATGCAGGTTAAGTTCTAAGGGTCAGTAACATATAAAATATTCAGCCAGGTAGCCATGGAAGGTAACTCAAAAGAGAAGGGTTTTAGACATAATGTCGATAGATGTCCAGGATTTTGGAAGGTGGAGAGAGCAGTCCCTGGTCTAGAAACAAAAAATGTTATGGAGGACATTTAGAAAAAATAGACCAAGCTCATGTAAAGGGCTTTTGAAGGTGGCTATAGTGACAAATACTTCTTAACCAGCTAAGTAAAGTGGATCTGCAGGAAGTTTATTTTTATATTTTTCACATATCATAACCAGGTTTTACATAGACAAATCTTTCCCTACTGTTTTTTAAAAACTAGAAAATTTTTCTTCAATTGAGCATTTTTTCCAATAAAAAATGTGAAACTTTATGTCTCTAAAAACTGACCTTGTGCTGCCACTTTTTGTTCTGAAATACTTTTCCAATTAACTTTCAGTCCATTCTACACCTGATAAAACAGATGAAACAATGCCCTAATATAGGTGGTAAGAGCTAATGTGTATATAAGTTAATGCTGCAGCTTTTCATTTTTCATTCTGAGACTTTTGGGAGGCTTGAAGGAGTGGGGAGGGTGGGGGAGAGAATCAAATAAAGAAGGATTTTTGAAAATTTGCCAAGGCTTTCAAGGTAGAATTTGAAAAGCATTTAAAATAAATTAATGGAAGGCCTGATACTTTTGCATGTATAAGAAAGTTTCCAGTAAGATTCCTTTACTTGTTGGATCTATCACATAGGAGGATGATGTGATTAGTATATTTAACCTTAATATTTGGAAAACTGATTAGATTAAATAGAACATGACAATAGGTTGAAATTATATTTGCATGATGTGTTTGATGTTGATTTGTGAAGAAAAATGTCACCAGAAAAAGTGTATTAAATCTGGATAAATTAGACCTTAGAAAGGATAGTTTTCAAAATAATGCCTTGTTGAATTGTAAATATGTTCTGTTTTGTTACAAGCCACTGGAAAGAAAAATAGTTATATTGTCATTTAGTAATAACCTTTTTTAAAAGTTCTGGTTGAATATTTTTAAAATAACGGCTAATTATATACAGCAGTGTCCTGCAGCAAACCATAGAGCATGCATTTTAAATATCAAGTAATACTATTAATTATACAAAAAGTCTTGTTATAATTACATGTGCCAAAAAACAGAGCAAATTATAATAAATATTAACTTTTAGTCTGTTTATATATGTAAAAAGATGTGTACAGGTGCCTGAATTAGTGTTAAAATAGAAATATTATTTCTAAATGCATCAGGCTTTAGTTTTGTTATGCATTGATGGCACACTGTAAGGGACATGAGCAAAAATAATGGGGGCTTTTCATTTTTTGCAATGGATTATTTTCTGCTATTCATTTGGCAGAGGCCTGTAATAAACTTGTTTGTTTCTGTTGGCTTCATTTCAGTTCAAAACTGGAAATAGTGGATGCTTCAGAGTCACTTAATGCTATTTTACTTAGAACCATTATGCTCTTGTCATTTTGCAAAATTATGTGTGATAAATGGTTCTCAGCAAGCATTCTTGGACATGAGAAAAAGAATTTCTACTATTTAGCCAAACAACATCAATTTCAGTTTGTACTCAGTGTAAATACAAATACCTAAAGACAATGTTGTTAAAAAATAAGTGATCAAACTACAGAATGAGAGAAAATATCTGTAAACTATACATCTGAAAAGGGGTTAATATCCAAAATAGATAAGGAACTCAAACAACTCAACAGCAAAAAATAAAATAACCTAATTTAAAAATGAGCAAAAGATCTAAGTAGAAATTTCTCAAAAAAAGACATAGAAATTGTCGACAGGTATATAAAATCCTCAGCATCACTAAACATCAAAGAAATGTAAATCGAAACCACAGTGAGATATCATCTCTCCCCAGTTAGAAAGGCTACTATCAAAAGTCAAAGATAACAGGTATTGGCATCGATGTGGAGAAGGGGACCCTTACACACCGTCAGAGAAAATGTAAATTAGTACAGTTACTATGAAAAATAATATGGAATTTTTCAAAAATTAAAAATAGAACTAACATATTATTCAGCAATTTCTCTACTGAGTATATATCCAAACAAAAAAAAAAAATGAAATCAGCATTTTCAAGATACACCTGTACTCTCATGTTTGTTAAAGCACTATTCACAATAGCCAAGACATAGAATCAACCTAATTTCCATTGATAGGTGAGTGAATAAGGAAACTGTGTTGTATATATACAGAATGAAATACTATTGAGTCATAAAAGGAAAAGAATCCTGTAATTTGCAACCACATGAATGAACCTGGAGGACAGTATGTCAAATGAAATAAGCCAGGCACAGAAAGACAAGTATCTCATTATCTCACTCATAAGTGGAAATCTTAAAAAGTTTATATTATAGAAGGTAGAGAGTATAATGGTGGTTACCAGAGGCAGAGGTGGTTGGCAGAGATAGAGAGATGGGAAGATGTTGTTGGCCAAAGGATACATAATAAGATAGAGGAAAATTTCAAGAGAGCTATTGCAGCAAGGTGACTATAGTTAAGGGTGATATATTATATTCATAAAAAAGTAAGAAAGTGGATATTTGTTATGTGTTCTTACCACAGGAATACTATTTTTTATAAAAGTATAACTAGAGGTAATGCATTTGTCAATTAGTAGATTTAACCATTTCACAATGTGTGTGTATACATGTGTGTTTGTGTGTGTGTATACATGTGTTTGTGTGTGTGTGTGTATATAATGCTGTATATATCATGACTGTATATATTATATACTTTAAATCATGTGTATGATAAAAAATATACAATGGTGTCTGTCATCTTAGCAAAGTTTAAAAACAAAGATGATATTGTTGATGAGAATATACTGACATGCTATATTGTTAGGTAATGTCTATGGAATGTTTTTTCATAATTAATGGCATGTTCTTACTAATTAAAAACTCTACCAACATTATGATCTATTTATAATCTGAGATGTATTATATTAATAACTATCAACTATTAATAACTATCAACCTGAGATAAATGCAGATGCCCTCCTTCTAAAAATGACTGTGTTATTTTATCTTTTCCATTTCTTTACTTCTGTATCAAGGAAACTCACAAGTTTCTCAGAATAGAGACTTGACTTTCCAGAGAGGAACTTTGTAGGAAGAAGCCTGATATGGTAATTGAAGGGCAATGCTCTTAAAGATATGAACTATTTGGTGAGTTCAGGATACGCCACCTCAAAGCCTTAATGACAGAATGGGATAAGTACATAACAGCTTCCAAGTTGTTCTTTAAGCTCATCTCCAAAAGACTAAAAGCACTTTGGGAGGTCGAGGTGGGCAGATCACGAGGTCAGGAGATCGAGACCATCCTGGCTAACACGGTAAAACCCCATCTCTACTAAAAATACAAAAAAATATATATATATATTAGCCGGGCGTGGTGGGTGCCTGTAGTTCCAGCTATCCGGGAGGCTGAGGCAGGAGAATGGTGTGAACCCGGGAGACGGAGCTTGCAGTGAACCAAGATCGCACCACTGCACTCCAGCCTGGGCGACAGAGTGAGACTCTCTTTCAAAAAAAAAAAAAAAAAATAGCAACAGCTTATTGCTTGTTGCTATGTTTTTATTACTTGATTTATGATTATTCTGCCAATCCATATTAAATTTAATTTAAATCCTTTTTAAATTTTCATGTATAATCAGTTCTTTTTCTGGAAATTCTATATTCTTCTGTTGAACTGTAGGTCAATTCTCTCATTCAGTGCCAGATAGTTTAAAATATGGTAGATTTGTAAGGTATTTACTTTTCAGTAATCATAGGCCATACAATAATTTATCTATTTCTTCCCTTCTTTTTCACCAAAAGTTTTCCACACACCTGCCCTCTTTTGAGCCTGATTTCTGAGGTGTGACAAAGCTCCTGTGTTCATAATATGCCATTATGATATGCATTCCCACATAGACATCATTGCTCCCCATTGTGGTGCTCTGAGGAAACCATGCCTACCTGCCCATCTGCACATTTTTCCTTTATTTTTTCCACTTGAACCAACAGCCATGCATCCCATTCCAACCACTTCCTTTCCCATAGTTTTCAACTCAAGATGAGAAATTTTTGTTTCAACTAGTTTAAGTCATTCATTGAGAGGGATAATAACTCAGTAAGGATCAAGGGATGACTAGAAAAGGGTTATGACAGAGTTATATTTTCCAAGTAAAAGGAAAACAAACATGAGGAAATAACTCAAAACACACTAAGTTTCATGTCAGGATAAATGTTGACTTCATCATTATGGTCTTCATGCCCAAGAACTCTCTTAAGGAATAACGTCAGAGCAATTCTGAAATCTCCTCATGCATGCATAAATTATAGCTTTTGTTCTCATTTACATGCAATAACCAGTAGATGCTCCTGAAAACTAGCTAGTGAAATATACATTTCTCTCAGCCATCGTAAACATCTATTCACGTTTATTCCAAAAAAGCATTTTCTTATGAAGCTACATTAGGAGTTGGCATACTCTGTAGCATTATTTTATAAAAAGAAGCTGTTTGAAAATTTGTTGGTAGTCTGCCCCACGTTTGTTGAAAGAATTACCATATTTGTACCTACAGGCAATTTTTCTGTCTGACATATTTTCTTCAAAACAATGATTTCCAAAAAAGTAGTTGTGGATTAGAATACTTGAGGGAGTTTTACAAAAGCTAGACAAACAGCTCTCTAGATATGGTGGATCAGGATCCCGAGGCTGGGAGCAGCAATCTGCATTTTTATCAAGATGTGTGTATTAGTCTGTTCTCACACTGATTTTAAGAATACTACCGGAGACTGGGTACTTACAAAGGAAAGAAGTTTCTTTTTTTTTTTTTTAATTATTATTATTATACTTTAAGTTCCAGGGTACATGTGCACAACGTGCACGTTTGTTACTTAGACGTGCAGGTTTGTTACTTATGTATACATGTGCCATGTTGGTGTGCTGCACCCATTAACTCGTCATTTACATGAGGTATATCTCCTAATTCTATCCCTCCCCCTACCCCCTTCCCACAATAGGACCCGGTGTGTGATGTTCCCCTTCCTGTGTCCAAGTGATCTCATTGTTCAATTCCCACCTATGAGTGAGAACATGTGGTATTTGGTTTTCTGTTCTTCCGATGGTTTGCTGAGAGTGATGGTTTCCAGCTGCGTCCATGTCCCTACAAAGGACACAAACTCATCCTTTTTTATGGCTGCATAGTATTCCATGGTATATATGTGCCACATTTTCTTAATCCAGTCTGTCACTGATGGACATTTGAGTTGATTCCAAGTTTTTGCTATTGTGAATAGTGCTGCAATAGAAAGAGGTTTCTTTGACTCACAGTTCCGGAGGCTTAACAGGGAGCATGGCAAGGAGCCCTCAGGAAACTTACAATCATGACAGAAGGCAAACAGGAAGCAGGCACCTTCTTCACAAGGTGGCAGGAGGGAGGTGTGAATGAGGAAGTGCCATACTTTAAAACCTTCAGCTCTCATGAGAACTAACTTACTATCACAAGAAAAGCATGGAGAAAACTGCTCCGGTGATCCAATCACCTCCCTCCTGGTCCCTCCACTGACACATGGGGATTATAATTCAAGATGAGGTTTGTGTGGGGACACAGAGCCAAACCATATCACTCGGTGACAGTTTACTTACCTGGATCTCGAAAACACTGTGCTGAATCATTGTATGCCCATTCTGAACATCTTAGGTGAATAGATCTTAAAGCTGGTCAGTTATCTAAATCATCTTGGAAGATTTTAAAATACTTAATATTTGCAGGTCCCATCCACAAAATCATGACTATGAGGATCTGAATATGGTCAACCAGAATCTGAAATTTTCAAAAGCATCTCAGATGATGCTTGTCAGAGCTAGATTTAGGAATGCCACCTTAAAATATATCAATAGCAGTCTTATCTTTAGTATTCTGTAGGTTTAGAAAAATCTGAATTTGGCAATCATCTAATATTTTTAATACACAGAGTAAATGAAAGTATTTGACTGCTGAAATATGAAAATGTAAAAGAACTCTTATTTACATTTCTTAAAAATAAAGTTATTACACTGTTGTGTTTTTTAAAAAGTGTACTAGATTCCATTGAGATGTTTCGTACATTTTACCTATTACAGATATGTGTATATATACAAATGGAATATCTGAAGTGATTCTCTTTCCTAGTTATCATATTATCCTGTTCAATCCCTGAAAATTTATTAGATTGTTTTATTGGTTTATTATGTCTTTCCTTCTTAGAATGTTAACTCCATGGGGATAAGAACTCTATGCAATAGTTCACTCCTAGGGCCTAGAGCATTGACTGGTACATGGTTGGTGCTCAGTACATATTTATTGAAAAAAACAGATGTATATTATACATGTATATAATATTCATGCATGGATAGTATATCTAAAACATATATCTATATATGAAATTGACATATTAACCAGTTAGTCATACACATGCACACATACACAATACTGGTATAATTTCTTAGCTGCTAACAAAAACACATTTTATTAATCATGAAATTTCTCTTATACACAAAGGCATTTGAGCCTCTTCCAAATCATAAATAAAAAGGGAGTTTAGTAGTCAAAAACATAACCTCGTTTCTTTCATTGAGAGGGACCTGGAGGAAGTGATTTGGATTATCTATTAGCATTTTTTAAGAGGAGTCACAGTGCTCCTCAGATGTTGTCACTCACTCACACATAGTGTACTATGTGAAGAGCAGCTGAATCATCCTGGAATCACGATGCCTCAAGAGGAAAGGGTCAACTATTTAGTCTTCATTCGCATGATGGAAAGTGTAGTTAATGGCACTGTTATATTGTCACATTGCCGAACTTCAGAATCAAGTCACTAAAAATATTTTCTCACTTTGGAAGATAGTGAGGATTCTAAAAGCTTACCTTAAAAAAATTTAAAAGATGAGGTCTTTATGACTGCATCTTTTGTCTCTGGGTAGTAATCTTTCCAATTGAAGAGTGTGTCTCAGAGGTGTTTAGCTTAGGAACTTCTTGGCTCCCCTGACAGGTTATAACACTGCGTGTGCCTCTGAATGAGGAGACTGGTGAAGGTAGGGCATATTCATTATTTTCTTCACTTATACATTCATTCATTACAGAATCTCTACTCCAGTACCTTTTGTAGTTCAGGTACTGTTTCAGGCACCCTCTAGGAAGTGAGGGAGAGTAATAATGATGGGTTCAGTACAATGTGGTAGGTGCTAGGACAGTGGTATATACAGAGGCCTCTGAGACAAAGAACAAGGACATCCAAAGGCAGTGGTATCAAGGATGGCTACCTAGAGCTGCAGGTACTTGTGCTGAGTCTTGAGGATGGGTAATATTTACTCATTCCACACGTATTTATTGAGTGCCTTCTTCAGAACTAGGCTTAACTTTGGACATACTGTGGAGAAACAAAACAGACATAGACACCGCCCTCATGGAAATTCCAGCCTGGGAGGGAGCGCAGACAAAAAACAAATAGTCTCCAAGTAAAAATATGTGATAAGCAAGAGAAAAATGCAAAAAGTTGTAAGAGCATTGCAGCTGGATTTTTATTAATTACTCAGGGTAAACGTTTCTTTGAAGAAATGGCATTTGAGCTGACATCTTGTTAAGGAGAAGTCAGCTAAGCAAGGACAGAAGAGAGCATCCCAGATCACGAGAAGAGAGTTCCCTTTATTTTATTCAAAGAACTTGGGTCTAAAAAATGCAAAAATAAAGAAAATGGGGTTTTACATCATTAACTTTCCTGAACATTATGTTAATTTAAAATTTTAGAACTTAGCCAAAAGTACAGATTTGAAAATTAATGCAAAAATAGCCTGAAAAATGCCTTTATTCTTTTTAAAATTTTTCCTCTGTTTTTAATTTTTAATTTTTACGGGTAGATAGTAGATGTGTATATTTATAGGGTACATGAGAGGCATGCAATGTGTAATAATAATATCAAGGTAAATGGGGTATCTATCACCTCAAGCATTTATAATCTCTTTGTGTTACAAACATTCCAATTATAGTTTTTTAGTTGGGATAATAGAGGCCTGGGGCAGTGGCTCACTCCTGTAATCCCAGCCCTTTGAGAGGCCAAGGCAGGCAGATCACGAGGTCAGGAGATTGAGACCATCCTGGCTGACATGGTGAAACCCCGTCTCTACTAAAAATACAAAAAATTAGCTGAGTGTGGTGGCGGGCGCCTGTAGTCCCAGCTGCTTGGGAGGCTGAGGAAGGAGAATGGTGTGAACCCGGGAGGCGGAGCTTGCAGTGAGCTGAGATAGCGCTACTGCAGTCCAGCCTGGGCGACACAGCGAGACTCTGTCTCAAAAAAAAAAAAGGGGGTGGGGGGGATAATAGATTGCTGTTTACTGTAATCATTCTGTTGTGCTAAATACTAGATCTTTTTCATTCTATTTTTGTATGCTCTATGGTTTTATTTATTTTTCAATTCTCAAAGTGGAACAAGGGGTACTTCAGAAATAGTCATCAGAATGTTGTTTGAATTGGTCAATCATGTAGTCACTTTTAATGTTATGATTTTATTGTTAGTGGATTTTTATTTTTTAAATTTTCACATATTAGCTTATATTTGGCCCAATGCAACCACAGAACACTGTAAAATACATACAGACACTACCCACTGTAGAATTATGACCTTTCTAACTTTTCACTCTTTGACAAACTTTTCTATTTATTGCCCTCTAGCCATAATAATTGACTCTTTTCAGATTGTATTCTCCTCTGTCCATATACATTTTCAGTATATGTCTGTTCTCAGTCAGTATTACAATCATGCAATACAACAGTTTCATTAGCTCTCTACTTCTGGTTTTCAGTGACGCAAGTGCTTTCTCATGTGTAAAGGGGCAAAGGCTTTCATTTGCTTTGTAATCTAAGAGGGCAATAGACAAATCACAGTTTCTGAATCTATATTCCAAGTCTTCTTTGAGGAACTGACATTTAAACTGAATATCAATGGAATTGGCTGTGTAGTAACAAGAGACAGAAGAGCACTCCAAGTGAATAAGGGAGAGACAGACATTTCAGGCAGTGGGACCTGGCATGTACAAAGACTCTGAGGATGGAAGCATTATGATTCATTTAAGGAACCATTGTTAGTTGTGAGGGCTATATTGAAGTGTAAATACAGAGAAACAAGAAACAAAGGTGTTTCGGTATTTGTTTTATTCAGAGGAAGGAAACGAGAGAAAGGAAAATGAGAAATGATTGATGCTTATAGTGACCATTTGTGGCTTTGTCTCTCCAGCATCAGTTCTTGCTCCATCTAGCAATAGTATCCCAGTTTCCTCGGGTTCCTGTCTTCCCCTAAGTCCAACCGGTTTGATGAGAGTTGAATGAACCCCTGGTTCTAAGCCTGCCTACAAATCTGATAATTACATCTCCTTGGCCAAAACGGTTGGTTCAGAGTTTGACTTATTACTCAATTAGGGACAATGACCTCAGTTCCAGAAACTTTTCCAACACTGTTGGGGAATGCAATCTCTCTTTTAAATATAATTGGAGCTGGAACCTTGTAAGGGTGACATAGCAGAGGCCTAACCGAGAGTAAATCCAATAGGGAGGAATACAGAGATTAAAGACAGTGAGAAAACTGCCAGCACGTAAGATATTGTTTGGCCCTCTAGGCACAATCACATCCTAAGCTATAGGCATTTCAGTGACATCAGCCAAAACATTTGCTTTTAACATAAAGTAAGCTTGGGTTGGGTTTCTGTTCTTGCAATTAAAGTGTCCTACATAGTGTAAAGTTTAATCGGACAAAGTTTTGTTACCCTAAATCTAAAACATCAACATTTCTGGAGCTCCTCAGATTAATTTCAATAGCACACCACGGTTTTCCATTATCTTAATTTACCAAAGTGACAGCTTGTCATTATGTTGGACTTACCTTTTTAACAAAATTATAATAGGAAAATATTCCATTTATCAGCTTTCTAGTTTTATTTTTCCCTAAAACTAGTTAACACATTAAGAGCAAATGCATATCCTATATTAAAGTTTCACTTCTATCCAAAACTCAGGCATAGTAAACTGTTTCTTGCTTTTTCTAGAAGGGTCTTACTGGAAAAAAAAATTTCTTCTTAAGCCCTCAGCTGTCCAACAATAGATGTTTTATTTTTCGCATTATCTTTTTTGTTTATTCTACAACAAATGTTATGTCCTTCAACTGATATTCGAGAATGTTAAACAATTTTTGCATCTTTCTAAAGCCAATAAAGATTTAGCTTCCTCAAATGATTGCCTAGAGCCTATATAATCTCACTTAAACCTTGCAGGATATTTGGTCTGCCAATTCAAATAGTTTTGTCAGTATTTTTATTTGTTTTAATTTATTGATCTGATAAACTGATTGAAACAGAAATTGAGGTACTGATGTCATAAAAAAAGAGGTTTAGTGAGGCAAAGCCTATACTTAGAGTTAATGACATATTTATAAAAAGCCGCTGTATTACACTGAAGATTTAAATTTTAAAAATTTCAATGTTAAAAACCAAACATTTTAATATATTCACAATCTCTAATCCAAATACACAAATAACGTTTCACCTAATTCCACACATAGTTGGAGATATATTAAGGAGCACCCTAGACTCCAATTATACGTGGATATTTTAGAAGCACAATACATCTACTAAGTTTGAGGTAATGAGAGCTGATTTGAATAGAAGGCATGCTAAAATGGCATGGTGAAAAGGAACACTCAGCCACAAAGACCACCCTGTTGAGAAGATACAGGCTCTTATTTCTTAAAGAGACATTTGGGCAAATGGTCAAGTAAACAGACTAGAACTAGTCTTTGAAAATGATGAGAAAATTGTGCCTGTTGATGGGAAAAAATGTGAGAGAGATAGAGAATAAGCATAGAGTATTTATTAAGAGACTTGGCTTAGCTGACAGTCAAATGCAAATTAAAATTTGAACCAACAACTTACTAACAGAGTGGTCTTGGTCAAGTGAATTCACTTTTTAAATTGCATCTTAATTTTATTTATTTATTTATTATTATTATTATTATTATTATTATTATTTTTATTTATTTTTTTTTTGAGACAGAGTCTCGCTCTGTCGCCCGGGCTGGAATGCAGTGGCCGGATCTCAGCTCATTGCAAGCTCTGCCCTCCAGATTCACTCTGTTCCCCTGCCTCAGCCTCCCAAGTAGCTGGGACTACAGGCACCTGCCACCATGCCCAGCAAATTTTTTGTATTTTTAGTAGAGACGAGGTTTCACCGTGTTAGCCAGGATGGTCTCAATCTCCTCACCTTGTGATCCTCCCGCCTCAGCCTCCCAAAGTGTTGGGATTACAGATGTGAGTCACTGCATCTGGCCCGCATCTGGCAATTTTAAATTTTTATGGATACATAATTGTACATATTTAGGGGATGTATGCAATATTTTAATACAAGCACATAATGTTTAATGATCAAATCAGAATAATTAGGAAATCCATCACCTCAAGCATTTATTATTTACTCATTAGGAACATGCCAATTACATTCTTTTAGTTATATAAAAATATATAACATTATTGTTAACTATAGTTGCCTTATTGTGCTACTGAACATTAGATCTTATTTCTTTTATCTAACCGTATTTTTGTACCCATTAACCAACCCATGTTTAATTCCCCTGACCCACCATCCTTCCCAACCTCTGGGAACCATTATTCTACTCTCTACCTCCATGAGATCAACATTTTAGTTTCCACATATGAATGAGACTTGCAGTGTTTGTCATTCTGTGCCTAGCTTATTTCATGAAACGACCTCCAGTTCCATCCATGTTGTTATAAATGGTGCAATTTTATTTTGTAATTGCTGAATAATATGCCATTGTCTAAATATACACCACATTTTCTTTATTCATTCATCTATTGATGGACACTTAGGTTGATTCCATATCCTGGCTACTGTGAATAGTGCTGCAATAAACATGGAGGTGCAGATATTTCTTCAGTATAGTGAGTTCCTTTTTTTGAGGGGGGTGGGTATACAGACAATAGTGGAATTGCTGGGTCATATGTTAGTTCTATTGTTAGTTTTTTGAGGGACCTCCAAACTGTTCTCCATAGTGGCTGTAGTAATTTATATTCCCACCAAAATCAACAAAGTTTCTTCTTTCTCTGCCTCCTCATTAGTATCTGTTACTGCCTTTTTTATGCAAGCCATTTTAACTGATATCTCATTGCAATTCTAATTTGAATTTCTCTGATGATTAGTCATGTTGAGCGTGTTTTCATATACATGTTGGCAATTTGTATGTGTTCTTTTGAAAAATGTCTATTCACATCTTTTGCCCATTTTTAAATCAGATATATTTTGCTATTGAGTTGATTGAACTTCTTATATGTTCTGGTTATTAACCACTTGTCAGAGGATCAGTTTGCAAATATTTTCTCTCATTCTGTGGGTTGTCTTTTCACTTTGTTATTGTTTTCTTTGCTGTGCAGAAGCTTTTTAGCTTGATGTGATCTCATTTGTCCATTTTTATTTTGTCTCCTGTGCTTTTGGGGTCTTAAGAAATTTTTGCTCAAATCAGTGTCTTAGAGCATTTCCTTAATATTTTCTCCCAGTAGTTTGATAGTTTCAGATACTAAATTTAAACATTTGATCCATTCTTATTTGAATTTTTTTCTATATGGTGAGGCATGGGGTTTAATTTCATTCTTCTGCATGTGAAGAATGACTAACCAGTTCCCTTAGCACCATTTATTGAAGAGACTGTCCTTTTCCCAAAGTATGTTCTTAACAGCTTTGTCAAAAATGAGTTGGCTATAAATGTGCAGTTTTATTTCTGGGTTATTTATTTGGTTCCATTGGTCTATGTGTCTGCTTTTATACCAGTACCATACTGTTTTGGTTACTATAGCATTGTAATATAATTTGAAGTTAGACAAAATGATGCTTTCAACTCTGTTCTTTTTGCTTAGGATTGCTTTGGCTATTTGGGGTCTTTTGTGGTTCCATATAAATTTTGAGATTTTTTAAAAAATATTTCTGTGAAAATGAATAGACTTCACTTTTAACTTGAATAAGTAACTCTTGGGGAGTCTCAGCTATCTCACCCCAGCAAGTGGCTTGATATGGATGTCAGTTTCTTCATGTATATAAAAAGTAGGTGATCTCAGCATTATTGAACTGTTGAGAAATTTAATGAGACCATTTATATAAAGCTCTTGGTAGAGTGGTATTTAATAATAACTTAGCAAATGTTAAATATTATAATACTTTGATTAAGATGGTGGCAGCAAATTATTGTTTGGGATTCTGGAAGTTAAGAGGATCTGAGAAGTAAGATCATATTATTCAGCAAAACAAAACAAAACAAAAACAACAACAACAAAAACTAGCACTAGCTTAAGGCCAGATGCTTAATCTTAGAAGGATATTATGTTTCTCAAATAATATTCTGCTCTTTGCAAAGTAGGAATCACACAAAGATAGTAGGTCAATAATGGTGGATTGTGAGAGGGACAGAGAGAGATATTGAAAGTGTCTAGCCTATTCTGCCCCATGCCGTCAGCACTCCACAGATCTCAGGGCTTGTATAAAGCTCAATTCTATTCCAATACACAAGGGCTAATGGAGTTGGGATTACTTTGACACTTTTCATCTGGTTCAACGTTATCTAATGAGGACATCCAAGAGCTTCAGATAAGACCATCAGTAGATCCAGCTGTGTGAATTAGAACTGGCAAAGGCAGGGATATGAAACTACACAATCCAGGCCAAGCTCTTGGTACAATGCCCCAAAAATACTACTTGTAATTGTGGTGATTTCCTCCATGACACTTTCTACTCTGGACTTACCTGGTAACCAGGGTTGCCAGATGTAGCAAATAAATAATACAAGGTGCTCAGTTACATTTGCTTACCAGAGAAGTTATGACTAATTTTCAATATAGGTATTTCCCAAATGTCACATATATTTAATAACCTGAGTGATAACCCACTTTCCTGGTTTTCTTTTTTTCCTTCGCTACACATTCTGAGTCTTCTCCGGTGATTCCTCCTTCTCATGAACTACACTGACCTCATATCCCATGTATCAAACTTCTTCCTACCTTAGAAACTTAGCATATGTTTTTGTCTTTGTCTGGAAAAAAAAAAAAAGTTTCTACCACTGTTAGCCTGGACACATTAGGCACATCCTTTAAGTCTGGACATACTCATATTATCCTCACATTAAGTTAAATTCTTTATTATATAGTTTCACAGCACAATTTGCAGCACATATTACATTTACATTTGTTGAGTGCTGATTGCTAATTTTCAGCTAAACTCTATGGGGCAAGAACTATGTTTGACTTAATGTCTACTGAGTCTTCTGCACTTGGGACAGTAAACTTACTTAATAAACATGTGTAGAATGTAGCAGGAATAACTTTTGTTACTATGATTACTAACAAGCACTAGTATTTTGCTCTGCATTTTCCCAATATATTTCAAAGACACTTAACAGTACACTTCTGTTACATACTAATGAGATGTTAGTCAACAACAAGTTTCCATTGAGTATTGGTCATTCCTGTTTTCTAATATAATAATACACATTTACTGGGCACCTGTAATGTCCCAGGTGCTGTGGGAAATGCTTACAATACTCAGTCATATCCACAGTCACTCATAATAAGATCAATTTTAATTCACAGAACATTAATTAATAATCTAGAATGTCAGCTGGTTAACTTAATATTTGTCAGGATACTGGTATTTGAAAAAAAATTACTTATAAACCAAGGACAATATTCAATATGGGCAGGACAACTCAAGAAATCAAGCACAAAACAGAAAATTTTTGGTGAGTAAAGGGAGCTAGTGGCAGCATAAAGAAATAAGGTCACAAGCTGCAAGAATTTGCTTCTTTCTTTTCCAATATTTAGAGGTCATTTCTGTCTAGATGACGAATATTACAATTATTAGACTCAAATAACATACTCTCTTATTGACTGTAAATGTCTACATAATATCTTATCTTTGTTTTACTAAGCCATTAAAAAAGACTGTCATAACTCATCCCACCAGAAATATTATAATTTTCTAAATATTGTCATTTCTTCAATTATAAATATTTTTAAATGATGTTCTGTGTTGAAAATCCACAGAAGTCTTATCAATAACAAATTATTTCTTTGTTATGAATAGCTTCTATATGATGAGTCATTTTACTGTTATTAGGTATATTTTTATTCAGTTTCTGCAAGTGATATTATCTACATTTTTTTTAAATGCTTGGTATCTACCCTTTCTGTGGACTGTAACTCCCTGTTCCCATAATACAAGGTGTTTTAAATTATTCAGAGACAAGAGAAAATGTTAAACAAAAGTATTGTCAAGATTTGACTATAGTTACTAGACTATATTAATACAAGTTTCTACAATAAAATCAAAGTTGGATATGACCACATTTTTATATTATTTATCTTATTTTAATACATGTTTAATAGAAGTTTAATGTACTTGCAGACATACTTTGTTTTATTGTGCGTTATTTCTTGTGCTTCAAATATATTGTGCTTTTTAGAAATTGATGGTTTGTGGCAACCCTGTGTCAAATAAGTCTTTTGGAGTCATTTGTCCAATAATGTGTGCTCACTTCGTGCCTCTGTGTCATGTTTTGGTAATTCTCACAATATTTAATTATTTGTTTATTTATTTATTTAGAGATGGAGTGTTGCTCTGCCGTCAGGCTGGAGTGCAGTGGTGCAATCTTGGCTCACTGCAACTTGTGCCTCCTGGGTTGAAGCAATTCTCCTGCCTCAGTCTCCTTAGCATCTGGGATTACAGGCTCGCGCCACCACGCCCAGCTAATTTTTGTATTTTTAGTAGAGATGGGTTTCACCATGTTGGCCAGGATGTTCTCAATCTCCTGACCTTGTGATCCATCTGCCTCGGCCTCTCAAAGTGCTGGGATTACAGGCATGAGCCAGTGTGCCCGGCCAATTCTTACAATATTTTAAACATTTTCAGTTTTATAATACATATTATGGTGTTCTGTGATCAGGGATCTTTGATATGACTATTGTAATTATTTTGAGGGTACCACAAACCACACGAATAAATGATGATAGACTTATTCAATAAATTCATGTATTCTGACTGCTTCACCAACTGGCTGTTCTCTCATTGCTCTCTCTCTGAGAGTCACTATTCTCTGAGACACAACAATATCGAAATCAGTCCTGTTAATAACCCTACAGTGGGCTCTAAATGTTCAAGTGAAAAAAGGAGTTGCAAGTCTCTCACTTTAAATAAAAATCTAGAAATTATTTAGTTTAGCAAGGAAGGTACATCAGAAGCTGAAATAGGCCAGAAAGCTAGGCCTCTTGGGTCAAATTGTTAACCAAGTTGTGCATGCAAGGAAAAGTTCTTGAAAGAAATTAAAAGTGCTACTCCAATGAACACACAAACAATAAGAAAATGAAATAGCTTTATTCCTGATATGGAGAAGGTTGTAGTGGTCTGGATGGAAGATCAAACTGGCCACAGCAGTTCCTTAAGTCAAAACCTAATCCAGAGCAAGGCCCTGTCTTCAATTCTATGAAGGCTAAGAGAGATAAGGAAGCTGCAGAATAAAAGCTGGAAACTAACAGAGGTTGGTTCATGAAGTTTAAGGAAATAAGACATCTCCACACCATAAAAATACCATGGTCAGAAACAAGGGCAAATGTAGAAACCTCAGCAAGTTATCCAGAAGATCTAGCTGAGATAACTGAAGGTGACTATGTGTCTGGAGTTGGTTTCTTCCAGTGGGTTCGTAGTCTTGCTGACTTCAAGAATGAAGCTGCAGACCTTTGCGGTGAGTGTTACAGCTCTTAAAGATGGCGTAGACCCAAAGAGTGGGCAGCAGCAAGATTTATTGTGAAGAGTGAAAGAACAAAGTTTCCACAGTGTGGAAGGGGACCCGAGGGGTTTGCTGCTGCTGACTGGGGTGGCCAGCTTTTATTCCCTTATTTGTCCCCGCCCATGTCCTGCTGAGTGGTCCATTTTACAGAGTGCTGATTGGTTCATTTTACAAACCTCTAGCTAGCTACAGAGTGTGGATTGGTGCATTTTACAATCCTCTTGTAAGACAGAAAAGTTCTCCAAGTCCCCACCCGACCCAGAAGTTCAGCTGACTTCACCTCTCAACTATACAAAACAAGAGATTTTCAATGTGGATGAAAGAGTCTTATATTGAAAAACGATGTCATTTAGAACTTTAATAGCTCGAGAGGAGAAGTCAATGCCTGGCTTCAAAGCTTCAAAACACAGGCTGACTTTCTTGTATGCAGTTAATGCAGCTTGTTATTTTAAGTGGAAACTAGTGCCTATTTACCATTCCAAAAGTTCTAGGGCCCTTAAGCTTTATGCTAAATCTACTCTGCTTCTGCTCTGTAAATGGAATGACAAAGCCTGGATGACAGCTCTTATGTTTACAGCATGGTTTAGTGAACATTATAAGCCCATTGTTAAGAACTGCTGTTCAAAACATTACTACTTATTGGCAATGTATCTGGTTATGCAGTAGCTCTGAGGGAAATGTAAATGAAGATTAATATTGTTTTCATGCCTCCCAGCACAATATCCATTCTGCAGCCTATAGACCAAGGAGTAATTTAGACTTTCAAGTCTTATTATTTAAGAAATGTTTTTCATAAGGATAGAGCTACCATAGACAGTGATTCCTCTTATGAATTTAGGTAAAGTAAATTGAAACACTTCTGGAAAGAATCCACTATTTTGCATGCCATTAAGAAAATTCATGATTCATGAGAGGGTGTGAAAATATCAACATTAACGAGTTTGGCAGAAGTAAATTCTAACCTTCATGGATGACTATGAAGGGTTCAAAATTTCAGTGGAGGAAGTCACTGCAGATTTGGCAAAAATAGCAAGAAGACTAGAATTAGAAGTGGAGCTTGAAGATGTGACTGAATTGCTGCACTCTCATGATAAAATTTTAATAGATGAGCAGTTGCTTCTTGTGAATGAATGAACAAAGAAAGTATAGAATACACTCCTGGTGAAGATGCCGTGAACATTGTTAAAATGATAACAAAAGATTTGGAATACTACATGGACTTAATAGATAAAACAGCAGCAAGGTTTGAGAGAAGTGAATTCAATGTTGAAAGATGTTCAAGTGTGGATAAAAAGCATGATACAGAGAAATCTTTCATGGAAAGGAGAGTAAATTAATGTGGTAAACTTCACTGTTGTCTTATTTCAACCCATTTCCACAGCCACCCCAATCTTCAGCAACCACCACATGATTAGTCAGCAGACATCAACATCAAGGCAAGTGTTCCACCGGCAAAAATGTGACTCACTGAAGGCTTAGATAATCATTAGCATTTTTAGCAATAAAGTGTGTTTAATTAAGGTACATGTTTAGACTATTAAGTGCTATTGTGCACTTAATAGATTATAGTACAGTATAATCATAACTTTTATATGCACTGGGAAACCAAAATATTTGTGTGACTTGCTTTGTTGCAAATTGCTTTTTTCATGGTAGTCTGGAATCAAACCCACAATATATCTGTGGTATGTCTGTATGTAAAAATGTACAGATCAAAAGGGTTCAACTTTTTGAATTATCACAGCCTGAACACACTTTTGTAACCCACTGCATAGATCAAAAGGAGACTATTTCCAGCATACCAAAAGCTAGTCTCTGGCTTCTATATCACTATCTTCATTCTACTCACCAAAGATAAAAGGTGTTCTTAGTTTCAACATCCTAATTTAAATAAGTTGCCTTATATAAAATAGTTTCCCTTGTATGTAGGAATGAAGTTATACAGAATATGTTTTTGTGTCCAGTTTTATGAACTTGTGTTGTTTTTTCAATCTCTTGTAGAAAGATGAACAGTGTATTTATCATCTCAGCTTCTTAGCCACAACTTTCTGATCGCATTTTCAGATGATACTTTGGAATTTATGTATCCACAATGGAAAAGTGGCACTGGATGTAGGGTTCATTTTTTGTGTGTGCTTTCTTTCTCTACGTGATCTTGGCCCTCAAATCTTCACTGCCTTGAGATGTCTCCAGTGACTTCAAACATAAATCTTTTTTATATTTTGGGCAGCTTTTCTAGTTGTTCTACATGTACATGTTGATCAGCAACATGCTAATTCTTTATCAATATGAGTATACATCAAGTGAAGCAATTTTCTTGTTGTAGAATTGTTCTTTCAGTTTTACTGGCTACTTTCATGGTACAAAAGTTTAATTGTCCTGCTTCTTATCCTGTAGCAGTTCCTTTTCATAGAGACTTATCTATTCTTCTTGAGCATCCACCTACTCATACCCTCATCTCTTCCCACAGGGCAAATACTACTTTCTTCAACACAAAGATTTCCTCTTGGTGTCTATTTTGCATCCATAATGCACTCTGTAATCTTGAGTGACATGTCATACTTCCACCAGGTGCTCTCTCATCAGCATCTCCACACTGTTCAGAATGGGTAAGGGAAAGAAAGAAGAGAATATTTTTATCTCCAAGAGTAAGGATGAGTAGCCATTATCTGTTCTAGTTCAAGTTCCCAACAGGTAAAGTCTACAGATTTGCTGCATCCTCCAATACTTAAATTACTAAGTAGCATGCATCTCCAAATAAGTTTTTATCTGAAGCAAAACAATGTTTCCTGTATAAATCTCATTTTCCCTATTACTAGGACTCTGGTTCTGACTTTCAAGCCTTATGGCTTTCTGTGGCATTACTGAGAAGCTGCGCATTCTCTGTTTGGTTAAGGTGTGTCAGTAACGTAAAATGTCATACATTCTTTAAATCTTAGTCTATTTTCTACTTTGGGAATGGTGGCTCCAATGACTTTGCTCTAATTTAATGCCTCTCTGATGTAAATGGAGTGGTGTGTGTGTGTGTGTGTGTGTGTGTGTGTGTGTGTGTACCAATTCCTCTTACCATACTCTGTGGCTTTATTCTTACATTGCTCTCCATTGTTCCCCTTAAATTGGTCAAATATAAAACTGTATTTATTTTCTCCTGAAGATTTGGTAACAGCTGTACTCCTGCTCCTTTACAGTCTTTCTGTTGACCCTCTCTTTTTCTCTCCCTGAGACTTTACAGTCCCCAGTGAAGAAGCTCATTCTATTTCTTCCTATTTTTAGGTATTAGAGTCCTCTGATTGTTTCCACTATTTGTTCCATGTAATGCAGCCTTCCTATAACATAGCTCTGATACGATACCATTAAGCTGTTAAAATTTGTCAATATCCCCTCACTGTCAAAAAAATACAATTAAAATTACTTAATCTGTGATCTTATACAGGGCTCATAATACAAAAATCAAATCTCACTTACTTTAGCTTAAGTTATTAAAATATATTGATAGGAAATGGTGGCAGATGCCTGTTGCTCCTTGGTCACTGGCATATACTTCTCTTCTGCAACCCTATTTCCAGTTTTGTTTTGTTTTGTTTTGGAAAATTATCTTTCTCTTATTATATATTGCCTTATTGTAGACTGCATACCAAAACGCCCTGCCCTACTCTGGCCATAGGGCAAGTAACAACCCTCTTGACTAGTACATGATCTAGTTAGTCAAATTAGGCTCCTTTTCAACCCTTTCAGGACTTTGAGTCTTGATTAGAGAGGTGAGAGATAGATCAAATGGATCCCTGTAACTCTAGTAGCAGCACCCAGTCAGAATGGTCAAAATCTTCAGCAGTTTAGTTACTCCAAACTGCCTTGACTTTTGTTCTCATTTCATCTCTTGTTTCTTACCTGAAATGAGACATTCAGTCATTAACTAAGCTACCTAGTTTATCCCCAATCTTTTCAAGTTTTCCTTAGGTTATCTAAAATTTTTCTTTGTGTTTTTACAATCAGTATAAACTGATAGAAGAGGAATAGGGTGAACTGAGGCATAGCAAGAGCAAAGCATACAGATAAGATTTGGTGGACCACAACTAGAATTAGTATATGGGTAAGAAACAGGGCAAGTTTTCCTTCTGTCTATCTCTCTTTCTGGGATCACATGGTCTCTTTTCTCTGCTTCTACCTAATTTTCTCCTCTCTGTCCACACTGGCTTTTACAGATTCAAATAAATCTGCCCTCAGATTATCTGCTTCAACCCTTAATCAAAGTGCTATCCAAATCGAAAAGCTCATACAGACCATCTGGAATCTTTGTTTGTAAAAAATATGAATTTCTAAAAGAAAATATGTGATTGCCCTGGATTTGATCTTGTGTCCAATCTGGTTAAACCAGGTGTGGCCAATGTCGTGTATAATATAAACCATGCTCCTCTGGATTAAGTATGTTCTCCAAGAAGGGAATGTGGGGGTTGGGGGAAAAATTGATATCTCTAGTGTATTTTAACTGTATGGTCTTCTGTTCAGCCCTTTATGTGCTTTGGTTCCAGTTCATGTGTGAACTATCTATGTGACTTTCTATTTCTGTGTCTTATTGACTCAATACCTATTGAATTAAAAATTAAAAATTATGACTATACCTGAAGGACTTCTTCAAATGGTTCCTGATCCACAAAGTCATTCCTTTCTGTTCTTAACATACAATCTTATCTGAAAATAACCACTCTTCATTCTAAAATTCCATAGAAGATAGTACTTTTTTTATGACAGAAATTATTAATACATCTTAGCTGTATTAAAATTATTATACATGCTTAATGAACATTATTATCTTGAAAGCCACATGAAGGCAGAAAATTTATCAAATTTATTCTGTCTACTACAGGGTATTTTAATTAATATACTGGCATACACATTTGTTCAATAAAAAAATAAAATTTTTAGGAATATAATTTTTTTTGAAAGAACTAGGGTCCAGGGTTGGAGTGCAGTGGTACCTGATATAACTCACTGCAGCCTTGAATTTCTGGACTCAAGCAATCCTCCTGCCTTAGCCTCCCAAAGAGCTGGGACTACAGAGGTGTGCCACCATGTCTGGAAGGGAATATGATTTTGAGTGAAATCTTTTTATGTTCTATGAATAAGGATTTCTGGTCAACACATCAATATTGACAATTTCTTTAGGAATTGAGCTGTCTTTAGGGTACTTAGATAGTTCAAATGGCTTCATTACATTTTTGTAATACTCTAAAGTATCGGAAAACAGATGCTTAATATTTGTCATTATGAAAGTTAAGAATAGAAAAATGGTTGGTGTAACATCAAATAACTTGCTGGATGGGCCTTCAGTCATAAAAGTCCACTTTTCTCACTAACCTATCTATGGATTCGCACATAGGCTTGCTGTTGATGCCACTTGGACTTGTATCTTAGGTTAAAAAGAAAGAAATTTGAAAGTGACTACATTTTAGTTTAGTTAGAATTAGCAGATATTTGCAACTTTCCACACATTTTTTTCATATACTAAATTACTACAAAATTGAGGTTACAGAGTTTCAGTTACAGGATATGGTAAAAATATCAACATTTCATGAGATTTAGGAGAAAAGTCTTTAAATAAATTTATAATATTTTACGTAAAACTAAATGCGAAACTGAAAAAATCTAGCAGTTCATGCATCATTACAAAGATGAATTAATTACTCACATAGGAGAGAAACAACAACACATGATATATGAGGGTATATGCAATCGCTGCTACAGCCAGAGGGTGCAGTGATTGTTGATCTGTGACTGCTTAGACAATGCTGTCTGTTTTAAGGTCTCTAAATTTTACAAATAAAACCGTCACTCTCCTTCAAACAGGAAATGCGTGACCTTCCACAGTAATTTAACCTCTCATGTTTACTCATCTTGAAAATGATAATGTCATAATTAACATGACTCCTGTGTGAGGCAGTGGATATTTTCTTCCTTGCTTTTGAAGATGTTTTCTATAAAGCAGCGTGAGCTCTTCCAGTAAAGCTGTGGTGTAATGAGCACTTTTTTTTTTGTTAGAAGTCACAATGAGAGGTTAGTTAGCTGGAGCACAAGCCATATAGGACTCAGACAGTAGGCTGCAGTCCTATGTGATGAGACACATCTAGTTCTGTAAGTCTTGAACTATTCTCCAACCTCCAAAGCCCTTTTTAAAAGTGATTGTCCACACCTACAGGGAACTCATTTTCCACAAAGGTGACAAGAGCATACTCTGGAGAAAAATCAGTCTCTTCAATAAATGGTGCTGGGAAAACTGGATATGCATATGCAGAAAAATGAAACTAGACCCCATGTTTCACCATATACAAAAATTAAATCAAAATGGATTGCAGACTTAAATCTAAGACCTCAAACTATGAAACTACTACAAGAGCACATTGGGGAAAATCTCTAAGACATTGGTCTGGGCAAACATTTCTTGAGCCATACATCATGAGCACAGGCAACCAAAACAAAAAAGGACAAATGACATTAATCAAGTTAAAAGGCTTCTGCACACCAAAGGATATAATCAACAAAGTGAAGAGACAACCCACAGAATGAGAGAAAATATTTGCAAGCTACCCATCTGACAAAAGATTAAGAACCAGAATATATAAGGAGCTCAAACAACTCTACAGGCAAAAAATCTAATGATCCAATCAAAAATAGGCAAAAAATTTGAATAGATGTTTCTCAAACGAATGCAGACAAATGACAAACAGGTATATGAAAAGGGGCTCAACATTACTAATTGTCAGAGTAATGCAATTCAAAACTATAATGAGATATCATCTCAGTCCTGTTAAAATGGCTTAGATCCAATAGACAGGCAATGACAAATGCTGACAAGGATGTGGAGAAAAGGAAACCATTGTATGCTGTTGGTGGCAATGTATTAATAAATTAGTACAACCACTATGGAGAAAAGTTTGGAGGTTCCTAACAAAAACTAAAAATTGAGCTACCATATGATCCAGCAATCCCACTGCTGGGTATATACCTAAAATAAAGGAAATCAGTATATCAAAGAAATTTCTGCACTCCTGTGCTTGTGCAGCACTGTTGGCAATAACTATGATTTAGAAGCAAACTAAGTGTCCATCAACAGATAAACGAATAAAGAAAATGTGCTGCATATAAACAATGAGGTACTGTTTGGCCATAAGAAAAAGAGATCCAGTCGTTTGCAGCAACATGGATGAAACTGGAGATCATTATGTTAAGTGAAATAAGCCAGACACAGAAAGACAACCATCTCATGTTCTCACTTATTTGTGGGATCTAAAAATGAAAACAATTGCACTTATGAACACAGACAGTAGACTCTCCAGATAGAGGCTGGAGAAGTGTAGTTGGGGGCTGGAAGGGAGGTACCAATGGGTAATGAGTACAAAATATAGTCAGAATGAATAAGGCCTACTACTTGATCACACAGGAGAGTGACTATAGTCAATAATGACTTAACTGTACATTTAAAAATAACTTTAAGGGTGTAATTGGATTGTTTGTAACTCAAAGGATAAATGCTTGAGGGGATGGATACCCCATTTTCCACAATGTGTTTATTTCATATTGCATGCCTGTATCAAAACATCTCATGTATCCCGTAATATATATACATCTACTATGTAACCACAAAAATAAATGATAAAATAAAGAAATTATTATCATTGCTCAAAAAGAGTGAGAAATGGCAGAAGTTTTTAAAAAGAAATA
This sequence comes from Rhinopithecus roxellana, assembly GCF_007565055.1. Taxonomy (NCBI): domain Eukaryota; kingdom Metazoa; phylum Chordata; class Mammalia; order Primates; family Cercopithecidae; genus Rhinopithecus; species Rhinopithecus roxellana. Next base: position 182,890,171 of record NC_044551.1, read on the forward strand.
CTATAAGAAAAGTCTTTTAATTACCCTCTATTTTGTCTGCCTTAGCTCTTTGTTTTGTCATATTGCAGAGTTATGCTTATAGAAAATCAGTTTTAAATTCATTCCTTACACTTAAAATAATATAAAAACTCAAAACTACAACAAAATATTGACAATGCATTTGACTGATATTTATTTCCATCTGGGAATTTGAGGCTCTTTATACTATGCCCTTATGGTAGGGCAGGATCCCAGTGGAATATACCTTTTTGTTATTCATACATAAACCTGAATTTTGCTTTTTTAAAAGCAAAATACATTGTATTCACAGATTAAATTTGTGAAGAAAACAGATCTACTTCCACTTGTTAAATTACTGTTCTAAAGAATGGATCATCATAAATAATCTTAGGTTTTATTGTAGACTAGATCTAATCTCATTGATACTGATAGGGACTGTGGTACATTTGTCAAGAGTGACTTTGGGGTCAGCCAACCTGGGTGTGACTTTCTGTTTTACTTACTTGACACATTATCAAAGCTTCCAATATAATTATTTGCAAGATGAGGGTTAGTGGGTACCTATTGTTTTAGTCAGCACAGCATGCATTCAGCTCCCTTCTAATAACAGCTTCCTGGGCTGCTTTTGGGTGCTAGTCTTCCCTTAGATTCAATGTTTACATTTCAGATGGTGCTGAACCTGCTCTGTGAATTCAGAGACTTAGGCATAGTCAAAGAGTATCAATGAGCAACAGTACTAAGGTTTTAGGTAAAATTACTAGAAAATCTAATGATATGGCAAATCTGGAAGGGTGTTTACACATTTTTAAACAAATGTGCTTCCAACTGAAGTCAGCACAATGGAAACAATTGCTGGAGAGAATGAGAGAATCAATGAAATATTATGTGGGCACCTGAATCTTGCTCTGCTTGAAGTCAGATGACTCCTTTGTGACTTTAATTTTATAAACAAATGAATACTGTTTATTTCAAAAAAAAAAAGTGTTGAATAATAAAATGTAAAATTAGAATGTTTATAATCTTGTAGGAATTTTGTGATTATAGAGTATTTGCCATAGTATCCACTATTTGATGAAATTTGTTTGTGTGAACACCTATCTTGGTTAATATAGATCAATGACTGAGTCTTACCAACACTACCTATCTGAAGATTGAGGGAGGCAACCATGACAAACATTTAGAGAATTTCTTCTTAGCAATAACAGGCAACTTTTAGAAGCAGAACACATAATTTTCAAAAAATTAGGACATATCATTCCATGAAAATTTACTGGAATCCATTTATAGAGCATGCTCCATGTGTCAGATATATATTCTTGTTCCCAAGTATTATTCCTCGTCCTAGCTAAAGCCAGACTCTCGCTTTACAATATTAGTGCCAAGACTCTGTAAGACAAACAGCGTAAGAGTCAAAAGAATAGTAACACATGTAAATAATACATGAAAAACATGGATTACACTAGAACTGGAGACACTCTGAGTCATATCTGGCTAAAGATTTTCACTAGTATCTTTGGAAGACATAACAAAAATATAGCTAATTCCATTATTTGAGTACAATCATTCATAATTTTTTATAACCTCCATTATTTCTAGAAACTTCTGCATTCAGAATACCTTTTATGATATGCAGATCTTGGCCAAAAGGCAGAGATTCTATCCTACCATTTCATCCAATATTCTGGTGCCTAGAATGGGCACATCATAGAGAATGTTACCTTTAAAAGCTCAGCCATCTGGAGCTCTTACACATCTGCAGACATATCTGCATGTAGAAAGTGTACAGACTTATCAGCATCTATCCCAACATTCCCATGCAATACTCTTTTAACATGGAGAATTCAACTTCACAAATGGCATTAAAAATTGCATCTTTGAGAGTCTTATAATAGAGCTGTTAACATATTAGCAATCTGTTAGCAGTCTGGACTGTCATGAGCAAGAACCCACGCACAGTATGAGCCATCGGTTATTTTTGGTCACACCAGGAAAGTACAACATTTATTTTAATAGACTAAGACATAAAAATCCCCAGCAGGTTGAGATGCACCAAATGGGATATTGATAGACGACAAAATGTTGTTGACTCTTTATAAGGACAGAGGACAGACTGGGAGCTTGCAGCTTGTTTTTAACTCTTATAAAAATAGGCAAGCCATTCTCTTGGTCACTCTAGGAAGAAATCTCAATTACTGTGTTAGTTTTCCTCTCAAGTGGTGATTGGTTGATGCCATTATTTACAATCCATGAGGATTGTTTTTCAAAGAGATACTCTGTTGGAAACATGAAACAGTGTGCTCTTAGCCAGCTGTACTATTTTTATTCCCCTTTGGGAATAGTGAAGTATGATTCTGCACATACAGTACATGATTATGGCAAGACATTTTAAATGGGAAACTATTGGGCATGAATGTGTAGGTACCAGGGTGAATATTGGGCAGTGCCTTCAGAACATAATTCATACTACCTATCTCTGGTGGTTGATATACCGAAAAGGAGAAGCTTATAATAATCTTGTTATACGTAATACATGTATACTATGGAGATAACTTTTATGTTTAATTTTTGAATTTGGTCTTTCCCTTGAAGTCAGAAGAGGAAAATTACTGACTTGAAACTCAGAGGCTAAAGAAAAGAAAATAGAAATAGGGCTTTGGTGTGGAACCACAGGCCTGGTGTGCAGTGCACAGACTGTACTTAAACAAGAATTATGTATTTTGAGTGGTTTTTTCCCAAGTCCCCAAAATGAAGGAATTTCTGCAGGAGAATGGTCAAGACAGGAGGGAAACAATTTTAAACATAGTGGCTTCCTCAGTAGAAAGCTGGGAGCAGAGTAAGAGACATCGTTAGAACAATAACGTACTGTGCAAGATGAAAACTGCAGCAGCAGAGAGATCGTATGATGTTTATGTGGGATGAATCATTTCTTTGTTTTCTTTACACTTAGAGTAGAAGTAGTCACATACTTTTCTTTTTTCCTTCTGAAAAGCTTCTTTTTATCAGAAACTCATAAACCATTGCCCATAACCATACCTGGCTGTTTTCTCAAGAGTAAGCTCTTACTGTCATTCTCTTTGGTTGTTGAAAATTGGGTGAAGTGACCTGGTTAAGATGAGTTCTGAAGAGATAGGACAGGCAGTGGAAGTATTTCTGACCTACAATGGTATATTGATGGAGCCCAAGGAAAAGTCCAGTTGCATAGATTGTGAGGGCTAGAGTTCAAAAGAGTATAGGCATAAGTTTGCAAAACAAGTTGCAGGCATTTGGAACTGGAGTACTGAGCTTGGCAATTTCAAGAGTGGGTTGAAAAGGTGAGTTGATGTGGAACTTCTGGCATCCAGACTTTTTCAGGAAGCTGTTGTATGGAAGAGATACGTTCACTTAAAAGGTCTGAGGACATTTACTTCATATAACAGTATTAGAAATGCAGTTGTGAGTAAGAAAACACCATACTGGCTCTCATGAGGCTTATGGCCTCATATCAATTTTTATCAGCAGGATATTGTTTTTCTCAGGAAATGATTTGGCTTTTAAATTGTTTTCAATGGATTGTATGTCAGGCTATGTGTTTGTTTTAAATAAGCCAATGTACAATAATCTGCAGTAAAAAAAAAATTTGTCTTTTCCCAATTCATCATGAAAATGAAATGTGCTGATCAAACATTTCATCAGGCAATGTATAGATTTTTGGATTATACAAAGTGATTAATTTTCTGGAACTATATTTAATCTTCTGGAGATAAACTAAAAAGATGAATGTTTCAATTGGCAGGAATAGCTGCTCATTCATCTCGGTTGTCAACATTTAGAAAAAGAAAGAAAAGAGAAAAGCAAGCAAACAAGCAAGTAAGAAAAGACAAGACTCCATGAAGTACTTTGTGGGAATTTATTTCCTTGCCTTAATGTGGTCAGTAGACCTCGTGATCCGCCCGTCTCGGCCTCCCAAAGTGCTGGGATTACAGGCTTGAGCCACTGCGCCCGGCCTTGGTGTGATATTTTTCTTATTTATTTATTTATTTTCATTATACTTTAAGTTCTAGAGTACATGTGCATAACGTGCAGGTTTGTTACATATGTATACTTGTGCCATGTTGGTGTGCTGCACCCATCAACTCGCCAGCACCCATCAATTCATCACAGCTTTATTAACCCATGAAAACTGACCCAATTAAACCACACTTTTATGTCTTTGGAATTTTTATTTAACTAGGAATTTCTCTCCACTTTGATATTCCATATCTCTATAGCACTTTTGCTACTTAGATTATCTCTAATGTCTTACTGATTTAATTATTTGTACCTTTTGAGACTACTTAATTTCCAGAGATAAATGATTTTATCATAAGAATATAGTTCAGAGAAATATATATCAATTTTTAAAACACACAAGGAAATATAATGTTTTAAATAATAAACGTTGACATGTTTTGGATTTGTGTCCCCACCCAAATCTCATGTCAAATTGTAATCCCCAATGTTGGAGGAGGGGCCTTGTCGGAGATGATTTGATCATGGGATCAAATTTCCCCCTTGCTATTATCATGATAGTGAATGAATTCTCATGGGATCTGGTTGTTTAAAAGTGTGTAACATCTCTCCCTTTGCTCTGTTCCTCCCTGGCCATGTGAAGAAGTACCTCCTTCCTTTTCATCTTCTGCCATAATTGTAAGTTTCCTGAGGCCTCCCCAGCCATGCTTGCTGTACAGCCTGTGGAATCATGAGCCAACTAAACCTCTTTTCTTTATAAATTACCCAGTCTCAGGTATTTTTTATAGCAGTGTGATAACAGACTAATGCAGCAAATTGGTACCAAAAAGTGGGGCACTGCTATAAAGATACCTGAAAGCGTGGAAGCATCTTTGAAATTGGGTAATGGGAAGAGGTTGGAAGAGTATGGAGGGCTCAGAAGGAGACAGGAAGATGACAGAAAGTTTGGAACTTCCTAGAGACTTCTTAAATTATTGTGACCAAACTGATGATTGTGATATGGCCAATGAAGTCCAGACTGAAGAGGTCTCAGATGGAGATGTGGAAGTTACTGAGAACTTAAGCAAGGATCATTTTTGTTATGTCTTGTCAAAGAGGTTAGAGGTATTGTGCCCCTGCTCTAGAAATCTATGGAACTTTGACCTTGAGAGTGATGATTTAGACCATTTGGTGGAAGAAATTTCTAAGCAGCAGAACATTCAAGACATGACCTGGCTGCTTCTAGAAGCTTATGCTCATATTCATGAGCAAAAAGATGTAGAACTAGAACTTATATTTAAAAGGGAAGCAGAACATAAAAGTTTGAAAAGTTTGCAGCCTGGCCATATGGTGGGAAAGAAAAACCCATTTTGGGGGAGGAATTCAAACTGGCTTCAGAAATTTGCATAAGTAAAGGGGAGCCAAATGTTGATAGCCAGGATAATGGGGATAATGCCTTGAAGGCATTTCAGAGACCTACAGGGCAGCTTCTCCCATTGCAGGCCTGGAGGCATAGGAGGGAAGAATGTTTTTGTGGGCCAGGGCCAGTGCCTTCCTGCTTTGTGTGATCTCAGGACATGGCCCTCTGAATTGTAGCTGCTCCAGCTCTATCCATGGCTAAAAGAAGCCAATGTACAACTCAGGCTGTTGCTTCAGAAGGTGCAATCCATAAGCCTTTGTGGCTTTCACATGGTATTAAATCTGTAGGGGTGCAGAGTGTGAGAGTTGAGGCTTGGGAGCCTGCACCTATATTTCAGAGGATGTATGGAAATGCCTGGATGTCCAGGCAGAAGTCTGCTGCAGGGGTGGAGGCTTCATGGAGAATGTCTACTAGGGCAGTGCCAAGAGGAAATGTGGGGTTAGAGCCCCCACACAGAGTCTCCACTGGGACACTGCCTATTGGAGCTGTGAGAAGAGGGCCACCATCCTTCAGACCCCAGAATAGAATGGTAGATCCACTGACAGCTTATACCATGCTTTTGGAAAAGCCTCAGGCATTCAAAACTCCATGAAAGCCCATGAAAGCAGCTGCAGGGGCTGTACCCTGCAGAACCATAGAAGCAGAGCTGCCCAAGGCCTTGGGAGCCCACCCCTTGGATCAGTGTTGCCTGGATCTGACACATGGAGTCAAAGGAGATTATTTTGGAGCTTTAAGATTTAATGACTGCACTGTTGGGTTTTGGACTTGCACAAGGCCGGTCACCACTGCTTTTGGCTGATTTCTTCCCTTTGGAAAGGTAGTATTTACCCAATGCATTTCCTCCCATTGCATCTTGGAAGTAACTAACTTGTTTTGTATTTTATAGACTCATAAGTGGGAGCAACTAACCTTGTCTCAGGTGAGATTTTAGACTGTGGACTTTTGAGTTAATACTGAAGTGAGTTAAGACTTAAGAGACTATTGTGAAGGGGTGATTGTCTTTTGCAATGTGAGAAGGACATGAGATTTGGGAGGGGCCAGTGGTGGAATGATATGGTTTGGATTTGTGTGCCCACCCAAATCTCATTTCAAATTGTAATCCCCAGTGATGGAGGAGGGGACTAGTGGGATGTGATTGGATCCTGAGGGCAGACCTTCTCCTTGCTGTCCTTGTGATAGTGAGTGAGTTTTCATGAGATCTGATTGTTTAAAAGTGTGTAGCACCTCCCCTTTATCTCTCTTCCTCTGCTCTGGCCATGTGAAGAGGTGCCTCCTTTCTCTTTACCTTCTGCCATGATTGTAAGTTTTCTGAGGCCTCCTCAGCCATGCTTCATGTATAGCCTGTGGACCCATGAGCCAATTAAATATTTTTTCTTTAAAAATTATCCTGACTTAGATTTTTTTTATCAGTGCAAAAATGGAGTAATACATATGTGTTATTAAGTTCTATGGGATATTTATAATTTCTAGTTTCAGAATTTCAAAACCAATAACTTCCTGTAATACTGAGTCATGCAGCTCATACAAATAGTGAGTTTTAGAAAATAAGAGGGTGGATTTTGCATCTTGTTGCACACCTAATGTTGAAATCATTCCTAAACCTTTTTTTCAATTGGAGAAGCTGATACTAAATCTCTCAAGGTGAAGTCTGTCGCCATGATTGCCCTTGTATATACAACAGCTTAACTGGCTTTTCTGTTCTTAGGAAGCTAGGAAGGCCACTGTTTCAAAAAGAGCTATGAGGAATAATTTAGCCATACTGTGAGAAATTTAAATTAGCCCAATGGTTTTCATGAAAAAGAACTTATTTAATCAACTCCTAGAGGACAGAAAATAAAAGTGTCCCATCACTAACAGTCATATCCCTGCCTTTCTTGGTTAAAGCACAGGTGTTAACAAAAGAGTATCCTCTGAGTATAGAAACCATTCACTTCATTGAACTGGTAATGAGATTCATTATAACTATAGAGAACCATGTATGTGAATATCTTGCCATTCATCAGCTGAATAATCTTGGGTAAATTACTTAATTCTTTGCACACAAGATGCCTCAATTGGAAAATGGGCATAATAATAAAACCTACCTCATAGAGTTGTTATGCACACCTAATGAGTTAATATTATAAAGCACTTGGATACAAGCATCTGAGAAGCACTTTATTGTTTTGGTGCTCTATAAAGAAAATTACAAGGACACTAGAATAAAACAATATAGTGCCTCCATGATTATTTTCACACTGAGTCTTCATGAAATATTAGATTTCCATGCTCAATTCCTTTTTCCTATATGAAAAAACAAGTGGATTAAGCAACTATCTTCAAAGTATATGAGAGTCTTCAGAATGTGGTCATTAGTTGTCACGCTGCCTAGGTTCAAACCCTGCCTGTTATGCACTTGTGTGCTTTTTTTTTTTTTTTTTTTTTTTTTTTTTTTTTTTTTTTTTTTTACTTGTGTGATCTTAAACAAAAATCTTAAACCACATTGTGCTATATTTCTCTCACTTGTGAAACAATAGCATTTGACACATAAATTATTTTATGAGGATTAATTAACATGATGGATGATAAAGATTTAACCATTACAGTGCTATTGTAAATTTTCTTTTAGTTTCTTTTACTTTAAGTTATGGGATACATGTGCTAAAAGTGCAGGTTTGTTGCATAGGTATAGATGTGCCATGGTGGTTTGCTGCACCTGTCAACCCATCATCTAGGTTTTAAGCCCCACATGCATTAGGTATTTGTCCTAATGTTCTCCCTCCCTTTTCTCCCAACCTCTGACAAGCTCCAGCATGCGATGTTTCCCTCCCTGTGTCCAGGTGTTCTCACTGTTCAGCTTCCACTTATGAGTGACAACATGCAGTGCTTGGTTTTCTGTTCCTGTGATAGTTTCCTGAGAATTATGGTTTGCAGCTTCATCCATGTCCCTGCAAAGGACATGAGCTCATTCTTTTGTATGGCTGCATAGTATTCCATGGAGTATATGTGCTACATTTTCTTTATCCAGTCTATCATTGATGGGCATTTTGGTTGGTTCCAAGTCTTTGCTATTGTAAATAGTGCTGCAATAAACATATGCATGCATGTGTGTGTCTTTATAGTAGAATAATTTATAATCTTTGGGTATATACCCAGTAATGGGATTGCAGGGTCAAATGGTATTTCTGGTTCTAGATCTTTGAGAAATCACCACACTGTCTTCCACAATGGTTGAACTAATTTATACTCCCACCAACAGTGTATAAGCATTCCTATTTCTCCACATTCTCACCAGCATTTGTTCTTTCCAGACTTTTTAATAATCATCATTCTAACTGGCATGAGGTGGTATCTCATTGTGGTTTTGGTTTGCATTTCTCTAATGATCTGTGATTATAAGCTTTTTTTCTTCACTCACTGTTTGATGGACTTATTTTTTTTCTTTTAATTTTTTTAAGTTCCTTGTATAGTCTGGATATTAGACCTTTGTCAGATGGACAGATTGCAAAAAATTTCTCCCATTTGTGGGTTGCCTGTTCACTCTGATGATACTTTCTTTTGCTGAGCAGAAGCTCTTTTGTTTAATTAGATCCCATTTATCAATTTTGGCTTTTGTTAGAATTGCTTTTGGTGTTTTAGTCATGAAGTTTTTGCCCATGCCTATGTCCTTAATGGTATTGCCTAGGTTTTCTTCTAGGGTTTTTATGGTTTTTGTTATACGTTTAAGTCTTTAATACATCTTGAGTTAATTTTCATGTAAGTTGTAAGGAAGGGGTTCAGTTTCTGTTTTCTGCATATGGCTAGCCAGTTTTCCCAGCACCATTTATTAAATAGGGAATCCTGTCCCTATTGCTTGTTTTTGTCAGGTTTGTCAAGGATCAGATGGTTTTAGATGTGTAATGTTATTTCTGAGACTTCTGTTATGTTCCATTGGTCTATATATCTGTTTTGGTACCAGTACCATGCTGTTTTGGTTACTGTAGCCTTAGTTTGAAGTCAGGTATGCCTCCAGCTTTGTTCTTTTTGCTTAGGATTGTCTTGGATATACAGGCTCTTTTTTGGTTCCATATGACATTTAAAGTAGTTTTTTTCTAATTCTGTGAAGAAATTCAATGGCAGCTTGATGGGAATAGCATTTAATCTAAAAATTACTTTGGGCAGTATGGCCATTTTCATGATACTGATTCTTCCTATCCATGAGCATGGAATTTTTTCCATTTGTTTGTGTCCTCTCTTATTTCCTTGAGCAGCGGTTTCTGGTTCTCCTTGAAAAGGTTCTTCATGTCCCTTGTAAGTTGTATTCCTAGGTATTTTATTATCTTTGTAGCAATTGTGAATGGGAGTTCACTCATGATTTGGCCCTCTGCTTGTCTATTATTGGTGTATAAGAATGCTTGTTATTTTTGCACACTGATTCTGTATCCTGAGACTTTGCTGAAATCGTTTCTCAGCTTAAGGAGTTTTGCGACTCTGATGATGGGCTTTTCTAAATATACAATCATGTCATCTGCAAATGGAGAGAGTTTGACTTCCTCTTTTCCTATTTGAATACTTTTTATTTCTTTCTCTTGACTGACTGCTATGGCCAGAACTTCCAGCACTATGTTGAATAGGAGTAGTGAGAAAGGGCATTCTTGTCTTGTGCTGGTTTTCAAAGGGAATGGGGAGCATTCCTTTGACAATCCCTTATGACAAATCCATAGCCGATATCATAATGAATGGACATTCAATATGATGGACAGTATGATAATGGTTATGGGTTTGTCATAAATAGCTCTTATTATTTTGAGATATATTCCCTCAATACCTAGTTTACTGAGAGTTTTTAACATAAAGCAGTGTTGAATTTTATCAAAGGCCTTTTCTGCATCTATTGAGATAATCATGTGGTTTTTATCATTGGTTCTGTTTATGTGATGGATTACGTTTACTGATTTGCATATGTTGAACCAGACTTGCATCCCAGAGATGAAGTTGGCTTGAATATAGTGGATAATCTTGTTCATGTGCTGCCGGATTCTGTTTGCCAGTATTTCATCGAGGATTTTCACATTGAGGTTCATCAGGGATATTGGCCTGAAATTTTCTCTTTGTGTGTGTGTGTCTCTGCCAGGTTTTGGGGTCAGGATGGTGCTGGCCTCATAAAATGAATTAGGGAGGAGTCCCTCTTTTTCTATTGTTAGGAATAGTTTCAGAAGGAATGGTACCAGCTCCTTTTTGTACCTCTTGTAGAATTCGACTGTGAATCCTTCTGGTCCTGGGCTTTTTTTTGGTTGGTAGGCTATTAATTACTGCCTCAATTTCAGAACTCGTTATTGGTCTATTCAGAGATTCGACTTCTTCCTGATTTAGTCTTGGGAGGGTGTATGTGTCCAGGAATTTATCCATTTCTTCTAGATTTTCTAGTATATTTGCATAGAGGTGTTTATAGTGTTCTTTGATTGTAGTTTGTATTTCTGTGTGATCAGTGGTGATATCTATCCCCTTTATCATTTTTTATTGTGTCCATTTGATTGTTCTCTATTTTCTTCTTTATTAGTCTGACTAGCAATCTATCTATTTTGTTAATCTTTTCAAAGAACCAGCTCCTGGATTCATTGAATTTTTGAAAGGTTTCTGATGTCTCTATCTCCTTCAGTTCTGTGCTAATCTTAGTTATTTTTTGTGTTCTACTAGCATTTGAATTTGTTTTTTCTTTCTTCTCTAGTTCTTCTAATTGTGATGTTAGGGTGTTGATTTTAGACCTTTCCTGTTTTCTGATGTGAACATTTAATGCTATAAATTTCCCTCTTAACACTGCTTTAGCTGCGTCTGATAGATTCTGGTATGTTGTCTCTTTGTTCTCATTGGTTTCAAAGAACTTAAGCCTTAATTTCATTATTTACCCAGTTGTCATTCAGGAGCAAGCTGTTCAGTTTCTATATACTTGTGCAGTTTTGAGTGAGTTTCTTAATTCTGAGTTCTAGTTTGATTGCACTGTGGTCTGAATGTTTGTTCAGACCACATTTTGGTTTGCGGTGGAGAATTCTGTAGATGTCTATTAGTTCTGCTTGGTCCATAGTTGAGTTCAAGTCCTGAATATCCTTGTTGATTTTCTGTCTTGTTGAATTGTCTAATATGGACAGTGGAGTGTTAAAATCTCACACTGTTTTGTGTGGGAGTCTAAGTCTCTTTGTAGGTCTCTAAGAACTTGCTTTGTGCATATGGGTGCTCCTATTGGGTGCACATATATTTAGAATGGTTAGCTCTTTTTGTTGCATTGATCCCTTCACCATTATATGATGCCCTTCTTTGTCCATTTTGATCTTTGTTGGTTTAAAGTCTGTTTTATCAGAGACTAGGATTTCAACCCCTGCTTCTTTTTTTTTTTTTTTTTTTTTTTTGCTTTCGATTTGCTTGGTAAATTTTCCTCCATCTCTTTATGTTGAGCCTATGTGTGTCTTTGCATGTGAGATGGGTCTCCTGAATACAGCACACCAGTGGGTCTTCACTCTTTATCCAGTTTGCCTGTGTGTGTCTTTTAATTGGGGTATTTAACTCATTGACATTTAAGGTTAGTATTGTTGTGTGTGAATTTGATCCTGTTATTATGATTCTAGCTGGTTATTTTGCACAATAGTTGATGTAGTTTCTTCATAGTGTTGTTGGTCTTCATATTTTGGTGTGTTTTTGCACCAAAATTGCAGTGGCTGACACTGGGTTTTCCTTTCCATATTTAGTGCTTCCTTCAGGAGGCAAGCCTGGTGGTGCCAAAATCCCTAAGCATTTGCTAGTCTGTAAAGGATTTTATTTCCTTCACTTATGAAGCTTAGTTTGGCTGGATATAAAATTCTGGGTTGAAAATTCTTTTCTTTAAGAATGTTGAATATTGGCCCCTACACTCTTCTAACTTGTAGGGTTTCTGCAGAGAGATCTGCTGTTAGTCTTATGAGATTCCTTTTGCAGGTAACCTGACCTTTCTCTCTGACTGTCCTTAACATTTTTTTCTTCATTTCAACCTTGGAGAATCTGATGATTATGTGTCTTGGAGTTGCTCTTCTTGAGAAATATCTTAGTGGTGTTTCTGTATTTCTTGAATTTGAATGTTGGCCTGTTTTTCTAGGTTGGGTAAGTTCTCCTGGATAATATCCTGAAGTGTGTTCTTCAAGTTGGTTCTATACTCCCCATCACTTTCAGGGACCCCAATCAATCATAGGTTTGGTCTTTTCACATAATACCATATTTCTTGGAGGCTTTGTTCATTCCTTTTCATTCCTTTTTCTCTAATCTTGTCTTCATACCTTATTTTAGTAAGTTGATCTTCAATCTCTGATATGCTTTCTTCCACTTGATCGATTTGGCTATTAATACTTGTGTATGTTTCATGAAGTTCTCATCCTGTGTTGTTTTTCAGCTCTATCGGGTCATTTGTGTTCTTCTCTAAACTGATTATTCTAGTTAGCAGTTCTTGCAACCTTTTCTCAAGATTCTTAGCTTCCTTGTATTGAGTTACAACATGCTCCTCTAGCTCTGAGGTGTTTGTTATTACCCACCTTCTGAAGCCTACTTCCGTCAATTCATCAAACTCTCCATCCAGTTTTGTGCCTTTGCTGGAGAGGAGTTGTGATCATTTGGAGGAGAAGAGGCATTCTGGTGTTTGGAATTTTCAACATTTTGGGGCTGTTTTTTCCTCAACTTCATGGATTTATCTACCTTTGGTCTTTAAGGCTGATTACCTTTGGATGAGATTTCTGTGTGGGGGTCCTTTTGATTGATGCTGATGTTATTGCTTTCTGTTTGTTAATTTTTCTTCTAATAGTCAGGCCCCTCATTTGCAGGTCTGCTGCAGTTTGCTGGAGGTCCACTCCACACCCTATTTGCCTGGGTATCACCAGCAGAGGCTGCACAACAGCAAAGATTGATGTCTGCTCCTTCCTCTGGAAACTTTATCCCAGAGGGGCACTGGCCTGATGCCAGCCAGTGCTCTCCTGTATGAGATGTCTGTCAACTCCTGTTGGGAGGTCTCTCTCAGTTAGGAAGCATGGGGGTCAGAAACCCACTTGAGGAGGCAGCCTTTCCCTTATCAGGGCTCAAGTGCTCTGCTGGGAGAACCTCCTTGTCAGGATTGCTGCTCTTTTCAGAGCAGGCAGGCAAGAATGTTTAAGTCTGCTGAAGCTGCACCCACAGCCGCTCCTTCCCCCAGGTGCTCTGTTCCAGGGAGATGGGAGATTTACCTATAAGCCCCTGACTGGGGATGCTGCCTTTCTCTCAGAGATGCCCTGCCCAGTGAAGAGGAATAGCAGATGGGACACAGAGGCAGTCTGGCCACAGCTGCTTTACTGTGTTGTGTTGAGTTCCACCCAGTCCAAATTTCCAGGCCTCTTTGGCACTGTCAGGGGAAAACCACCTACTCAAGCCTCGGTAATGGTGAACTGATCCCCTACACCAAGCTTTATCATCCCAGGTCAACTTCAGACTGCTGTGCAGGCAGTGAGAATTTCGAGCCTGTGGTTCTTAGCTTGTTGGGCCCCATAGGAGTGGGGCCACTTGACTCCCTGACTTCAGCCCCATTTCCAGGGGAGTGAATGGTTCTGTCTCTCTGGAGTTCCAGGTGCCACTGGGGTATATAAAAAAAAAAACAAAAACAAAAAACAAAAAACAAAAAAAAAAACCACAAAAAATGTCTTGCAGCTAGCTCAGTCTCTGCCCAAACAGATGCCCAGTTTTTAAACCCAGGTCCCTGATAGTGTAGGCACATGAGGGAATCTCCTGATCTGAAGATTGCAAAAACCATGGGAAAGATGTAGTGTCCAGGCTGGATAGCACAGTCCCTCATGGCTTCCCTTTGCTGGGAAAGGGATGCCCCCCTGTTCCTCGTACTTCCTGGGTGAGGCAATGCCCCACCCCGCTTCTGCTAGCCCTCCATGGGCTGCACTCACTGCCTAATCAGTTCCAATGAGATGAACAGGGTACCTCAGTTGGAAATGCAGAAATCTCCCAACTTCTGCATGGGTCTCGCTGGGAGCTGCAGACTGGAGCTGTTCCTATTCAGCCATCTTGCCAGATCCCCCTGTAAATTTTCAATGATGTTGTTTTTGTTATTATTGTTACATATGTAATATATATATATATAATACACATAAAGACAGTTGAATAAGATATTAAATCAATAGATGACAGAGTGTAACATTTTTCACCCAAGTTGGACTGGTTAGTTATTTTATGTCTTTTGATTTAAAGAATGGTTTCTCAACTATTTTTATTATTATTATTGGCACACTTATGAATTTAGCTAATAGTGTCATAAAAGTAAGTAAAATAGGGTGTCAAAACAAGCTAAAAAATAAGAAACTATTTCTTCCCTGGTCATGTAAAGACTAGCATCATTGTACTTAAATATATGAAGTTGAGTATTTTATTACCCAGGTGGCTTTCCTACTACGTGAAATGATTGCTTTCCTTATACAATGTATAAAAGGAGGTTCTGGAATTTTGCCCTCAGATTGCAGAGCTGGAAGAGAAAGAGTTGTCAGGAACACGTTGGAATGAGATTCAGGACATGATATGTACCTAGGGGATCATAACGAAGCCTGGGCTGGAAAAAGAGTTTGATAGTTCAACTTTCATGAAAAATGTGGAGTGGAAAGGAGTGAAAAATCTGGCTTCCTGCTCCACTATTTTCCATGTCATTATTGAAGTATTTCAATTATCTGGACAATAAAATAAGGGAGTACATGATAGATGGTTGTCCAAAGGCAATATTGCTCTTCAGCACCATTAATATTTTAAGTTTACACTAAAATAGCAGTTGGGACATCTATGGTGATTTTGGCTTAAGGCAATGCTAAATCCTGAGAATTGCTGAAGCACTTTGAAGAACAGCACCCCAAGCTCTATTCCACAAGCTGGCTTTGATGATTGATAAATTATAATGGCAATTAATGTAGTTAATTTCAAAAATTAAAGCGATACCTATTTTTTTTTTCAAGTTTTGCTATAGTATGCAGCACTTTTTTCAAAGATACTTAGACTCATTTGCTGTTTGCCTCAGGTTTTGTCTCCTGCCTTCCTACAGCTCTTCAGCAGGTCTCTCTGACATGAACCCACCTGATTTATGTCAGTGTGCTTCCACTGCCCAATTGTTCTATACTCCAAATCAAAAGAAGGACATCCTTCTCTAGTGTTCAGGACTTCTGAAAATTGGATGCTTTATTTGAAAACATAAAGAAAATGTGACCCTTTCTCATGTTGTTCTTCTCTCCGTAGGGAGGTCATTACATTAATGCCTTCAGCTTTTCGCAGAGCCCAGATTGCTTTGATGGGTGCTTTGAAATGTCTGATCATTATAACTCAGTCACTCAAGACCCCTCACTTAAAAATTCTAGTTATGGAATACTTGTGATGCCATAGGAAGAAAATTAAGCAAGCTGTCTACTCTTGGGAAATGTTAACAAATGCTTGTGCATACTGAGACGAGTCCACGGGGAAGAAAATGAGCCACACAAGGTCAGAATAACTTACTATGCTGTTAATAATATCTTCCTGGTTATTGAGGGGCTATTCATTTTTATTAAATACCCAAACACTGAGGCATTGAGAATATTGAACTCTAACTGTTTTGATGAAAAATATAGATTTTTTAAAAATTTTAGCTAACAGTTTTTGAAAGCTGATTATTGATCAGACCCTATGCCTAAGATTTTATATATACATTCCTTCACCTAATCTTCACAGTGATCTGTGATCTAAGGCTTTTATGAAGATTCAATCAGAAAACATATAGAAAATATTTGCAATAAATGGCTTCTGACGCATAGTAATTGTGGTATTATGATTTTTCTTATTTATTGCAATTAGGTGAGACTTAAGCATACATGGGCATAATATATATGATCATAAATGCTTGCACTAATTACAATAACCAAAAAAATTTAAGCACATTTGAATTATTAATTGACTTAAGAGAAGTGTCTCTGACTTCATTCCTTGAGTGTTCTCACCTATAGTTATTATATACTTATCACTATGAAGACATAAAGATTTTTAAAAAGTGGCCTTTGAAGAGCATGTAATGAAATTGGAAAATCATTCTAAGCTTGCAGAAAACTTATGGAATAATAGATATTGGTATACAGTAAAATGCTGAATGGTAAGATGTAGGTAATTGACTAAAAATAGAGTTTGGAGAATTTTCCTGGAGGAAATAAAGCTTCCTGAAGTCTTCAAATTCGAAAATTTAGGTGATTTTATTTTAAAGAGGAAAGGAAAGGAAAAAAAAAAAAAAAAAAACATTGTAAGTAATACCCAAGGTTTCTTTCCATGGTGAGCAGTAGGAAATGAGTTCTTAAGGATTCTTAGTGCTCACTGATGGGAAAAATCAATATTGTTAAAATGGCCATACTACCCAAAGCAATGTACAGATTCAATGCTATTCTTATAAAACTACCAATGACATTCTTCACAGAACTAGAAAAAACTATTTTAAAATTCATATGGAACTAAAAAAGAGCCTGAAAAGCCAAAGCAATCCTAAACAAAAAGGAAAAGCTGGAGGCATCATGTTACCTGACTCTAAACTATACTACATGGCTACAGTAACCAAAAAGGCATGGTACTGGTACAAAAACAGACACATAGACCAATGGAACAAAATAAAGAGCCCAGAAATGCAGCTGCACAGTTAAAACCATCTAATCCTCAATAAAGGTGACAAAATCAAGCAATGGGGAAAAGACTTCCTATTCAATAAATGGTTTGGGGATAACTGGCTAGCCATAAACAGAAGATTGAAGCTGGATGCCTTACTTACACTATATACAAAAATAAACCCAAGATTGATTAAAAACTTATATGTAAAACTTAAACATTTAAAAATCCTGGAAGATAACCTAGGAAATACTGTTCTGAACATAGGCCTTGGCAAAGATTTTGTGATGAAGACGCCAAACGCAATTGCAACAAAAACAAAAATTGACAGATGGGACCTAATTAAACTAAACAACTTCTGGACAGGAGAAGAAATTACCAACAGAGTAAACAGACAACCTACAGAATGGGAGAAAACATTTGCAATACATGCAACCAACAAAGATCTAACATACAGAATCTATAAGGAATTTAAACTAACAAGCAAAGGGCTGAGCATGGTGGCTCACACCTGTAATCCTAACACTTTGGGAGGCCAAGGCAGGTGGATCTTCTGAGGTCAGGAACTCGAGACCAGCCTGACCAATGTGCTGAAACCCCGTTTCTGCTAAAAATACAAAAATTAGCCAGGTGTGGTGCCTGTAATCCCAGCTATTGGCAGGCTGAGGCTGGAGAATCGCTTCAACCTGGGAGGCGGAGATTGCAGTGAGCCAGGGTCACACCACTGCACTCCAGACTGGAAGACAGAGCGAGTGTCTGTCTCAAAAAAAAAAAAAAAAAAAAAAAAAAAAAAAGCAAGCAAAAAACAGTGCCATTAAAAAGTGGGCAAAGGACATGAACAAACGCTTCTTAAAACAAGTCATAATGTGGCCAACAAGGATATGAAAAAATGCTCAACATCACGAATCTTTAAAGCAGGGGTCCCCAACCACTGAGCTGTGGACCACTAGCAGTCTGTGGCATTAGATTCTCATGGGAGTATGAATGCTATTGTGAACTGCACAAGGGATCTAGGTTGTGCACCCCACTCCTTATGAGAATCTAATGCCTGATGATCTGAGGTGGAACAATTTTATCCCGAAACCATCCCACCTCATACATGAAAACATTGTCATCCACAAAACTGCTCTCTGGTGCCCAAAACGTTGGAAACTGCTGTGTTAGAGAAATGCAAATCAAAACCCCAATGAAATATTGTCTCACACCAGTCAGAATGATTATTATTAAAAAGTAAAAAAAAAACAGATGGTGTTGAGGTTGTGGAGAAAAGGGAATGCTTATACACTGGTCGTGGGAATGTAAATTAATTCAGCCATTGTGGAAAGCAGTTTGGCAATTTCTCAAAGAACTTAAAATAGAACTACCATTCAACCCAGCAATTCTATTGTTGGGTACATACCCAAAGGAATGTAAATTATTCGACCATAAAGGCACAGATACTCATATGTTCATTGGCGCTCTATCACAGTAGCAAAGCCATGGAATCAATCTAAATGCCCATCAATGGTAGACTGGTGGAAGAAAATGTGGTACATATACATCATGGAATACTACACAGCCATAAAAAAAATGAAGTCATGGTCCTTTGCAGCAACATGCATGGAACTGCAGGCCATGATCCTAAGTGAATTAATGCAGGAACAAAAAGTAAAATACCACATGTTCTCTTATAAATGGAAGCTAAATATTGAGTAGACATAGACACAATGAAAGGAACAGCAGACACTGGGGGCTACTTGGAGGTGGAGGGTGGTAGTAGTCACAGGATTGAAAAAACTACGTGTTTGGTACTATGCTCATTACCTGGGTGGCAAAATAATCTGTACAAGAAACCCCCATGATGTGCAGTTTACCTACGTAACAAACCTGCACATGTACTCCTGAACCTAAAATAAAATTTTAAAAAATTTAAATTTAAATAAAATTTTTAAAAAGATTATATAATAAAAAGTTATTATATAATCTTTCACCATAAGTACTCTAAAAAATGTATGGTTCATCACAAATGTAATTCCACACTGTTTGTCTTAGAGCCCAATAATCTATTTCTTGACTCCAGCCAAAGACCTTTAATTGGACCTAAAACAAATGTTCCATGCCTGGACATCGGGAGGGCTAAAGCTGGCATCTCTCTAAGTAACCCCTTCTACACCCCAACCCTACTCCTGAGTGAAAGTTGAAGAGAATCTACCTTCTAAGAGTTGAGTGGATGTTCTGAATCTACAAGAAAAATGTCAGGACTGACATTTTAGGCTGAAGTGAATCTGCTAATTTCAATTTGGGCTACTAGCATTTGAGGCCTTTTATTTCTCTCTCTTTTCCTTCGCATCTTCCCCTTACTTATATGCTCCCCTTTGTCTGTCATAGTTATATATTTATTAATATTTTATAACTTACTTTGGAAAATGAAGCCACTGGAAACAAATGCTCATATGCTCTTGCAATCTTATTAGTTATCTACATTTGCAAGATGTCTTCATGAAACATGAGGTAGGACTTCTATTTACAACTATTCTCCACACATTGTCTGTGCTTTCCATACTCTCTGCTTTGCTTCTCATAGATCTCTCTTTCTCTGATGTCCTTTTCACCTTCTATGATAAACAGAATAATGCCACCCCTCCACACACGAATTGTATTTTTCTTAAACCCTGGAATCCGTGTACATGTTAGGTTAGATGGAACAATTGAATTAAGGTTGCAGATAAAATTAAGATTGCTACCAGTTGACCTTGAAATAGGGAGATTATGATGAATGATCCAACTGATCTGGTATAAACACAAAGGAATTTTATTTATTTATTTATTTATTTATTTATTTATTTATTTATTTGAGAGGATGTCTCACTTTGTCTTCCAGGCTGGAGTGCAGTGGCCTGATCTTGGCTCACTGCAACCTCTGCCTTCAGGGTTCAAGCGATTCTCCTGCCTCAGCCTCCCTAGTAGCTGGGATTAGAGGCACGTGCCCCTACCCCTGCTAATTTTTGTATTTGTAGTAGAGACAGTGTTTCACCACGTTGGCTCAGCTGGTCTTGAACGCCTGACCTCAAGTGATCTGCCTGCCTCAGCCTCCCAAAGTGAACACAAAGGATTTAAAATGTGGAAAAGGGATACAGAAGAGGAGAGTTATAGGGAGATGTTACTACATAAGATAGACACAGACAGATGCAAAGTTGATAGTTTTGAAGGTGGAGGAAGAAGATCACATGCCAAGAAATGTGGGCAGCCTCCGGAAGCTGAAAAGGTAAAGAAAGAGAAACTCCCACAGAACCTTCAGAGAGTAACGCTTGCACCTTGATTTTTAGCCCAGAAGTCTCATGCCAAACTCCCAGACTACAGAACTGTAATGTAATAAACTAATGATGTTTCAGCTACTAAGTTTGTGACAATTTGTTACAACAGCAGCAGGAAACCTTCACAATTCAAAATACAGTGTAGATTCCATGATCGTAGCAGCTCCCTTGTAACATTTGATGCCTTTCATAATTGCTGAAACTATGATACATAGAAGAAACTTAGTGGAATATCTGTTGGACTGATGAACAGGTAGAGGCCTCCTCATGGAAAGTACCAATCTAGGTGTTATGCCATCTTGAGGAATTATGACCACCAGAATATATGGGGACAGTTGGTTTCTACTCAGTAGGGAATATACCATAGGTATATTGGTAAGGAATGGTATTGAGATATGTATCTGAAATCCAGCAAAAAAGGATATAGATGAGATCAAGCACTGCTGCAGGAAATCAAGTACTAGACAAGAGGAACAAAATAGGATCTGCCAAGGCAGAGAAAGTATGAGAAATAAAGAGCAGATCAAGGAAAAGGAGGCCTTCCCTGAGATTGAGAGGTTTCTGGCTATAGGGGTTATGTGTACGGGGTATGTTTTCCTAAGGTGGGGTTTAAGCTAATTGATTTGGAACTAATGGGTGACTCTGGATTATATCCATTCGCTGCAATTACTTTGTTGTTATTGTTGTTTTAACTGAAAAACATCTTAATGCTTCAATGTGTAAACTTTGAAATAGACCAGACTGAGTTCTATTTCTATGTCTTTTACATACCAAAAGGGCCTCAGTTCCTGATTTGTAAATTTTGGGTAACAACCATACTTACATCACAGAGTTGGCATAGCACATTTAAATATCTTAGGTGCCTAGCATTGCAGTAAGCCTACCACTGAATGATAACTTTCATTGCTACAATGATAATTACATAATATTTATAAATTCAGCAAAACAAAGTCCTATGATGTTTGGCACACTGATGGTCCCATCAATTGCAGCTAAAAAAGTACCCTATTTTCCTAAAGGTTTTAAAATTGGCAAATTCTACATTCCACTCCAGTGCAGCCTTATGGAGCATTCTACTTAACGTTACAGAAAGATGTGTTAATTTTAGCTGTCACAGCTGGATATTTATTAAATGCAAGCCTTTCATCAGCAAGAGCAGAAATTTCAAAACACATGCAGGCATTCTCTTATGTAATTAAAACATGTAAGTTGTTGACATTTCTGTTCCAAATGGTTTACAAAATCATGAAATGTATAAGTATATACATATGTATTCTAGGACCAGTAGATATTAAAAGAAATATAGTACCACCTGTAGACCCCCCAAAAGAACATTTTAAATATATAAAATGATCATTGAGGATGAAATTGTGTATAATAAACTGCTAATTTTGTGCAACAGAAAACTGGTAAATGGCCATTTTAAAAACCAAATGTTAGTTGTGCGTTTGAGAAAATGACATTTAAAAGAGCACTACAAGAGACTGATGGTGGCTACAATAATCTCAGAAGCCTTCATTGAAAATTGGGATTTTATTTGGGGTTTGAAGCACGAATAGGTGGAGAGCAATGGTAGCAATTTCTGAAAGGAGAAATGGTATCAGAAAGGAATTAGAGGAAGTAAGACCATATTAAAAAATGAGGGACAGTGATAGCCATCCACCTCCAAGTAAAGTTGTGTAGAGGAGGCATCTGGAAATGATTTCAATTTCTGGAAATTTTGTTCAAGTCCCCTAGTCTCCCCAGGGTTGGCAATTAGTAAATGACCTCCCAAACCTAGTCCTATTATTTTTGTCATAGCTTTACCTTGGCTCTTTGTTTTAATATGTAACTCATGGTTACTGTACTTAGACTGGCAGTGGAAAAAGAGAAATGGAAAGAGATAAAGTAAGAAAATCAGGTTTAATGTTAAGCTAACCAAGTCTTCTCACAAGAAGTTCAGGCTTCTCTACTAATTGGCTCTATTATATATAATTTGACTGTTGAGAACGTTTTTGCACGAGAAGGAAAATAAATGAGGAGCAATATGCAGATGTTCAAGTATCAGGCTCATTCATTAGATATGTATTAACTAATTCTAATAGCCTACTTGCTATGACTCAAGGAATTCATAGGAAGGTTAAAGAGATTTTATTTCAAGCCAGTCTTTTTTAAAGTTTTATGATAAGGCTAAGACAATATTATTGTGTAAATGTTCTAATCCTGGATGGATAGAACCTTGCCATTTTCTCAAATTTAGTCATTTGCTTACTCAATTAAAATTTCAAAGTATATACTTATTCATGTATCACTTTCATTATTTTGCCATATTTGCACATCAAAATCTAGCTAATTTTAAATATTTCTTTTTACATCAATTTACTGATTTATTAAATAAATGTATTTTAAGAGAAGACACATTTTGCTCTGAAAAGAAAATGTACATCGTATTAGTATAGTAACACCAAAATATTGTTAAATCTTACCTATAAATATGGCTGCTTCTTAAAGATTATGAGTCAGAAGGATTTACTCTCTTAGTTAAAAAAGCAAGATTTTAAAAGGAGGAATCACAGATAATAAAAAGAGCATAAATTACTCACATTGTGGTTTAATATTATTTAACCTATGTCCAGAAACTGTATAAAAGCATCTACCTTATCGCTGCTTCTGTGAGAGACAGCTGTGACAGGAAAAGAAGGCAAAATAGGTGATATGAGCCTTTCACTACCTAACTGGGCAGGGACACAGTTCTGTTTTTCATACCTCACACACTCTCTATCAGTTTTAATATTTGCATCCTCTACTCTTTTATAGGTAAATTATACAAAAGTAATTTTGAAAATTTCCACTATAATTTTAATGTTCTACAGTATTTTAACGTCAGTAAAACTGATCCATTCATTTATTCATTAACTCATTAAAAATATTCATTGAATATTTACCTGATGTCGGACTCAGTAGCTAATAAAACAGACAAAAAGAAATCCCTGTCTTCAGGAAAAGAAATAATTAACAAATAAATGCTATATAGGTAGATTAGATAGCTACAAATATAGATACTGATGTGTAGATAATGATCAGTGGTACAGAGGAATATAATGTAGGAAAAAAGGAAGTATAGGCAATTTTCAAAATGAAGGGCAGAAAAGAACTCAATGGAAACATGATATTTGACCTAAGCCCCGACTGAGATGAAGAATGAAATTGATACATGAATATCAAATATCCTGAAGAAGAATGTTCCAGGCAGAGGAATGAACCTGAGTATACCCTTATGCAATGAGAGGTGAGATCATGTAGGTGAGATCATATTTTAAGTCATTGGATGGGTTTTGGTTTTGACTCCGAGTAAAATAGGCAGTCATTGGTGGTTTAGACATGATATGTTTTGAGGTACATTTCAAAACATCACTAGACTTCTGTGTAAATAATTAACTGTTTCACTATTGAGAAACTGTGGGGTAGCTAAAGATAGCAAAACACTTAGATGGCTATGGACATTACCCAGGCAAGAGATACTCTTGACTTGGACCAGAGCGGTAGTAGAGGTAATGAGTTTTCTGAAGATATTGGAAAATAGAGCCAATAGATAATGCTGGTTGATTGAAAGTCAGGAATGAATCCAAAGGTTTGGCCTTAGCTATGGGAAGGATTACATTTCCATTAACTGAAATGGATAAGATTGTGTGAGGAGTAAATTTGGGGGAATGAAGAGTGGAAAAACTTCGATTGATATACTATAATTTTGAGATGTCTATTATTATACATACAAGTAGAGATAGATGTCTGATAAGCAGTTGAACATTTAAGAATGAAAGTTCATAGAATCAGTTTGAATTAGAAAAATAAATTTGGGAGATATTATTTTTAAATAGTATTTTGAAATAATAAAGTTACAAACAAATCAATGCAACAATAATCATAGATAGCTTAAAAGTGAGCTTTGTTTAGTGGTCGGGGATGTGTGGTGAAATAAGCAAAGAAGATGGAAGAATGACAAGTGAAGCAGAAGAAAACCTAGGTGTATGTGGTGTCCTGAAAGTCAAGTGAGGAAAATTATTCAGTCAAGATGGATAAATGTTAAATGTGCAGAGAGTTCAAGAATGATGAAGTCTGAGGCTTGATTAAGTATTGTATTTGACCATATTAAGGTTACTGGTTACTTTGACAACAGCACATGTAATGGAGGATTGGAGACAATAGACTGATAGGAAGGAATCAATAAAAAATGAATGGGAAGACATTGGAAAAAGAGAGTATATAAAACGTTCAGAGAGTTTTGATGTCAATAAAAATGAAATATTGGTGTTAGATGGAGAGGAAAATGAGATCAAGAGAAGATTTGCTTTATATGATGGTAGAAATTACGTATAAGCTTAGGGGAAACATCTAGAAGAGAGAGAAGAAATTATGGTGTCAGAATGATGTGAGTAAACCACCAGATCCACATCTTTGAATAGGCAAAAGAACATGGGATCTAGTGCACAAACGGAAGAGTTGGGTTTCAGTGACAATGTGAACAGCACATTTGTAGCACTGGGAAAAAAACAAAAGGAGTGTGTGGGCCAAAGTTGTCTCTGTTACATAATTGAATATTTCTTCCATTTTATGCAAGTTATATAATCTTCAATGACTTTTTTGTGTTCTTTATATCCTAGAATTTCTTCCAAGGCACAGATTCAATTTTCTTCTCTTCAAAGCCCTCTTTAGTAACAATAGTCCATATGGTCGACTGTCCATCTTGAATGCCAATAACACACAGTAATTGATACGACATATTTTGGTATTTACATGTAATCAATTGTTTTGTCCTCTATTTCTAGATCAAAAGCCAAAGATCTCTCTACTATACTGACACAACCACCTTATGAACTCATATGCATTTTTAAGCACTAATAAGTTGCTCTTTATTTTTGAGAAGCCATCTGTGACTTCTTCCCCCATGGAATCTTTTCTGCTTTTAGCCTCCAGCACATTCAGGACATATTTCTATTATACCAATTCTCCACCTTCATTATGAATATTTTTGCTGATCTTCCTTATGGAGTCTTTTGAATAGGGATTTTATGTTATTTATATTTACTTTGCCGTCCTAGGCAGATCACCTTGTATATCATAGATGCAGAAATTGTGAATGAAGACATAAAACAAAATACTAGTATTATGTTTGGATATAAGTATGTGCTGATTGACTTACACTAAATTATTGTCCCACACAACTTAAAAACATTATTACTTATGGGTACTAAAAGTAGTTATTCAATTTCCTAAAAAAATTATTAAATGGAATTGAGACATAGAAAGGAAGACCACTTATTCCTGACATGAAGCAGAGTATGTGTATTATTGTTTACTATAGTAAATACAAGTCTTATTGATAATGGTCTTAGTCTAGAAATGCTTCAACCTTAGGCATTTGTGACGAGTATTTCATTTTCATTGATGCTTATGTTTTATTACCTTCTTTAGAGTCCTTTACTTAACTCTTCTCATTTCAACAGTTGGTCTGTGTCCCAATTTTAATGTTTATTTCATTGAATCACATATTTACCAAAAAATCAGTACTGTCTACATTATACTAATGTCATTATATTAGTTCTGGGGTAATTTAATGTTGTCTGTTTCCTCGTGACAAATGTTCAGAAAAGAAATTAGAAAATTAGGAAAGAAATAAATAGAAAAGATAAAAGCAAGGTATCTCCAGGTAATTTTACTGATAGTGGATTGTTGATTCAGATTTGTGAGGCAGCTTCAGGCACACTAGGAAAGTTTATTGAGATAATTTGTAACTGCCACATATTACATACCTATCGGCCTTCCTTCTGTTTCTCTAATGAACTTATCTCTGGAGCTTCCATCTTCCCTGGAACCTTAATATATCAGGAACACTCTTACCTTAATCCTTCCTTTTGCTGGAAAATTCTCCATTTTCATACTTTGGTTTAGATGTCATCCCCTCAAATCAAAACTGTACCCCCCATTCACCCCTTTCTCATTCCTTATTTTAACTCAGTCACCATGTTTTTTCAAAATTTCTACAGCAAAAAGAGACTAGCATTTATTTTTGTGCTTAAGTAAACTTTATCTAGGACAGTACTTGGCATACAGTTTGCAATTAATGCATATTTTTAAATGAATGAATGAATATTACATGGGTGCATAGATGGATGCATGTATGGAAGGATGGATGATGAATGTGTATGTGTAAGACTTGGGCCTATTATTTTTCATTGTGGACTTAGAATATCTAATATTATTGTATTAGATCATTCTTGCATTGTTATAAATACCTGAGATTACGTAATTTATAAGGAAAGAGGTTTAACTGGATCACAGTTCTACAGGCTGTACAGGAAGCATGGTGCCAACATCTGCTCAGCTTTTGGTGATAGCTTCCGGAAGCTTACAATCACGAAAGAAAGTGAAGAGAGAGCAGGCATCTCACATGGCAGGAACAAGAAAGATGGGAGGGGAAGTTCCTTAGTTTTAAATAACCATATCTCATGAGTACTCACTCAGTATCATTAGGACAGCACCAAGCCATGAGGCATCCTCTCCAATGATCTAATCATGTCCCACCAGACCCCACCTCCAACACTGAGATTACAATTCAACATGAAGCTTGGAGGGGACATCCAAACTATATAATTCCAACCCTGGCCCTTCAAATCTCTGTCCTTCTCATGTTGCAAAGTGTAAGAATCTCTTCCCAATAATCCCCTCAAATTATTAGCTTATTCCAGCATTAACTTAAAAGTCTAAAGTCTCATTTGAGACAATGCAAGTTCCTTTTACCTATGAACCTGAAAAATCAAAAACAAATCATTTATGTACAAGATCAGGTGGGGATATAGGCATTAGGTAAACATTCCCATTCCCAAAGAGGTACATCAGTCAAAAGAAAGGGGTATAGGCCCCATGCAAGTCTGAAACCCAGCAGGGCAGCCGTTAAATCTTAAAGCTCCAAAATAGTCTCCTTTGAGTCCATGTCCCACATCCTGGACACACTGTTTCCAGGTGTGGGTTCCAAAGGTCTTGGGCAGATCTGACCCTGTGGTTCTGCAGGGTTTAGCTCCCACAGCTGCTCTTACAGGTTGGAATGTAGTGCTTGCAGACTTTCCAGGTGCAGGGTGCAAGCTTCCATTGGCTTTGCTATTCTGGGGTCTGGAGGATGGTGGCCCCCTTCCCATAGCTCCACTAGGCAATGCCCCAGTAAGAACTCTGTCTTGGGTCTCCAACCCCACATTTCTCCTTGGCACTGCCCTAGTAGGATTTCCCTGTGTGGGCTCCACCCCTGTGGCAGGCTTCTGCCTGGGCACCTAGGCTTTTCCACACATCCTCTGAAATTTGGGTAGAGGCTGCCAA
Organism: Rhinopithecus roxellana; assembly: GCF_007565055.1. Taxonomy (NCBI): domain Eukaryota; kingdom Metazoa; phylum Chordata; class Mammalia; order Primates; family Cercopithecidae; genus Rhinopithecus; species Rhinopithecus roxellana. Next base: position 182,917,801 of record NC_044551.1, read on the forward strand.
ACCTCTTTTACTCTTGCATTCTGTGTGCCCACAGACTTAATACCACATGGGAGCTGCCAAGGCTTACAGTGGCTTACACCCCAGCTGCAGCCTGAGCTGTACCTGGGGTCCTCTGAACCAAGGCTAATGCAGGAGTTGCCTGGATGTGGGGAGCAGTCTCTTGAGCCTGTGCTGTGCCTTATGTCCTGGGCCCTGAGCTGTGTACTGAGGCTGTGGAGCCCTGACTTCTGAAACTAGTTTTCCTTTCTAGGCAAAGCCATTCTTTCCTCCTAGAGCCTGTAATGGGAGGGGTTGCCCAGAAGATTTATCAAAAGCCTTCAAATCCTGTTTCCCATTGCCCTGGATATCAGCACTTGGCTTTTTTTTTTAGTTATGAAAATCTCTCGCAAGTGGTGACTCCACAGCCTGCTTGACTTCTTCCCCTGAAATTGGGCTTTTCTTTTCTACCACATGGCCAGCCTGCAAACTTTTCAAATTAATAGACTCGCTTCCCTTTAAAATATAAGTTCCAGATTTATGTCATTTATTTGCCTGCATCAGAGCATAGGCTCTTAGAAGCAGCCAGGTCACACATTGAACTCTTGGGTGCTTAGAAATTTCTTCCACCAAATATCCAGGGTCATCACTACCACGTTCAAACTTTCACAGATCCCAAGAGTGAGAACACAATACAACTAGGTCCTTTTCTAAGGCATAACAAAGGTGATCCTTGATCCAGTTCCTGATACGTTCCTCATTTTCATCTGAGACCTCATTCATTGTTTATATCACAACCAGCATTTTGATCACAACCATCTAATCAGTCTCTAAGAAATTCCAAATTTTTCCTGTCTTCTTCTGAACCCTCCAAAGTCTTCCAATCTCTACCTGTTACCCAGTTCCAAAGCTGCTTCAATATTTTTGGATATCTTTACGGCAAGTACCAATTTTCCATGTTAGGCTCTTTTTGCATTGCTATAAAGGAACACCTTAGAGTGGGTAATTTATAAGAAAAAGGTTTAATTTGCTCATGGTTCTGGAGACTTTGTAGGAAGCATGGTGCCACCATCTGCTTGGCTTCTGATGAAGACTTCAGAAAGCTTACAATCATGGTGGAAGATGAAGTGGGAGCAGATATCTCACCTGGTGGAAGTACAAACAAAAATGATGGGGGCATGTGCCATACTTTTAAGTAAGCAGATCTCACGAGAATTTCCTGTCATGAGGACACCACCAAGCCATAAGGGATCTGCCTCCATGACCCAATACCCTCCCACCAGGTCTCACTTTCAACACTGGGGGTTGCAATTCAACATGATATTTGGGATATTCAAAATGTATCAATTATTAAGGATTTTTTTGTGTATTAAGTAAAATAGGATAGTTGATAGCTTTCATTAAAAAAATGATTTTAATGATTGTGGAATGTGTCATTGAATGGATGTACCATACAGTCTCTGTTGTAAGTCAAACATGATGAGAAGGCTTTATTAATGCATCAATTCTATTCTTCACAATGATCCTGAAATGTAAATAGTATTATTATTTTATGGATTGAGAATCTAAGGCTTGGTAAAGTCAGTCAAACTTCTTAAGTTTCTGTAGCCAATATGTAGAAGAACTGAGTATTAAAACTGGAACTGACTTCTAAAATGATTACTCTTTCCATTAAACCAAGCTACATTTATGTAGACTGTTATTATTGTAATAATACTATTAATAAATCCATCATAAATGTGTAGTACATTATGCATTATTTTCCAAATAAACCTTGATTATAATAAATTATTGGTACATTGGTAAAAAATATATTATTAATACTCATTGCAATAACAATGAGATATATAAAGGCTGCAAAATGGTGGCCTCTGAAACAAATATACTTGTAGATTTTTTTGAGGGGGGAGGAAGAGAGGGAAGTAGTAAAGTGTTTTTAAAATTTAAGCCAATGCTTTGTGAATTGTGAGAATTCTCACACAAACACAAGCACACATACATACATGTACACACATATCCAGACATTTGGACTCCTCTAAGCAATCTATAGTTATTTTAATACTGGACTTCCAGTTCACCATTTCCAGCAGGCCAGTTTATTTAGACAACCTGTCTAGTAACTGTAGACATTTGCATTTTTAGCCAATTAAATAGTAAGTTGAAGAACTCTTTTTTACATACAATCTTAAGAAAATTTAATTTTCCTTATTCTTTATTTCTCCATGTAGTTGAGTTATACCAATGGCTGTAAAATGTAAGAAGGGAGAAATTCTGACTTCCAAAGATGGCAGCCTCTTTCTGTCACTATATTAAATGTTATTAACAGAGCTTGAAAAACTCTACTGCAAAAATTACACTTAATGTGAAAATGAAGTAATAAAATTACTTTTAATCATTGGAGAAAAGTTTATATCTAGTTCCATGATACTGATAAATGCTTGATTAAGCTATAATAGCATATATTTGAGATGAGAGAAAAATCTAAGATTAATCATCATCCAAAATCCCAGATTGAGTTTCAATTTATACTAAATGTTCACTTTTAGGAGAAATTTCATAGAATCACTTTAATCTGAACTGTTTTAAAAAGAGCATAAACAAATATAAACCCAGTTAATTAATCCTCAAGTCACTATGATTATTCTTTTGTGTTTTCAGTGACCTGAGGTTAATTGGATGAGAGATAAGAGAAACATTTTATAATTTAAAATTATATATATATATATATTGTTTTGCCCATGACTATATGAGTCTCAGAATAAAACAGTTCTTGTATTACATCAGCTAATGAATGGCCTAATGAATGGTTCAGCTATCTGTTGAATGAGGATAACTGATCATCAAAACAAGTCTCTAAGTTTGCCTTCAATCTTTTAAAGAAAAGATTGAGGAAAAAACAGTAAATACACAAATAATGAAACTGTGATATTCATGTAACCATACAAAAAAAAATATGTGTTACTCTGGCCTCCTTTATTTAAAAAAGGCAAAAGAGAAGCCAATAGGATGAAAATTGTCCTTTAGAAAGCTGACAAACTTCAATACCATAGTTAAACCAGACTCCCTTCAAATGTAGGATTTTTATATGTCTAACCTTGAAATGTAATCATAAGATCTAAATCTATCACATATAACTATTTGAGCATGTGTATCAATGTCATCTGAGCTCTCCTGATTATAAACAAACAGTACCAGCTAGCCAATACTTTAAGTAGAACCGTACCAGCATTATTTTATTATTCAATTAATTTACAACTACACAGGTCTGGACATAAAAAATACAAAGATTTTCCACAGATATCCAGATAATCATTGTATATTTACATGAAATGCTACCATTCCATACAAATACCTTCAGGATTCAAAAAATATTATAGCTTAAAATGTTTAAAAAATACTACCATCAGGAGTGATAATCTTAAGAATTTTGTAGTCTTTTACATGAAAGGCCCATGGTGAATTTAGGGAACCATAATTTTGGGACCAACCACTCACTATAGATATACACTTAAGAGCCAGGTACCAAGTAGGAAAATGACTTGTCTCTATTTAAATATGCCCAATTACTTTCACATCCAAGGGTTGTAAATACCATCAAGTTGACTCAATATTCTCTGATATTTCTTTCTGCATACATTTATTTTACTTACATATTTAAAGACAGAGTCTCACTCTGTTGCCCAGGCTGGAGTGCATTAGCGTGATCTCTGCTCACTGCAACCTCCAATGTTGAATCTCCCATGTTCAAGTGATTCTCCTGCCTCAGTCTCCTAAGTAGCTGGAATTACAGGCACACACCCACCATGCCAGGCTATTTTTTAAAAATTTTTAGTGGAGTCGGGGTTTCATCATGTTGGCCAGACTGGTCTCAAGCTCCTCTGGGCTCAAGTGATTTGTCCACCTCGGCCTCCCAAAGTGCTGGGATTACAGGTGTGAGCCACTGCACCCAGTCCTTTCTGCATAAATTTAAATAAATATTTCTAAAATATATTTATGAGAAGTCAAGTACTAAAGACTATTTTCCTTTTTTCATAGATAGTAAAGGGAAATGAAAAGTAGACCATTCTCATATTCAACAGTGAAGATACATTTTAAACTAGTTCAGTAATTTTAAATATATTGACATCATATTTATTACCTTAACTATTTTTACTATATCATATAGCTAAAAACTAATATGTATTGAACACTTTTGTGTCATGAATTGCACTAAGTGTTTGATATGCACTATTCACAAGTAACTCTATTTGGTATAAGGCATCTGCAGATAAATACATATTTTTTTTGAGACCGAGTCTCGCTCTGTCACCCAGAATGAAGTGCAGTGGCAGGATCTCAGCTCACTGCAATCTCCGCCTCCTAGGTTCTAACAGGTGATTCTTGTGCCTCAGTCTCCTGAGTATCTGGGACTACAGACACGCATCACCGCACCTGGCTAATTTTATATTTTTTAGTAAAGACGGAGTTTTGCCATGTTGGCTAGGCTGGTCTTAAACCCCTGCCCTGAAGTGATCCACCCGCCTTGACTTATCAAAGTGCTAGGATTACAGGCATGAGCCACTGCACCCAGCCAAATGAATTCAAATAACTTATTCACATTTGGCTGCCAAGGGATCCAGAATTTTATTTCAGCTCCATCCATATCCAAATCCCATGGAAGAATACTACATTATTATCCCAGGATAATAATATAGATTTACACACATACACACAATACATTTATACAGGTGCACGATGTACATCCATATTCAAGCACACATAGAAACACATATGTGCAAGCATACATACATGGATAAAACATAAATTATTTTAAAAATGAATTATGTATGAATTATTGAGAGTAATATATGAAATGAGCATAACTGTATATATGTGTATATATGGGGTAGTTTCCCAAATCTTTATAATCAAGCAGAGTTCCAGTACCAAAACCACCACCTTTGTTTTAACTTTTATTGTCTCCTGAAAACTCAATTTCTATCACTGTCATTGCAATTTTTCCGGTCATCCAATGGGACATTCAAAATCTTTATTAATTATTTCATCCATCCTTACTTCCCATATCCAGTCTCTCACCCTGTGCATCATGCTTTTGTTGAAGCAAAAACCCCCTTTCTCTTTTGTGGGCAGTTGATCTTAGTTGCTTATATTTTTATACTTTCACAAGTATCTTCCTTTTAGATAATCTTTGCTTATGTATTAACTTATGTGTTTAATTTGCTGTTTCCTTTTGAGAAATATATATGTTAATTAGACTAATGCAATTTCACAAAACTAAATGTATATCTACTTTTACCCATAAGACAGGGAGATAGATAGAGCATGAGAGAAAGAGAGAAAGAGACAGAAAGAGATGAACAGTGGCTTTACCAGGAGACAAAATTGCTGGGATGTAGGCCTAACTCCCATAACAACTAGCTCTATTAACCTTTGGCAGGTAGCACTTATTTTGTCTCAATATCATCTCTTGTCAAAAATGATTTATATATGCATATTGCAACATCAAGTACCTGTGAGAACTTAAGTCTGAGGTTTAAAACTCTTTAAGCTTCTTCTGGTCTAACATGTGAAGGCCCCAGCCTCCAGCTCTACATACATATAAATACTATACTCAATTTAAAAAGAAAACAAAACAAAACAAAAATATATAGCTGAGTTCAAAAATGGCAATGTGGTGAGTTCCACGTACCCATTCCCCAGCAAAACAAGCAATGCTGATGAAAATTCAAAACAACAATGGCAGCAACAGAACAATATAAAAAATCTCTGGAAATTGTGCTAAGGACATCTCGAATTCAAGAAACACTTATTTAAGAAAATCTAAAACTCAGTAAGAACAGCAAGAACTTGTGGCATTCAAGCCCTGACCTACTTACTACTTCCGCACCCCAGCTAAGTTTGATGGAAGTGCCAGTCCACGTGAGTGTAGGGAAACATGTGTCAAGAAGATGGGATTTTGTCTCCTGTCAATTCCCAATCAAGGCTTTCCATATCTCATATTGAGAGTCAGGCTGCCAGCCCTTCTATCTTCTCAAGCTTTGAGTTGAAAAAGGTAAATATATGCGGAGTGTAACTAAGAAGTTAAAGGCTCTCTTTCTCCCCACAACCCTACTTTTAGCACAGTGGTTCCAACTTGTCCATGGAAAGATGAGAATATTGGGACCCCAACCACATTTCCTCCAGCTTAATCTTAGGTAGAGTTTTCATGCAAGGAAAGGCAAGCCAAGAACACCAGAGATTCCTGTCCTCCCAGCACCCAGAGTAGTGTCTCTGAAATTTTGTTCCTGGGTACAGTCAGTTCGTAAAGGACTGCAAAGCTCTTACCAAATGAACTGACAATACTTGAAACAAAGAGTGAAGAAATTAAAACTCTATGAGCACTCTCAGAGACAATAGCTCCTCTTAATTAAACAGTAATAAGGTTTACAATAAGCTACCTACCTCAGCAGAGAGAATTATTGAAAGAGATAGAAAAAAAAAAGCCATTCTGCTATTCTGTGGTCAGAACAAGCCTCAAATACTGTCTTCATAAATTATCCCTGTCCAGATTTTATTAGATTTCACTGCTGGGCAATTTATGCCTCAAGGCATTAAAAAAACCAATAAAGCAGTCAACTCATAATTAACATGGCCTAATGGGTCAGTATATAACAAAATGAAGCATCTATCTTAAGACAGAGATCTGAGAGACAATCAAAAAGGGTCCTGCTAAAACCACTGTCATCCCAGCATCCCAGAGTGACTGTGCACATGCCAATGGCTGCCTACTTTAAGGAGCAACAGTATTTTCACACTGCAAGGAAAACAAATGTCACTAAAATAGCCTAGTCAAGTCACAAAACATGTGAAGAGAGAGCAAAAACAAACCCTGAAAGGGGGATATTATTATGTAGTATATTACAAACAATTCCTAGTTGTAAAAAAAAAAAAATCAATGAGACATAAAAAGACACGGAAATTTGTAACCCATATACAGGAGGAAAGAAAGACAGACTATGAACTGTCTATAAAAGAGACAAAATATATTCAACAGACAAAGACTTCCAAGAAGCCAATAATAATATGCTCCAAAAAAGTTAAAAAGAAAACATGCTTAAATAAATAAAAGAAGGTATGAAGACAATGTTTTATCAGATAGAGAATATTGAAAAAGAAATAGAAGTTATATATATAAAAGAACCAAATGGAAACCCTGGTGTTGAAAATTAAAGCAGTCAAAATGAATATGAACATATATAAATGTATACGTACACATATATGTATATGTAGATACATATATATACATGAAAAGCTCAAAAGGAGACTTTAATTGACAGAATAAAATGTCTGTAAACTTTGAAATAGGTTGATGGAGATTATGCAAGAATCTTCATATGGAAGAACCTCAGAGAAATATACAACATATTTGAGCTCACCAACATTTGTGTAATGGTAGTACCAAGAGTAAGAGAAAGAGAAAGGAGCAGAAAAATATGTTAATGAAACAAAGCTGAAAACTTCTGAAATTTGTTGAGAAGCAGTAATCTAAACGTTTAAGAAATTGTCTAAGCTCCAAGTAGGATAAACACAAAGAGATCCATACCCAGACACAACACAATAAAAATCCTGAAAGCCAATAATGAAAAGAAAATATCAAACACAGCAAGAGAAGATGCCTTGTCACATATAAGAGAGGCCCCAAAAGATCAGCAGCTGATTTAACATTAGAAACCATAAAGACCAGCCAGAAGACAGTGGGATGACACATTCAAAGTGCTGAAAACAACAACAAAACAGAAATGTGAACCAAAATTCTTATATCCAGTAAAGCAAGTTTTCAAAAATGAAGGCAAGATAAACACCTTTCCAGATGAGCAAGAAATGAGAGAATTTGCTGCTAGAAGACCTGTCTTACCAGAAATATTAAAGGAGATTCATCATACAGAAGCAAGTAAACCCAAATGGAAATTTGAATGTACTCAAGAAAACAAACAGGATTAGGAAAGGTAAATTATACAATGACACAAGGGCACTGTAATTGTATGTTTTCCTTCATTTATTACCTGATTCAGAAAGCAAGCGTACACAACAAAACTAAATACATGGAAGAAAGGTTATTAAAATCTCTAACCATTATTGTTTTTTTTTTTGTTTTGTTTTCTGTTATTTATTCATTGTGGTTTTGATTTGCATTTCTCTGATAATTGGTGATGATGAGCATTTTTTCATATACTTTTGGCTGCTTGTATGTCTTCTTTTGAGAACTGTCTCTTTACATCTTTAGTCCATGTTTAAATAAAATTATTTGGTTTTTTTTTTTTGCTTGTTCAGTTATTCACTTTTTTTTATACATTCTGGACATTAGACCTTTGTTGAATGCATAGTTCGTGAATATTTTCTCCATCATTTAAATCCATAATCCATCTTGAGTTAATTTTTGTATATGGTGAAATATAGGAATCCAGTTGCATTCTCCATTGCTTATTTGTATCAATGTTGTCAAAGATTAGATGGCTGTAAGTATGCAGCTTTATTTCTGGATTCTCTAGTCTGTTCCATTGGTCTAGTTTTGTACTATTACTATGCTGTTTTGGTTACTGTAGTCTTGTAGTATAGTTTGAAGTTAGGCAATATGATGCCTCTAACTTTTTTTTCTTTTCGCTTAGGATTGCTTTGGTTATTCAGGCTCTTTTTGGATTCCATAAGAATTTTAGAATAGTTTTTTTATAGTTCTGTGAAAAATGATATTGCCATTGGTAGTTTGAAGGAAAGAGCATTGGATTTATAGATTGCTTTGGGCAGTATGTCCATTTTAATAATACTGATTCTTCCAATCCATGAGTATGAAAAGTTTTTCTATTTGCATGTGCCATATCTGATTTATTTTAGCAGTATATTATAGTTCTCCTTGAAGAGGTCTTTCACCTCCTTGGTTGGACATATTCCTAGGTATTATATCGTATCATATTGTATTTTTCTGACTATTATAAGTGGGATCATGTTCTTGATTTGACTTTCAACTTGAATCTTATTGGTATATAGAAATGCTAATTTTCATACATTGATTGTGTATTCTGAAGCTTTGCTGAGGTCCTTCAGTTCTAAGAACGCTTTAGTGGGGTCTTTAGGGTTTTCAACGTACGGAATCATATTATCCATGAAGAGAGACAGTTTGCCCTCTTTTCCTATTTGGATGCTTTTTATTTCTTTTTCTTGCCAGAGTGCTCTGGCTAGCACTTCCAGTAGTATGCTAAATTGTCTAGTTTTCTCCTCAGTTCTGTTGGCTTTTTATTCATGTATTTTGAGACTCTGTTGTCTATTTTATATATGGTCATATATGATTATAATTGTTATAACTTACTGATGGATTGACCCTTTTTATTCTAAAATATCATTTGTTATCTTTAGTATCCTTTTTAAAATTTTAATAAATATTTAACAATAACATAAAAGATGTGAGTGGAAGCAAGATATTAACTTATATATACAGGATAAAAGAAGAAAATTAGAAATAGTAAATAAGAAGGCATATATAGCATCAAAAATATATACTGCGCTCCTTTCTTTTTTCAGCTTTTTTAATAGACATCAAATTACATAAAGTAGTAATTATAATAATTTATGTTGTGCTTGTAATACAATTAGAAATAATATGTTTAATAACAATATCACAAAAAGAGAAGAGGAAATAGAGATAGGAGTAATGTTTCTGAATATCACTTGGATTAAATTAGTATACATCTAAAATAGATTCTGATAAGTTGTATATTATAAACCCTAGATAGATCACTCAAAATTAACTCAAGAAGGTGAGGCGTGGTGGCTCATACCTGTAATCTCAGAACTTTAGGAGGCCAAAGCAGGAGGATTGCTAGAGCTCAGGAGTTTGAGCCTGGGTTGCATGGGGAAACCCTGACTCTACAAAAAAATCTAAAAATCAGCTGGGCATGGTGGCACATGCCTGTAGTCCTAGCTACTGGGGAGACTGAGGTAGAAAGATGTGGCTTGAGTCCAGGATGTGGAGGTTGCAGTGAGCCACGATGGAGCCACTGCATTCCAGCCTGGGTGACAGAGCAAGACCCTGTCTCAAATAATAATAATAATAATAATAATAATAATAATAATAATAAACTCAAGAATATAGTGAAAAACTCATTTAAGAAATTAAACTATTTTACTATACTTAACGCAAAACAAACAGTAAAAGAGAAATAAAGGAACCAAAAAAGCCATGAAACATATAGAAAACAAGTAACATGGTAAATAAAAATTCAACTATATTACAATAACATTAAATGTAAATTGATAAAATAATGAAAAGGCAAAGATTATCATACTTGATTTAAAAAGAAAAATATATCCTATTGTGTTCTGTCTACAGAAGGCAGACTTTAGATTCAAATACATAAATAGGTTAAATATAAAAGATGAAAAAAGATGTGTAATACAAAGAGCAAACATAAAAATACTGAGGTAGTGTATCCAGGAGTGGTGGTGCATGCCTGTAGTCACATCTGCTTGGGAGGTTGAGGAGCAAGGATCACTTGATTCAAGCAGTTCAAAGCCAGCCTGGAAAACAGAGAGACCCTGTCTCAAAGGAAGAAAATAATACTGGAGTGGCTATGTTAACATCAGGCAAAACTGATTAAATTTTTTAAATAAAATTTAAATTAAAAAATTATAAAATGTTAAAGATAATATATATTGTAGAATGAAAAGAGGGTCATCAGAAAGTTATAACAACTACAACCATATATGTAATAAAAGATTGTAAAATAGTAGTCACTTTGGAAAAAAGTCTGGCAGTGACATAAAATAATAACCATAAAGTTATCATTTGACCCAACAATTCCACTCCCCAGGTAAATAACAATGTATACTTAATGTATACATTCATTTTCATAGCAGCATTATTCATATTAGAAAAAAATTGATACAACTCTATCAACTAATGAATGGATAAAGAAAATGGTGGAAACATACAATTGAACATTATTTATTGACAAAAAGAAATAAGTATTGATGAATACTCCAACATGATAAACCTTGAAAAAATTACACTAAGTGAATGAAACCACTTACAAAGGACCACATAAGGGGTGAATAATTCCATCTGTATGAAATGTCCAGAATAGGCAAATGTTTACAGAGGAAAGTGGATCAGAGGTTTTCCACAGCTGTAGAAGAGGGAAGGATTAACGGAAATGAATAATAGGCATGTGGTTTGTTTTTGGGGTAATAAAAAATATTCTAAAATTGATTGTGATAATAGATGCACAACTTCATGAATATAATAATACTTATGAATCGTATACTTAAAATAGGTGAATGGTATGGATATGTGAAATATATTCCAATAAGCCATTGAAAAGCAAATAAAAAGAAGTATTTATATACCAGAAAAGAAGAATTCAAACCATAATTGTGAGCAACCACTGACATGCAGCCCATTAGAGCATCAGAAAATGATATAGCCTACAAGAGTTGAGGTTTCTTGAAGGGATTCAACAAGCAAATGAAAATCAGAAAGTGACCTTATGCTCGTGCATCATGAGGAATAGATTCTGAGATTTTTGCCTTAACTGAAAACCAGGAAGTACTGTCCCTTCTGCAAGACAGTCTAGAAAACCTCCTCTCACTAGTCTGGAGATAAAATACAAAAGAAAGTCATAGTTAGAAATAGGACTTCCAGTTTTACCTATAAAGGGGTGATGGGTCGGACTTCAGCACTATTTACATAATGGAAACATTATTACTTGTGATTATTAACAGAAAAACTTACCCAGAACCAATAGTCCCATGCACCCTATAGAGACAATGCAGAATCACTTCTCAGTGTATGTTGCCTTCACATTTCAGGCCATGAACAATTCTTTGGGGGCAAAAATCACTTAAAAATTAAGTAATCACCTCTTATGAACACAAATTTGCTGTTAAAAATTATAAAACACAAAAGGTAATAAGTCACCAAGACATTCTCAAGTGCTACTAATTGGAGATTTTAAATACCAACAAACATAGATGACATATTACATAAGATACCGTAGTTGTTTACCTAAAGTGATTTTACGATTCTTCTTCACCTTGTAGGTTGTGGAATGATTACTTATTTGATTTGGGTTCTCCTGAATGTACCAAAACTGACCTATTTTTAACTATTCCTTGCACTCTACTCTTCAGCAATTTACGTCTAGTTTTGGTCTTCTATTGCTGCCTATAATCTTTCACTTCCGAAGAAATTTGCTTAAGTTCTACTTGATGATTTTTCTCTATTTTAATATCCTTTTGATAATTTCTGACCCAGCCTTTCAAAGCCCCACTCCTGCTCTGACTGTTCCCAGATGCCGCTAAGCACACTGATTTTCTCCTCTCTCAGACATGTCGTTACTCTTCTGTTACTCCTCAATTACTTACTGTAGCACAGTACTACTAGAACTGTATTTATGTTTTGTCTCTTGCTATAGTTTACAAATTCCTGGAAAGCAAAGACAGTTCATAATCATTCTTCTCCTCTCCACAACTTCTATCCCCCATGTATACGACAAAGATCTGCCACATAACAAGGCAAAATAATGAAAATTAAAAGTCCAGTCATAAAAATAGAAATGCAAAGAAAAACCAGTTGAAAAAATTTTTACAGTCATTTACCCAAGATTTCCAACAATTAGGAAGATTTCAAGATATCAACAATGAATAGCTTGTTACCGTTAGGAAGCTGAGTGAAACTGAGGAAAATCTCCTGATCCTGACTAACAGCAATAATAATAGCTACTGGGCACCGTACTCTACATGCACTGTCTCATGTGATTCTCACTATAACTCAACTTTCCACTTTATGAATGAGACTTAGGTTAAGGTTAAGTAGCTCACTCATGTTATTCCAGCTGAATAGGGATGAATATCAGATTTGAAGCCAGGTCTGTCTGATTTCTTAACTACTTCAAAGAGTCATAATTTTTTTCCAGTATGTTTACCAATGCAGAAAAAAAAAAAAAAAAAAAAAAAAAAAAAAAAAAAACAGAATTATGCCATGAGGAAATGTGGACATTTTCTTGAGTTTCCGATTTCTTGTCTAGGTAACTTACTTACCTCCACAAATTAAAAGAGCCATGATTACTAGATTGGTTTACTCACTATTAGGAACGTATTGTCACATGGCATTTCTGGATTTCTCCCCTTTATCCACCCAAGTTCACATCAATTTACTTTGATGTTGCATTAAGCAATCAGATTTTGACAGCTTCAATTTGTATTATACAAATTCTTTTGTGCAATAATAAGGTGAGAAAATTATGATTTAAAGATGTAGACAGTAATAGACACTCGAAAGCAGAATGTCTATCAAGTGTTGCCATATCTCTGATTTAAACTGTTTATGAATTCATAGCAAGGTGCCTGTTGGTAACTAAGATATTCATCCATCTTCCCTGGCATAGATTAATCATACTCCTGGCACATGTTCAAAGAATAATGAAAAAGTTACTGTTTTAAAAAAAGATGGAGGAAAAAGGTATTTGATTTGTTATTTAAAAAAATCATTATTTTTTTCTTAACCATTAATTATACATTAATAAATAATACATGTATAAATCATAGAGCATAGTTTAAATCCTTAGTGTGGCATAGTGAGAAGATCTGAACATGAAAGCCAGAAAATCAAGTTCAAATAAATCCCATTTTTTCTACTTAGTAGCTGTGTGATTGAGAAAGTCACTCAATTGCCTGGACTTCTTTTCTTACTGATCTATTTAATTAATAGATAACATTTGTTTCAAAATGTTTTCCATAGAAATCCAATCAGTTAAATTGGGGAAAAGCCCATAGTTCAATACCTGAAATAATTAAAACTATTTCACTTTGTTAAAAATCTTTGATGATATCTTCTTAGAAGAATTCAACAGGTCATTTGCTGATTATCTACAAAGATATTATATATAAACTATATATGTAAAAATATGTATAAATATAACCTCTTAATTGCAAATGACATCTAACTATAAATAACCATAAAATTATATGTATGAATGTAATCATATTAAAGTGTTAAGGAGATATTTTAACTTATGAAGTATACAGCTTTAGAATCATGTGACTGGATGCAGATACTGGGTCTACCATATACCATCTTTGTGACCCAGAGTAGGTCACCCTCAGTAACATTATCTATAAAGTGGGCATACTAATAGAACTTGCTTCATTTTCTTTTTCTGAAAAGAAAATGATGTATGTTTAATATGGCACTTTGTATATAGTGAATACTCAATAGATGCTAGGCAATTCTCTTATCTCCACTTAATCAATGAGGAAAAAGAGGTTCAGTTAAGTGCTTTGCCTAAAAATTAACAGAATCAGGACTTGAATTTGGTTCCATTCATTTTAAAACTCATTCTCTTTCTCCTACAACATATAGCCATTTACATTCTGCTGATTCACCGACCCTATTCATGGAATGTTGTCTTTGTGCTCTGATATATCTGACGCCTGTAATGATTATCTTGCAGTACAAAATGATTTAATTGTGGCTTACCAACAAAATAATCCAGTCCTCCATATGAAATAATTTAAACTTGCTTTTAGTTGGTTCTTTCTTAAAATTAAATTTGAGACCATCAGGAGGGTCTCAGTATGAAAACAAAGTCACAGAAGAATAATGTTAATGTAATCCACATTAACAGCAAGCATAATTATTATGATCCACTGTAAAAATATGTGTGAAACTTGCATATGAATGGTTTTCATTAACAAAATATCATTAACTGATAATTATATAGTAATTTTGCATTTATTATTAGAATTTATAAATGTTATGTTATTTCACCCTTACAAAAGCTTTACAAAATGGGTTAGATAAGTGTTTTTATAGACAGTAATCAAACCAATGCTCAGGGAATTAACAGGATGAGACCAATATTACAGTGTTAGTAGGTGACAGAGCTGAATTTGAATCCAAGATGCTTGATTGTAGGGGTACACTCCTGGGCATCACTATTATCCAGCCCAAGTACTTTCAGCATGAAATCAGAAGAGCTTTATAACTCAATTAACTCCAGCTTAAAGACCAATGCATTGTTTTCGCCAACTGGCATTTACTTCAAAAACAAATACAGAATAAATGGCATTTAAAATAAAAAGCAGTCACTGTTTTTTATGCTGGACATTATGTTGAAAAATGAGACAGGCTAGTGTAGGGTGAATGCTTGTTATTGCAAGGGATCTAGAGTATACTTGTGTATGTCAAATGAGGCTTCAACTGCATGTCCTCCATGTGGCCACCAATGGAAATACACCATGACATAAACTGATAAAGTGAGAAGATGGTTTCCTGTGTTTTATCCATCTCTATGAGAAATGTGTCATCACCCAGCCTGCAATTGCATCCTTCCCACTGACAGCCTTTCTGTATATCTAGTCAGACCTTGGTAAAAAATCAAATTATGATAAGACAATAAACTGCTACGCGTTATGTCCTCAAGTCTGAAGAAACAGTGATATGGACAAACATATACACGATTTGCTTTTCAGCACACCTTTGCTTATCAGAAAGCAGTTTCAGACAGCTGACTGAAAATGACTCATACACTCTGACCATCCCAAAAGGGAAAAAAAATCACTTTCTAAAAATGACAACCAAACAGGTCTTATGATCTTTTGCTCTATGATTTCTATGTCATAGACCTCAGTTTCCCAATCGAAATCTCTTTGGCTTTTTGCCCTCTGTTCTGCACACTCTGATTCTATTTATAACTATAGATCATCCACTCTGAGACTTGGAGCTGATATAGATACCAAAGAATCGTTAGATGAATCAATGATTGGCAAGTTCTATAAATATCTGGAGCATGGGATAGAATATGAAAGACAGCAAAAGCAAAATCTTATTCTTATAATTTTTAAATTTAGGTAGCAGAATATGGGAGTTAACAGTTCAGCTTCTTGGTCTGAATCCATTCTCTTCTCTGTCTTACGAAGACAACTCTTCATAAGTTGTCTTCTGTGACCTTGGACAACTTAACTTCTCAATTCCTTCAGTTTTCTAATCTTTAGAATTGGGTAATTAGGGTGTATAAGGATTCAGAAATTTTGAGAATTAAATAAAGTAAAATATTTTAATTGCTTAGAATAGTTTATAGTATTAAACAAGTCATCAGTAAATGCTACCTATTATAATCATTCAATCCCCTCATACATTCTGTGAAATTGGCACATTCAGCAGTAGGATCAATTCATAAGTGAAAATAAAAATGCTCTGAATGGTCAAATGAAAGAAGGCTACTTCTAGCATGTCAGGGTGAGGAGGCTGGCAAATGCTCTCCCCAAAAGCAATTACACACTTGGATAGAACTACCAAAAATGACTCTATATGCTCTGGGATGCAGCCCAAAGCATACGGCAAACTGAGGTGAGGTTTGTTGTTTTTTTTTGTCTTTATTAGAAAGTACTAGATTTCAGACAAGAATAGTTGGAGTTTATAGCGTTCTTGCCTGGAGCAGTCCCTTTTACCCAGTCTCTCAGCTAAGGTGGCATGGTGATTCTATCACAGAGGACAATCTAAGAAAATCAGCAGCTCTGAGACTGGAAAAGGGATTACTTATTTCCAGTGGAAGACAGTAAACCCATATCCAGCAGAGGAAGGGAAAGGCCTAAATATATCCTAGACTAAGATTGTAGTCCCAGTTGAAGTGAGCAGCGGATTAACCAGCGATTTAGCAGGAGGATCTAGGAGGCGAGATGGCCAGAGACAGGCTTGACATACTCTAAGTATGCTTGGCTGAACACAGAGCCTGCACACATTTGCTTAAAAGGTTGGAGATGGTTCAATATATCCATGTATTACTGGCTTGCAGGAGGCTGGACACACATCCAAAGATACGTGAGAGGTTCCAGCAAAAAGTGAAAACCCCCTAACTTTGAGTTTACCATCCAGACTACACACAGACACGTGAACCAATCCTGTACTTCACAATACTGTGAACAAGTGCCTCTTTAAATTTTCCTCCCAAGACTCCTTGCTTGCCTCACCTTAGTCCTGAACCTGCAATGCAGACATAGAGCTACTTCTAGGCTGCCATGCTTAAAATAATAATAACAATCATAATAAATTGAGCACCAATGACATACACTGTAAGAAAGACAGATATAATTAATTTAGTCTCTGGACATGAAAGTTAAAAAAATTTTTTGGGGGGAAAATAAAAATTAGAAATCAGAGTTGTTGCTATATTATCTAGAATTTCTCCTTCAGAGACTTCCAATAGTATTTCTTGAAAGGCAAGTTTGATAGCAATAAATTATATTAGTCTTGGTTTATCTAGTAATATTTTTTCTCACCATCGTTTCTGAAGGATGGTTTTTCTGGATAAAGAATTCTTGCCCAATTTTTTCTTTTATTTCAGTCAATCATACCATTGCTTTCTGGCTTCTATTATATCAGATTAGAAGTCTGCCATTCGTCATATCCTTCTTCCATTGTACTGAGGAATTATTTTTCCCTTCATGCCTAACTCAAAGTCATGATGATTTTATCCTATGTTAGCTCAAAAAGTTTTATAGTTTTATTAAGGTTTTAGATTTACATGTATGTTTGTCTAAGTTTTTTGTGCATTGCTATAAAAGAATACCACAGACTGGGTAACTTATAAATAAATTACATTTTTTTTCTTACCTTTCTGGAGGCCAAGACATCCAAGGTCAAAGGGCCTACATTTGGTGAAGGTCTTCTTGCTGCTTTATCCCATGGTGAAAGGCAGATGGGTAAGAGAGCACAATAGAACAAGCCAGCAAGAGGGGGTCAAACTTGCTTTTATAAGAAGACCACTCTCTTAACAACTAACACAACCCCATGATTTTGACACTAATGCATTCACAAGGGCCAAGTCCTCACAACCTAATAAACTCTTATTAGGCCCTACTTCTCAGCACTTCTGTATTGGGGATTAAGTTTCTAACACATGAACTTTGGGGACACATTTAAATCCTGACGATGTCCATTTTGAGTTGCCTTTTGTATATGCTGTTGATTTACAGACAGAACATTGTTTTTACTTTGTTTTTGTTTCTTTTTCATCTAAGTATAGCCAATAGTTTCTACTTTATTTGTCAAAACAGCTATCTTTTCACCATTAAATTACCTTTGTGTCTGTATAAAAAATCAGTTGTCCATACAGATTTGGAACTATTTCTGGACTTTATAGTGTACTTGAACAAAATGTACATTCTGACATCATTGAATGTTTTGTTCTAAAAATATCCAAAAATGTCAATTACTAAAACTTGTTTGATAATCTTGTTATGGTCTTCTACATATTTCTATGTCTTCCTTTCTTTACATTCCTCGAAGATATTGCCCTATATGTTCTCTCTTGTTTTGTTTCTCCAGTGTTGTTTTTGAACTTTGTTTACCTCTGGTTGCTTTTAATATTTCTAGTTTACATGTTTCATTAATTTTTCAGAGAACTTCTTGATACTTCCAACACACCTGTAGATTTGTCTTAGTGTTTCAGACACTGTAAACATAGAGGTCAGAAATAACAAAGAAATAAAAAATTGGCAGTGTAATTGAGCAGGTTCTTAGGGAAGCTTTTGCTTTTCCCAAATAATACTAGTATGTAAACAAAAATTTATACTTTGTCTTTCTTTGCTGGCATTCTTTTCTCTTGTCTACTCTCTCAGTGAAGATATAGTTATTCAAGGATCATTTTTTCTTGTAGCAGTCCCTCCACCTTGCACTGCCCAAAGCTTTATATGTTGAGTTTTATGCAGCTGCCAGTATCAAACAACCCAGTTTCTTAAGTGGTAAATCCCCGCAGAGCAGCTGAGGCTTTAGTTATTACATAAGTCTACTGGGCATATAGCTAGGTATATGAATATAGGTTTTAACAGGCATAGGCATAAATATACATATAAATGTGCACATACACACATATACACATAAAATTACTATATTGGACAGAAGACATTATCCTACTGTGTGTTATATGTATCTTTATGTATAATTGGTTTAACTCAAACTGACAAAAACTCATGAATAAAATTGTCATTTCAGTAGTTACTTATCTGATTTAAAGTTAGTTTACAGCAAATATAACTGCCCTACTGAATTTTTTGAAATGAAATTCTGGGAAATATGAAGTAAATAGATCATAGGTACTATAATAGTCAATTAAATCATTTACAATTTTTTTCAAAATTTTTTTTTTCAGAAATTGATGTTGACCAAATCCTCTTCTTTTCTCCTAGGAATATTCCTTAGTTAATTTTTTTCTCCATAACTCCAAAACTTAACTTCTGGAGATTTTCTAAATAGAAAATTTCCTTCATAGTATGTTGGTTTTTCTTTTACTTATATAATTTATGATAGCTATTTTTGTTCTTAGCACGTGTGAGGTTTTTAGTCTTTTTATGATGGTCAATTTATGAGAAACAAGTTCACTTTCTCATTAATTTGATGTATCACTATATCCAATTATTGTTCTCTCTGTGGAAAGAAACTGGTCATGCCAATTTCCATGTAGAGTTGTATTAAAGAAATTAGAAGTTACAAAACAAAAAAAGGAACTCTCATGGAATTAGAATTAGATTAATCTAATAAAACTCTACGAAAGAGCTGGTTACCAAAATATAAGATAAAAACCTTCACATATCAGACAAAAAACAAGTATGTTTTATATTAAACTTTCTCCTTGTTGTGGGCTGCTCTTACTATAGGATGGGACATTTTATCATCATGCTGTTTCAGAACTTATAGAGTGGGAAATTTGTATAGGATTACAAAGATACCTGTCTAATTTCTATTTAGTTCTGAGACACCAATGCAATGTATCATAAAGCCTGAAAAAAGTCATAATAATATTGTTAAATAGATCCTGTTAATGAGTATGTGGATCAAATGAGTTATTAACTATGAATTATTGGAAAGTAACTAATTGCCAGAGAGTGAATTTGGTGCCCAACTTTTCAGGCTTTGTAGTTTTTTTTTTTTTTTTTTTTTTTTTTTTTATTATTATACTTTAAGTTCTAGGGTACATGTGCATAACGTGCAGGTTTGTTACATATGCATACTTATGCCGTGTTGGTGTGCTGCACCCATCAACTCGTCAGCACCCATCAATTCATCATTTATGTCATGTATAAGTCCCCCATGCAATCCCTCCCTCCTCCCCCCTCCCCCCTCCCCATGATAGGCCCCAGTGCGTGATGTTCCCCTTCCCGAGTCCAAGTGATCTCATTGTTCAGTTCCCACCTATGAGTGAGAACATGCGGTGTTTGGTTTTCTGTTCTTGTGATAGTTTGCTAAGAATGATGGTTTCCAGCTGCATCCATGTCCCTACAAAGGACGCAAACTCATCCTTTTTTATGGCTGCATAGTATTCCATGGTGTATATGTGCCACATTTTCTTAATCCAGTCTGTCACAGATGGACATTTGGGTTGATTCCAAGTCTTTGCTATTGTGAATAGTGCCGCAATAAACATACGTGTACATGTGTCTCTGTAGTAGAATAATTTATAATCCTTTGGGTATATACCCAGTAGTGGGATGGCTGGGTCATATGGTACATCTAGTTCTAGATCCTTGAGGAATTGCCATACTGTTTTCCATAATGGTTGAACTAGTTTACAATCCCACCAACAGTGTAAAAGTGTTCCTATTTCTCCACATCCTCTCCAACACCTGTTGTTTCCTGACTTCTTAATGATTGCCATTCTAACTGGTGTGAGATGGTATCTCATTGTGGTTTTGATTTGCATTTCTCTGATGGCGAGTGATGATGAGCATTTTTTCATGTGTCTGTTGGCTGTATGAATATCATCTTTTGAGAAATGTCTGTTCATATCCTTTGCCCACTTTTTGATGGGGTTGTTTGTTTTTTTCTCGTATATTTGTTTGAGTTCTTTGTAGATTCTGGATATTAGCCCTTTGTCAGATGAGTAGGTTGCAAAAATTTTCTCCCATTCTGTAGGTTGCCTGTTCACTCTGATGGTAGTTTCTTTTGCTGTGCAAAAGCTCTTCAGTTTAATCAGATCCCATTTGTCAATTTTTGCTTTTGCTGCCGTTGCTTTTGGTGTTTTAGACATGAAGTCCTTGCCCATGCCTATGTCCTGAATGGTACTACCTAGATTTTCTTCTAGGGTTTTTATGGTATTAGGTCTAACATTTAAGTCTCTAATCCATCTTGAATTAATCTTCGTATAAGGGGTAAGGAAAGGATCCAGTTTCAGCTTTCTACTTATGGCTAGCCAATTTTCCCAGCACCATTTATTAAATAGGGAATCCTTTCCCCATTTCTTGTTTCTCTCAGGTTTGTCAAAGATCAGATGGCTGTAGATGTGTGGTATTATTTCTGAGGACTCTGTTCTGTTCCATTGGTCTATAGCTCTGTTTTGGTACCAGTACCATGCTGTTTTGGTTACTGTAGCCTTGTAGTATAGTTTGAAGTCAGGTAGCGTGACGCCTCCAGCTTTGTCCTTTTGACTTAGGATTGTCTTGGCAATGCGGGCTCTTTTTTGGTTCCATATGAACTTTAAAGCAGTTTTTTCCAATTCTGTGAAGAAACTCATTGGTAGCTTGATGGGGATGGCATTGAATCTATAAATAACCTTGGGGAGTATGGCCATTTTCACGATATTGATTCTTCCTATCCATGAGCATGGTATGTTCTTCCATTTGTTTGTGTCCTCTTTGATTTCACTGAGCAGTGGTTTGTAGTTCTCCTTGAAGAGGTCCTTTACATCCCTTGTAAGCTGGATTCCTAGGTATTTTATTCTCTTTGAAGCAATTGTGAATGGAAGTTCATTCCTGATTTGGCTCTCTGCTTGTCTGTTACTGGTGTATAAGAATGCTTGTGATTTTTGCACATTAATTTTGTATCCTGAGACTTTGCTGAAGTTGCTTATCAGCTTAAGGAGATTTTGGGCTGAGACAATGGGGTTTTCTAAATATACAATCATGTCATCTGCAAACAGGGACAATTTGACTTCTTCTTTTCCTAACTGGATACCCTTGATTTCTTTCTCTTGCCTGATTGCCCTAGCCAGAACTTCCAACACTATGTTGAATAGGAGTGGTGAGAGAGGGCATCCCTGTCTTGTGCCAGTTTTCAAAGGGAATTTTTCCAGTTTTTGCCCATTCAGTATGATATTAGCTGTGGGTTTGTCATAAATAGCTCTTATTATTTTGAGGTACGTTCCATCAATACCGAATTTATTGAGCGTTTTTAGCATGAAGGGCTGTTGAATTTTGTCAAAAGCCTTTTCTGCATCTATTGAGACAATCATGTGGTTCTTGTCTTTGGTTCTGTTTATATGCTGGATTACGTTTATTGATTTGCGAATGTTGAACCAGCCTTGCATCCCAGGGATGAAGCCCACTTGATCATGGTGGATAAGCTTTTTGATGTGCTGCTGAATCCGGTTTGCCAGTATTTTATTGAGAATTTTTGCATCAATGTTCATCAGGGATATTGGTCTAAAATTCTCTTTTTTTGTTGTGTCTCTGCCAGGCTTTGGTATCAGGATGATGTTGGCCTCATAAAATGAGTTAGGGAGGATTCCCTCTTTTTCTATTGATTGGAATAGTTTCAGAAGGAATGGTACCAGCTCCTCCTTGTACTTCTGGTAGAATTCAGCTGTGAATCCATCTGGTCCTGGACTTTTTTTGGTGGGTAGGCTATTAATTGTTGCCTCAATTTCAGAGCCTGCTATTGGTCTATTCAGGGATTCACGTTCTTCCTGGTTTAGCCTTGGGAGAGTGTAAGTGTCCAGGAAATTATCCATTTCTTCTAGATTTTCTAGTTGATTTGCGTAGAGGTGTTTATAGTATTCTCTGATGGTAGTTTGTATTTCTGTGGGGTCAGTGGTGATATCCCCTTTATCATTTTTTATTGCATCTATTTGATTCCTCTCTCTTTTCTTCTTTATTAGCCTTGCTAGCGGTCTGTCAATTTTGTTGATCTTTTCAAAAAACCAACTCCTGGATTCATTGATTTTTTGGAGGGTTTTTTGTGTCTCTATCTCCTTCAGTTCGGCTCTGATCTTAGTTATTTCTTGCCTTCTGCTAGCTTTTGAATGTGTTTGCTCTTGCCTCTCTAGTTCTTTTAATTGTGATGTTAGAGTGTCAATTTTAGATCTTTCCTGCTTTCTCTTGTGGGCATTTAGTGCTATAAATTTCCCTCTACACACTGCTTTAAATGTGTCCCAGAGATTCTGGTATGTTGTATCTTTGTTCTCATTGGTTTCAAAGAACATCTTTATTTCTGCCTTCATTTCATTATGTACCCAGTAGTCATTCAGGAGCAGGTTGTTCAGTTTCCATGTAGTTGAGCGGTTTTGATTGAGTTTCTTAGTCCTGAGTTCTAGTTTGATTGCACTGTGGTCTGAGAGACAGTTTGTTATAATTTCTGTTCTTTTACATTTGCTGAGGAGTGCTTTACTTCCAATTATGTGGTCAATTTTGGAATAAGTGCGATGTGGTGCTGAGAAGAATGTATATTCTGTTGATTTGGGGTGGAGAGTTCTATAGATGTCTATTAGGTCCGCTTGGTGCAGAGATGAGTTCAATTCCTGGATATCCTTGTTAACTTTCTGTCTCGTTGATCTGTCTAATGTTGACAGTGGAGTGTTGAAGTCTCCCATTATTATTGTATGGGAGTCTAAGTCTGTTTGTAAGTCTCTAAGGACTTGCTTTATGAATCTGGGTGCTCCTGTATTGGGTGCATATATGCTTAGGAGAGTTAGTTCTTCCTGTTGAATTGATCCCTTTACCATTATGTAATGGCCTTCTTTGTCTCTTTTGATCTTTGATGGTTTAAAGTCTGTTTTATCAGAGACAAGGATTGCAACCCCTGCTTTTTTGTGTTCTCCATTTGCTTGGTAGATCTTCCTCCATCCCTTTATTTTGAGCCTATGTATGTCTCTGCATGTGAGATGGGTCTCCTGAATACAGCAGACTGATGGGTCTTGACTCTTTATCCAGTTTGCCAGTCTGTGTCTTTTAATTGGAGCATTTAGTCCATTAACATTTAAGGTTAATATTGTTATGTGTGAACTTGATCCTGCCATTATGATATTAACTGGTTATTTTGCTCGTTAGTTGATGCAGTTTCTTCCTAGCCTCGATGGTCTTTACATTTTGGCATGTTTTTACGATGGCTGGTACCGGTTGTTCCTTTCCATGTTTAGGGCTTCCTTCAGGGTCTCTTGTAAGGCAGGCCTGGTGGTGACAAAATCTCTAAGCATTTGCTTATCTGTAAAGGATTTTATTTCTCCTTCACTTATGAAACTTAGTTTGGCTGGATATGAAATTCTGGGTTGAATATTCTTTTCTTTAAGAACGTTGAATATTGGCCCCCACTCTCTTCTGGCTTGTAGAGTTTCTGCCGAGAGATCTGCTGTTAGTCTGATGGGCTTCCCTTTGTGGGTAACCCGACCTTTCTCTCTGGCTGCCCTTAAGATTTTTTCCTTCATTTCAACTTTGGTGAATCTGGCAATTATGTGTCTTGGAGTTGCTCTTCTCGAGGAGTATCTTTGTGGCGTTCTCTGTATTTCCTGAATTTGAATGTTGGCCTGCCCTACTAGGTTGGGGAAGTTCTCCTGGATGATATCCTGAAGAGTGTTTTCCAACTTGGTTCCATTTTCCCCCTCACTTTCAGGCACCCCAATCAGACGTAGATTTGGTCTTTTTACGTAATCCCATACTTCTTGCAGGCTTTGCTCATTTCTTTTTCTTCTTTTTTCTTTTGGTTTCTCTTCTCGCTTCATTTCATTCATTTGATCTTCAATCGCTGATACTCTTTCTTCCAGTTGATCGAGTCGGTTACTGAAGCTTGTGCATTTGTCACGTATTTCTCGTGTCATGGTTTTCATCTCTGTCATTTCGTTTATGATCTTCTCTGCATTAATTAGTCTAGCTGTCAATTCTTCCACTCTTTTTTCAAGATTTTTAGTTTCTTTGCGCTGGGTACGTAATTCCTCCTTTAGCTCTGATAAGTTTGATGGACTGAAGCCTTCTTCTCTCCTCTCGTCCAAGTCATTCTCTGACCAGCTTTGATCCGTTGCTGGCGATGGGCTGCGCTCCTTTGCAGGGGGAGATGCGCTCTTATTTTTTGAATTTCCAGCTTTTCTGCCCTGCTTCTTCCCCATCTTTGTGGTTTTATCTGTCTCTGGTCTTTGATGGTGGTGACGTACTGATGGGGTTTTGGTATAGGTGTCCTTCCTGTTTGATAGTTTTCCTTCTGACAGTCAGAAGGACTGTCTGTTGGTCTGTTGGAGATTGCTTGAGGTCCACTCCAGACCCTGTTTGCCTGGGTATCAGCAGCAGAGGTTGCCGAAGATAGAATATTGCTGAACAGCGAGTGTACCTGTCTGATTCTTCCTTTGGAAGTTTCCTCTCAGGGGTGTACTCCACCCTGTGAGGTGTGGGGTGTCAGACTGCCCCTAGTGGGGGATTTCTCCCAGCTAGGCTACTCAGGGGTCAGGGACACACCTGAGCAGGCAGTCTGTCCGTTCTCAGATGTCAACCTCCACGTTGGGAGATCCAGGGCTCTCCCCAAAGCTGTCAGACAGAGTCGTTCGCGTCTGCACCAGCTCCCGCTACTTCCCCTGTTGGTCTTCAGCTGTGCGCTGTCCCCAGAGGTGGAGACTACAGAGACAGGCAGGCTTCCTTGAGCTGCTGTGAGCTCCACCCAGTTCGAGCTTCCCAGCGGCTTTGTTTACCTACTTAAGCCTCAGCAATGGCGGGCGCCCCTCCCCCAGCCTCGCTGCTGCCTTGCGGATAGATCGCGGCAGACTGCTGTGTTAGCAGTGAGGGAGGCTTCGTGGGCGTGGGACCCTCCCGGCCAGGATTGGGATATATTCTTCTGGTGTGCCTGTATGCTTACAGCGCAGTATTGGGGTGGGAGTTACCCGATTTTCCAGGTGTTGTGTGTCTCAGTTCCCCTGGCTAGGAAAACGGATCCCCTTCCCCCTTGCGCTTCCAGGTGAGGCGATGCCTCGCCCTGCTTCAGCTCTCGCTGGTCAGGCTGCGGCAGCTGACCAGCACCGATTGTCCGGCACTCCCTAGTGAGATGACCCCAGTACCTCAGTTGAAAATGCAGAAATCACCGGTCTTCTGTGTCGCTCGCGCTGGGAGTTGGAGACTGGAGCTGTTCCTATTCGGCCATCTTAGGCTTTGTAGTTTTAATACTCCCACCATATTTAACATGTGAGCACTATTGTGAAGTCTATTAAATGTAATAATCAGGGCTTTCAGGAATAAAGTCAGTAATTGGAGGTTTTACAATTTATCAGTGCTAGAAGTAGGATCCACTCAATACTTAATGCTGCCATAAAGTACCACATGGGGCCTAAAGTTTTGGCTAATTTTTCTACCCAGGTGACATTGGCAAATATATTTTAAAAATTAAGTCCTACTTATCTACCATGACAAATAATGATTTAACTAGAATCCATATAAGTCTGTATCACCTTTAAACACATCATGCTGGATTTTAGTGACAATCAACTAATCCACATCCTAACTGTATGCCAAGATTGAAGCTACATATAGAATCATGCAACTTTTGTGTTGTAAATGATCTAAGAAATCTTAGGTTTCAAATCTTGAGAACTTTACATTTCACTTCCCTGCAGCAAATAGTATGGCAGAAATCCCTTTAACGAAAGTGGATTCATTATTACAAAATAAAACATGATTTTAATAAAAACCTAAACCACATCTTTAAATACAAAATCTTTTTCTTTCAGCTGAAATAGATGATTTTAGAGAGGACAAAGGATACTTCTTATGACAACAATTAAACAATGGTGAAGAAATGCATCCTCCAAAAGAAACTATCATTGGAGTAAACAGACAACCTACAGAATGGGAGAAAAATTTTGCGATCTATCAATCTGAGAAAAGTCTAATATCCAGCATCTTTGAGGAACTGAAATAAATCTACAAAAAAAAAAAAAAAATTAAAAAGTGGGCAAAGGACATGAATAGATACTTCTCAAAAGAAGACAGACATGTGGCCAAGAAAGTTAGGGAAGAAAGCTCAAAATCACTGATTATTAGAGAAATGCAAATAAAAAACACAATGAGATACCATCTCACACCAGTCAGACTGGCTATTATTCAAAAGGCAAAAACAGCAGATGCTGGAAAGGTTGTGGAGAAAAAAGAATGCTTTTACACTTTTGGAGGGAATATAAATTAGTTCAACCATTGTGGAAGACAGTGTGGTGATTCCTCAAAGACCTAGAGGCAGAAATACTATTTAACCCAGCAGTTCCATTACTGTGTATATACCCAATGGAATATAAATCATTATGTTATAAAGATACATGCACATGTATGTCCATTGCAGCACTATTCATAAGAGCAAAGACATAGAATCAACCTAAATGCCCATCAATGATAGACTGGATAAAGAAAATGTGGAACACATACACCATAGAATACTATGCAGCCATGAAAAGGAATGAGATCATATCCTTTGTAGAGACATGAATGTAGCTGGATGCCATTACCCTCAGCAAACTAATACAGGAACAGAAAGCCAAATACCACACGTTCTCACTTATAACTGGGAGCTGAATGATGAGAACATATGGACACATGGGAACAACAAACACTGGAGCCTGTTGGAGGGTGGGGGTGGGAGGAGGGAGGGTATCAGGAAAAATAGCTAATGGATGCTAGGTGATTGGGTGATCTGCGCAGGAAACTACCATAACACATGTATCCCTTGACTTAAAATTGAAGTTGGAAATCAAAAAAATAAAAGAATGAAAAAGAAATGCATCCTTCAAGGCCTTCAGGTACATGTCTCCAAAGTATATAGGGCATACCAGTTTCAATAAACCAAACAGCTTTCTGTGGGTTATTTTGTTCATTCCTCCAATTTTAAACTTCATTTTAGTGCTTACAGCAGTTTATTATCAGTATTATCAGTGCTGATGCCTACTTTTATAATCTTGCTGTTTCTTACAGGTACATTTTATAGAGCTGTGCTAACCCTCTGTCTTTGCAATATATTGCCTATACCACAATTCTTAAACAATCTCTTTCATATCTTTAGCTCCCGTGTTTACACTTATCATTGAGTTACTGATAAATTTTATCAAGGTAAATGGAATTTTTATCATATTTAATTTTCTTCTGAGGTACTGTTTTCTGGTTAACAACATTTTCTTGCTCTCTGATAAAGTGTCTCTTTAATCTTCTGAATGCTGCAATTATAGAACTGTCTTCTAAAAACATTGGGAAATTAGCAAACAAAAACTTTTCCTATATTCAATTTAAATGCTTTCCCCATAAACTATTTTTCAGCACTTATTAACTCAGAGCTACACATTTAAAAAAAGTGCTGAGATTCTACTTTAGAACTGAGTGTACTGAATACTAAAAAGTTTTACGGAACAATCATATATACTTGAAATATATATAATAAACTCATTTCTGAAGTGTAACCCTATCATATGTTTTCTCATTTATTTCAATAACATCTTTCATCTGTATGTGGTCTTTGGCTAATGACAGAATGGCTTTATTTAAGCATGTTTATATGTGTATATATGTATGTAAATACACAAAAAATTATTAAACAATTATAGGAATCTGACTGTGTGTGTGTGTGTGTGTGATGGAGTTTCGCTCTCGTTGCCTAGACTGGAGTGCAGTGGCGTGATCTCGGCTCATAGTAACCTCCGCCTCCCAGGCTCAAGCGATTCTCCTGCCGCAGCCTCCTGAGTAGCTGGGATTACAGGCATGAACCACCATGCCTGGCTAATTTTGTATTTTTAGTAGAGATGGGGTTTCTTCATGTTGGTTGGGCTGGTCTCAAACTCCTGACCTCAGGTGATCTGCTTGCCTTGGCCTCCCAAAGTGCTGGGATTAAAGGAGTGAGCCATCGTGCCCAGCCTAGATGACCCTTTTGTCTGGCTTCAAATACCATTCTGACCAGCACTGCAAATCTGTTCAGAGAAAACTAACTTAAAGTCATGATAATTGAAGTCTTGTAATGTGTTTTATCATTTAAAAATATACACACATATTGACTTTACATTTTCCCTTAATTAACTCTAGTAATTGACAATTTTCAAAGAGTATAAAAATTTAAAATGGATAAAAATTATTTCTGTATTTTCTGGATTGTCTTGAATTATCTTCATGGATCTACTACTTTAAAAACTTCTTTTTATCTCCATCCCTTGCTTTCAAACTTTCCTTATAACTGCTCAAAGACTGGAGTCCAACTAAAAACAGTTATAATTCTAGACTGTTAACTTTGTAGTGAAAAATAATAGAAGTGGAGAAAACTAAAAGCAAGAGATCATATGAAAATCTCTATTTTTTGGGGGAAATCCAAATGTATTCTAATGATCTTGTTTGATCACTTTATATATTACTGGAGGAGATAACAGTGAATCAAACAAAATCTATATCCCAAGTGTCATAGACTGTAGCAGAAAATAGGTAATCTTGTGAGAAAATGAATAATAAGAATGTATGATTCTTAAACATCTAATTAATATGCTTATGCATGCAACAAATATTTAATATACACACACACAAAGGCACTATGCAAAATAACTCACATTTTGGTCTTTAAGAGATTACCATAGTTACATATACAGCAAGTCACATAAGAAAGATATGAAAATTGACCTGTCACTTTAATTTTGAAATACATGAAATAGACCTCTGCCTTCCAGGAATGGAGGAGTAAATTTTCTGGCTTCTAGAAATGGAGAAGTAGCTACACCAAACTTATTGCAAGAAAAAAATTATACAACCTCAACAAAATATAAGAAGTAGCTATTTGAAGGTATTGAAAAGTGACCAGAAATTGGGAGAAATTAGAGGAACACACATCTGAAAAGATAAAGTGTCATACTTTGATTCTGCTAGAGTAGCAGAGAGATGCTGTTTATTAGTTTGAGGTTGGAAAGTATTGAATTTGAAAGAATAGCCAGCAAGTAAGAATGAGAGAGTGGGGATATTCAGGAGGAAGAGCCATAAAAGATCAAAAGTCTGCATTTAAAATCCACCAAAAGCATTGAATGAATACTAACCTATGTAAGGACAGGTGAGACACTAAAGCGTGTAGTGAAAAAGTAGGAGCCAGAAGCTGAATAACTTTGCAGAGATTTCACTGACTTCCCACTTCAGAGTAGATAAAAATGGAATTTGAGTCCAACCAAGTCAACTGCCTGCAAAAACAAATCTACAGAGGAATGTATCAAAATGCAGATTTTCTAAAACTTAGTATTTGTAAAATCCAACATACAATTAGAAACTACTGAACATATGATGAAACAGAAATATATGACCCCTACTCAAGAAAATAAGCATGCAACAGAAAACAACTCTGAGATAATTACACATTGTAATGAATACAAAAGGACTTCAAAAACCCTACTACAAATATATTTGTAAGTACTTAAAAGAAAATACATGCATAATAAGTAGAGACAGACTATCAACAAAAATATAGAAACAAAACAAAATGAAATAAAAATTCTGGAGCTGAAAAGCACAATAACTGATATAAAAATAATTGGAAAGAGTTAAGAAAATAATGTCAATGGCAGAAATAAAATAACCAATGATCTTGTGGATAAATAGAAAGAAATCACACAATCTAATGAACATAAAGAAAAAAATAGAAAAAAAAGAAGTGTCTTAGAAGTCTGTATGACAATATTGAGTGAAATCTATTATATGTGTGATTGGAATTCTGGAAGGACCAGAGACAGATCATGGACATTAAGGAAGAAAAATATGAAGAAATAATGGCTGAAAACATTCCAAATTTGGTAACAGACATTCATTTATAGACTCAAGAAGCTCAATAAAATAGTCTAGAAGTATAAATGCAATAACAAATATATAACTGGACATGTGACATTAAAATGTTGATATCCAAAACATAAAAAGAAAATCCTGAAAGTCATTAAGGAATATTGAAATATTACAAATAAGAGAAGAGTTATTCAAATTAGGAATGACTTATCAGAAACATTAATGGACAAATGAGAGTGGAACACGTTTAAAGTGCTAAAAGAAAATAACTGTAAAAGGAAAATTGTTTATCGAGAGAAAATATCTTTTAAAAATAAAGTAAAATAAAGATATTTCAGATAAAAATTGGAATACTTCATTGTCAGAAGATGTGCCCTAAAGGAAATTCTTCAAGTTGGAAGAAAGTTACACCAAATGATCATTTAAATCAACAGGATGAAAGTGGTAATTATCTCAATTTTATAGATGAGAAAATTGAGGCATAGATAAAGTTTTGTCCCTGAGTACAGAAACAGGAAACTCAAAACATATAAATAGGAAATTTATTTTTCATATTGTTAACCTTTATAGCTGATGTTTTAACTTAGAGATAGCTAGGTAGGTAGGTAGGTAGGTAGGCAGATAGATAGATAGACGGATAGATAGACTGATAGAGATAGAGATATCTTTTATCTGTATATCTATAAAAGCTATATAAATATATAGATATATATAAAAGATATATCTATATATATCTTTTATAGATATATATTTTATATATATGTTTTATAGATATATAAAGGTATCTCTCTCTCTGTTGGTCTATCGCTCTGTCCTTTAAATGTCACAAAGTCAAACATAAATTATAAATTGAATTACACAAATACCATTTCTTAACTGTACAACTGTCTCAAAGCACAAGCTCCAAATATTTTATTGTTTTACATTTAATTTGACAATGATGTCTCAATTTGTTTGACTATGGGGTTAAATATAGTATCAACTCCTTTCTGAAGGGAAAATAACAAAAAAACTATGTGAACTCGGTGAGTACTCAAATATAACCAAAGAAATAGTAATTCTTAAGAGATTTTGGTCAATGTGTTCAGAGATTAGCTACACAAAAACATGTGCACACATACATACATAAACGTAGAAACATTCAAACTCATACGTTTTTTATTAACAAAACCCACAAATTCTAAATCCTGCATTTCTTGGTGAATGGTTCAAAAAATTAATCCTAGAATACCCTTAAGTGCCTGATTACAAAAGAAAGGCTTTACAGACTGACTCACATTGGCTGGGCACAGTGGCTCAGGTGTGTAATCCCAGCACTTTGGGAGGCCAAGGTGGGTGTATCACCTGAGGCCAAGAGTTGGAGACCAGCCTGGCCAGCATGGTGAAATCTCGTCTCTACTAAAAATACAAAAATTAGCCAGGCATGGTGGCATATGCCTGTAGCCCCAGCTATTCTGGATGAGACAAGAGAATTGCTCAAACTCAGGGGGCAGAGGTTGGAGTGAGCCCAGATTGCACCATTGCATTCCAGCCTGGGTGACACAGCGAGACTCCATTTCCAAAAAGAAAATGGGAGGTGGGTGGGAAATATATGAGAGTGTAGCAGTGGTAATGTAAAGAAAGTGTAGAAGGCACAGAACAGGACTTTGGAGAAAAAGATTAAAGTCTCAATAATATTGCTGAGTTAGTTGTGTATTCTGAAAGGTTTCATTTGTTTGTGTGTGTGTGTGTGTGTGTAAACTAAACAAGACAAAACAGGTTGGAAAGGTTGGACGTGATATAAAATGAGAAGTATAAGGTTTTATAAGCATCTATCTTAACTTTTAAAGTCCTTTTTCTTCTTTTTTTTGAGACAGAGTCTTGCCCTGTCGCCCAGGCTGGAGTGCAATGGGGCGATCTCGGCTTACCGCAACCTGTGCCTCCCAGGTTCAAGCAATTCTCCTGCCTCAGCCTCCCAAGTAGCTGGGATTACAGGCATGAGCCATGACTCCTGCCTAAGTTTTGTATTTTTAGTAGAGCTGAGGTTTTGCCGTATTGGCCAGGCTGGTTTCAAACTCCTGTCCTTAAGTGGTCTACCTGCCTCAGCCTCCCAAAGTGCTGGGATTAGAAGTGTGAGCCACCATGCCTGGAAAAAGTCTTTTGTTTTAATTACTCAAATGATTACTGTTTTCTTCAGCTACTATTTAAATTAAAGAATGTGACACAATCTCTCTGTAACTCGATTAAAATTGGGGGAAAATAACAGTGTGTTCTCTGTTCTCTCCAAAGCAGACAGATATCCCAATAAACAAAGTTTGCTATTCATGCTCTCAAGTGAAATGCTGGAAATTTACAATAAATATTGGATGGTGGAATAACTTTCCACCATCCAATATTTATCAAATGTCTTCAAAATTTTATATGCTTCAAGATTTTCGGTATTCTTGTTCTATCATTACTGGAATACAGTGGGGGGATACAGCGGGGTATTGAAATCTCTTTCTATAATTACAAATTTGTCTTTTTCTCTTCGAAATGTTATCAGTTTTTAAAAAGCTCTGTTATTAGGTACAAAATGTTCAGGATGGTGATGTCCTCTTGAAAAACTGATATCTTTCTTATAAAGTAATGATATCTGGTACCACTTTTTGCTCCAAAATATACTTTATCTGATATTATATAGTCAC
Organism: Rhinopithecus roxellana; assembly: GCF_007565055.1. Lineage (NCBI taxonomy): Eukaryota > Metazoa > Chordata > Mammalia > Primates > Cercopithecidae > Rhinopithecus > Rhinopithecus roxellana. The sequence goes on from NC_044551.1 coordinate 182,951,205, forward strand.
TTGCACTTTCTTTTAAGTAATTTTAGTAAGATGCAGCTGTTTTTTGTTTGTTTGTTTGTTTTGTTTTTGTTTTTGTTTTTTTTTGGACAGAGTCTCACCCTGTTGCCCAGGCTGGAGTGCAGTGGGGTGATCTGGGCTAACTGCAACTTCTGCCTCCTGGGTTCAAGCAATTCTCCCATCTCAGCCTCCTGAGTAGCTGGGATTATAGGCACTCACCACCATGCCCAGCCAATTTTTGTATTTTTAGTAGAGATGGGGTTTCACCATATTGACCAGGCTGGTTCGAATTCCTGACCTCCAGTGATCCGCCCACTTCATCTGATTGTTGTATGTTTAGTAGAGATGGGGTTTCACCATGTTGGCCAGGCTGGTCTCGAATTCCTGACCTCCAGTGATCCGCCCGCCTCAGCCTCCCAAAGTGCTGGTATTACAGGCATGAGCCATCATGCCTGACCAATACAGCTTTTTATATCCTTTAACTTTTAACTAATTTGTGTCTACAAGAAAATGCTTCTCATAGGCAGGCTATAGATGGGTCTATCTAATCTGAAAACCTCTCACTTTTAATTGGAGTAATTAAACCATTTATATTTAATGATTATTATTATGGTTAGGCTTAAATCTCTCTTCTCATTATTTTTCTTCTATATGTCTTATATGTTCTTCGTTTCCATGTTGCTTTTTTTTTTTTTTTTTTTTGCTTTCTTCTGGAGAAAAATTTAAATTTATCTATTTTATCTCCATTGTTGATTTAGCTATAACTCTTTCTTTGCAAAGTTAGCAGTTGCTGAGTTCATAATATATATTTGGACCCTTCACAGATTGTCTTCAAATGATACTATATTTCTTCTTGCAAAGTATAAGAATTTCACATTAAATAGTTTCACTTCTCAATTCCCACCTTTATGTTATTGTTGTCATTCATTTTACTTTTATGCAGTACAAAAACTTCAAAGCATTGTTATTTAGTGTAAAATTTTGTTATTTACTTTGTAAAGAAATTTACATAAGAAGAAAACCAATAATATATTTTTTCTTGTTACTATTTCTAGTGTTCCCTACTCCTTTTGCATTTCTATATTTCCATTAGGTATCTTTTATTTTTCTGCCCACAGGACTTCCTTTAATGTCTCTTGTAAGACTGGTTTGTTAAAAAATATTTTTTTTCAGTGTTTCTAAGTCTGATAAATTTCATGTTTTTCTTTAAGTTATGTTAACTCTTTTAAAAATTCTAGTTGCTAGATATTTTGCTTCAGTACTTTAAACATAATGCTCTACTATCTTTTTGCTTAGATTGATTATGAGAATAAATCCTGTTTTTTTATCTTTTCTTTCCTCTATAATTAACTCATTTTTTAAATTAAAAAAAATCTTAAACATTAAAAGTTTTATCACTGATTTGAGTAATTTGTTTCTGAAGTGCTTTCATAGAGTTTTCTTTCTGTTTCTTCTGCTTAGGGTTCATAAAGCTTTTTGGAAAATGTGGAGACATTATTTCTTCGAATATTTTACTGCTCCTTTCCTCCCTTTGAAGACTACAATTTTATATGTAATGTGTCTTAAAGTTGCCTCACAGCTCGCTGATACATTTTTTCTTCTTTAAATTGTTCTTCTGTTTGTGTTACATTTTGTACATTATCTGTTGCTATATATTCAAGTTCACTAATCTCTATTGTCTGGGCTGGAGTGCAGGGGTGTGATCATAGCTCACTGCAGCCTCAAACTTCTAGGCTCAAGCAATCCTCCTGCATCATCTGCCCAAGCAGCTGGAACCACAGGTGCACACCACCACATCTGGGTATTTTTTAATTATTTATTTATTATAGAGAAGGGGTCTCACTATGCTGCCCAAGCTAATCTCAAACTCTGGGCCTCAAGCAATTCTCCCACCTCAGTCTCCTAAAGTCCTGAGATTACAGGCATGAAGCACTGTACCCAACTTGTTTTTAAGGTGTGTTTAGTTTAGTGCTAATAACTCCCCAATACTGAGACAAGACCCTTATGAGTACTCTACCCTCTAACTCATAAAGATTTTACTAAGTGGTGGGAATAGGCACCTTATTCTTGTGTGAGGTGTTGCCTACTCTTTATTTTCTAACATACTTTTTTTTGGTAAGTTTGTTTTTACTTTTTTTTTGTATCCTTCGTTCCTTTGCTTCTCTTGCCTTCTATTTTTTTCTCACTTCCTCTTTTCTTTCCCTTTTCTTAATACTGCTTAAACCCCTTCATTACTTCCATTTCTCTATTTTTTTCCTTGTATTCTTGAGAGAAGTGAAAGTGCCTTAACTATAGACATAGCACTGTGCTCAGATCTGTGAGAGATACTTAGAAGTATATAATATGGCCTTTGCGACATTCTATTTAGAGAAATAGAACATGGCAATTATACCTGCATTGTCAAATGTATTTTAGACATTAGAAGTACTGAAGACATTGTTTGCAGATGGACACATATTAAGATTAGATAAGTAAAAAGAAATGAAGTTGGCATTTGAGGTCAGTTTACCTCTCCAAGTGAAGTCCCAGACACCAGGACAGTACACAAGAAGGAAAAATGGGAGCAGAGTGTATGTAAATTATGAGATTTGTGAATCAGGTTTAAACAGGCTAAATAAGCTATGCTAAAGAAATTTTTTTCTGGTTTTTCAAATAACTAGGACCCACTAAATGATTTTGTATATGAATGTGTTATAAACAAAGATTTTTTTCCCCCAAAACAAAGTCTTTGGGGGAAAGACTACTCCTCATGATTCACTATTCAAATTCCATAAAAGGTACACAGCAACTTACATTTATAGCTGAGAAACTGTGGTGGTGCATCTATAAATTACTTAATTATTAAATGTAGTATCTTAAGTAGAATTCAAACATCCTTAGTTACCCACCTATAATCCTGGACTTAAGGAAATATTTGAATTTCTTGTAAATATTCCTTTCTTTCTCCTAGCGACTGACTGTCATGCCAAAGTCTAGTTTGGTAGCAAGTTTTGACCTTTTGTCATGGTCATCATCTAAATGTTTACTGTTAAGAAAGTACCTATTTCTCTTTAAGTGCCCCGTGTGAGAAAAGATCCCATTTTCTAACTATACCCACATGAACAAAATCTAGATTTTATGAAACAGGGATAACAAAAGCTGAAGCTACACTTAACTCTAGCTTGGCCAAAGTAGCTAATTTCCTTAAAGCCTCAAAAAAATTACTTTTGCAGATGAATTTTATTTGAAATAAAAATGTATTTTTACAATGAATACTGTTCAGTACTTTCTTATTTTTAGTTAATAATCAGATGTTACTTCTTTGTGCTATGAGCCCAGAATAAGAAAGTTGTACCAAATGTGTCAATATTGAATAACTGTTTCCCTGATCAATTGCCAGTCATATGAATAAATTGTATTACTTAAAATATGTGAGAGGTATTTTGAACATCACAAGCCTGTACTAAAATCTTCCTTCTCTTAGCATACATCTTTAGTTTCTCAATTCGTTTTTCTTTTGAAATATACCTAGAATTGACTTAAAACATTAGAAATATATATAATTATATAAATATATTAGAAATAAATGGATGCCTTAAAAATCAAAATCAAATCTATTTATCATTTGCTTTATTAAAGTTTCTGAGACTTTTTTCCTGTTTTCATTTTTTGTTTTTAAATTGCAAATTTTATCTTAGATGCAGGGGAATATGTCAAGGTTTCTTACCTGGGAATGTCGTGTGATGGTGAGGTTTGGGGTATGGATCCCATTACCCAGGAAGTCAGCACAGTACTCAATAGGTAGTTTTTCAACTCACCATCCTCCTCACCCTCTAGTAGTCCTGAGTGTCTATTGTGCCCATATTCATGTCCATGTGTGCTCACTGTTTAGCTCCCACTTATAAGTGAGAACATGCAGGGTTTGATTTTCTGTTCCTGAGTTAATTCGTTTAGATTTATGGCCTCCAGCTCCATCCATTTTGCTGCATTTTGTTTTAGGCTGTCAGTACTTTCTGCCATCTTACATTTCTCTGTCATTACTCTTTTAATTGAAGTTATGTTAGAAATATTTGCAAATCTTGAGAAAGGGAATTGTGCTAAAATATCTTTTTAGTCTAACTTTGTAAAATGAGAAGTGATGAGTGATCCATCAAGAAATATTTATAGAATTGCAACCAGGGCTTTATCAATGTGCTCTTTTATATGGATATAAAATTAGCTCATCTCACCTGGTTAATCTTGGTGGAAAAACTTTAAATGAAATTAGACATGGGTACCATGTTTTGAAAACATACCATATGACATCACCTGTACTACTTGCTTTATGTATGTAATCTCACATTCATTCATAATGGCACTTACACATTTGTCCTTTTCTTTATCAATGTTTACATAAATATGGCAGAACAACATACATCCTTGGAGGTAAGGCTAGGTGTTATATCTGAGGTGTCACATAAAATAATTTAATCTTTTAAAATCTTTTTCTTCTTTTTTTTTTTTTACATGCATGAATTTTTATATGTCTATCTATATGTACAGGCTATTTCTGGGTAGACATTGAGAGGAAGTCCAGAAAACACTATCAAAGAGGGAGTTTTAGTGCAATAGTCCCGTGCAAATATTTGTGAAGTTTGTATTGTATTTCTTTGTGATGAGAAACCAACTTGTTTTGTATCAAGTGAATACTCAAGTGTTTATCCACCTGTCTTATATGCATTTTGAAGAATTTTTCACAAAACAAGTGCCTGATATTCTTCATTTTTTAAACCATGAATATTGGGATTTTCATAATGTGAATTATCTAAATGTCTCAGTTGATGAATACATAAATCCTTGCACTTTTTATGTAACTCTCAGACATTATTTTCTCTAAAGCAATCTTATCATGAGATATTAAAACATTCCATTTTGCATTGCAGTTGGTACTATATAGTTATAGCTTAGCACTGAAAGTACATATGATAATTAAGTCACCTAAGGAATAATTCTTTTTTTTTTTTTAATTATACTTTAAGTTCTAGGGTACATGTGCATAACGTGCAGGTTTGTTACATATATGTATACACCATGGAATACTACACAGCCATAAAAAAGGATGAGTTTCCGTCCTTTGTAGGGACATGGATGCAGCTGGAAACCATCATTCTCAGCAAACTATCACAAGAACAGAAAACCAAACACCGCATGTTCTCATTCATAGGTGGGAACTGAACGATGAGATCACTTGGACGCGGGAAGGGGAACATCACACACCAGGGCCTATCATGGGGAGGGGGGAGGGGGAAGGGATTGCATTGGGAGTTATACCTGATATAAATGATGAATTGATGGGTGCTGACGAGTTGATGGGTGCAGCACACCAACATGGCACAAGTATACATATGTTAAAATCTTTTTCTAAGGAATGTATTTATGCTACTTCTCCCCTTCCCTAGTGTAAGTTTATTTTTGTTTAACCCTCCATAACGGTATAGTTACATTTTCACAAAACCCTATAAATTTGAGATTATAAATCTAAATTTAAAAACTAGGAGGTGGTATAACTGGTATTTATATCTATGACACTATAATTAATCTGTACGCTTCCAATGTGCAAATTAACTTTTTATGAATTACTTTGAATCATTAGTTATTTTTGCATGAGTCCCACTGCTATCCCTATTCTCACATTTATGAATAGTGTTCAGGTCTGTCTCATGGTCTTTGTGTGTATAATTGTATAGTACAGGGCTTTATACAGAATAGAATCTCATTACCTGTTTATGGTTTCTTACCACGATGGTTCTAAGGCAGGACAAGGAGAATCCATCAGAATTATATGGGAAGCTTTTTCCAACTTCATACACAGCCATAAAAGATCCTAGTTGTCCCTTCTGTAGTAAGCCAATAGTACTCGTGGGAATATATAACATGCTTCAAGAATATTGAGCTGTAATACAAATTGAGGAAAATGTCCTTGTGAAAAAGGACATGCAAATTAAGGGGAGGGGTATTCAGAAACGTCTAGAAAAGTGGCAGGGAGTTCCAGGTGTTGCCACAGCATTTGTAAACTGTCATGGTGCTGGTGGGCATGTCTTATGCTGATGAGCAGCTAGGACAAGTAGAGGTTGCCTTTGGCATCATTTGCTAGTTCCAGCTGGCTTCTTCCTTTTAGCCTGTTGAGACCAGGAAATAAGTCTTGCCGGTCTCCTATCTCATTCCTATGAGTGGTTAACACATGGCATATGCCTTGTGTATTCTTAGAATGTTTCCTAGAACATAGAGATGCCTTACAGTATAGATTTGACTATTAATATGTACTTAGTCATGGTGTATTTTGTTTCATTAGTGAAATATCTGGAAGGGCATCAGGCAGAGAAAAGTGTGGAGTGAAAACTGCTGATGTGGTTTGAATCTGTGCTCCCACCCATATCTCATGTTCTATTGTAATCCCCAGTGCTGAAGGTGGGGTTTAGCGGGAGGTGATTAGATCATGGGGGCAGAGTTCTTATTAATGATTTAGTATTATCCCCCTTGGTACTGTAGGGTGAGTGAGTTCTCATGAGCTCTGGTTGTTTAAAGGTGAGTAGCACCACCCCACTAGTTCTGTCTCTTCCTCCTGCTGCTGCCACATAAGACGTGCCTGCTTCTCCTTCACCTTCCTTCGTGATTGAAAGCTTCCTGAGGCCTGCCAGAAGTCATCATGCTTCCTGTACAGCCTGAAGAACTGTAAGTCAATTAAATTTCTGTTTTTTTATAAATTACCTAGTCTCAGGTATTTCTTTATAGTAATGCAAGGACGGACTAATACAACTTCCAACGACCGTGCCCTGAAGTCTACCCTATCCAGAAGGCTTCTCTCTCTCTGATCCTGATTATCAGTAGAAGTACTACTCGGAAAGGAGGGACAAACCTGTGCTACAGTGGAATGCTAAGTTTTTTTGACATCCAGGCCCACATCTTCCAACTTTGCATATTGACCACTGTTTGCAATGGAAATAAAGGCAACTAGGTTTCCTAAGAGAGCTAGGAGTAAAAAGAAGAGGCAGGAGGAGGTATATCCTAATGGTGTAGCATGTTTTCTTTTCCATAATAAAGTATAATAGTGGTGTCATAGCTATGTAATTTCACAGTTACATTCAACCACTCCATTCCCTGTTTCTAAGATGTAGAGCAGCTGCCCTTCTGTTTTCTGAAAACTGAATTAAACGAGTACTTCCTGGTCTATAATATTAAAAGCCTTTTAATGTAACACAAGCTAACACATGATATCAAGGAAAGATATTAGGCAAACAAGGTTAAATGATTTACAAGTTTTTCTTCCATCTATTGTGAACATAAATGGTGAACAGCCAGATGTGGAGAAAAGATACAAAGTAGAAGATAGAATGTTGCTATTAAAAGACTGTATTACAAAAACAAAAAGCGCAAACAAGAACAAAAATCAATAACTAGCTATCTATTTTCCTTTCTAAAAAGGTAGTACAATGCATTAAATACTTTCTTGGTGTATGTGCTTTATAGAGATTGTTTCCATTTCTCTGTCCCAGGAAACATAAGCAGTACATCTTTATAGAGGGCAGTGTATGTCCATAAAACAAATGCTGCCAAGTAGAACATTAAAAAGAACCTGTTGAAATATCTGCCAGAAAGATAATTTAGGTTAGGCTCTCCGTTTTGATAAAAGTACATGAAGCGTAACGGTAACAATCTCTACTCTCTTTTAAAACAAAGGGGGAAAAAGCCTCACTCTAAAACCCTTTAAAGATATCAGAATTAATTGTAAACTATGAAATATGCCCTAGTTCTTGTTCTGATTGGAATTCAGAAAAAGAAAGAGAGAATCAAGAAAGGAAGAAGTGCTGTAAACTAAGTCACAATGCAGTGGCATACTGATTTAGAACCAAAGATCCATTTCCGACAGACCTCATTTAAATCACTGGGCCATTCAAACAAGGGCTGCCTCAAATGGGTCACCTTACATGAACCTCTAATTATTGCTTGTCAAGAAAAGCAGACAAACACCTATGTAGAAGGAGTTCTGATTTTTTTTTTTTTTAAAGCTTAGCACAGCAATTGAGAGGTAATGGACAAAAATATAAGAAAATAAAAGATAAAACCAATGGTCTGTGTTGCATGGCAACAGCGAGTTTAGAGACTAGCCCTTCACTTCTTCCAGTTACCAATATCCCCAGAGGCAAAACAGAACCACAGAACTGTTTGGCCTATAGCTTTCAATACCACACAGACTTCTGCTGTAACCATATGTCTCAACCAAAGAATCATGCCACCAAATTAGGGAAAGCTTGCCTTTTGCTCAGGAAACAACCACACTTACAGATGTAATGACAGTTTCAGGGGCGGATTCACATATCTATTTTGAAAACACTCATAAGAACAGTCCCATAGAAATAAGTATATGGACAAAAGTCTTGTACTCTTTTTTGTATATCATTCTGGGTATAGAAATTGAAAACGTCTGGTGTATTATTTGTTGCTGTATAACAAATTACCCCAAAATGAGCAGATGAAAACAAATAAAATAATATTATTTCACAGAGGTTCTTAGACTCAGGAAGCTGAGACCAGCTTAACTGAGTGCTTGTGACTCAGCATCGATTCTGTGCTTGGAGTTAAGCTGCTGATTGAGGCTGCTGTCTTACCTGAAAGTGCCATTTCTAAGCTCACTCATCTGGCCATTGGCAGGAGATTTTATTTCCTCACCATGAAGGGCTCTCCATATGCTGCTTATGATGTAGTTTTACCTGAGAATACAGAGAGAGGAAGAAAGAGTGAGAGAGAGAAGAGAGAGCAAGAGAGACCACAGTGCTGGAGACGGGCTGCCTGGAAAGCAGGTCTGAAAGGCTGGTTACCAGAGTCTATCCTGGTAACCTATCTGGCTCCAAAAGATCTAAGTTTCTCCCACATACAAAATACACTCACATCCTGCCATGTCCCCCAGTCCCTCACCAAATCTTATCCCATTACCATGTCAGAAAAACCTGCAGTATCACCCTACCTAAATCAAGTCCAGATGAGGGTGCATCTCCCACATGAAGCTTCTTATGCGCTGCTCCCTAAATAGAGTTCTTCCTGCAAGTCTGTGAAATAGATACAGTATCTGTTCCTATATACCCAGCAAAAAATGATGCTAACCACTATAGACTGCAGTTTCAAAAGGGAGAAAACGTGAAGCACAGAGTCACAGATCCATAGCAATTTTGAAATTCATCCAGGCAAATGTAGGAAGTTCCTTGATTAGGACTCAGTCCTGTTACTTCCTGGAAATGATTCTTCAGAACTTTCAACTCCACCCTCAGAATTTTTTGTTCTTCCCAGTAGCCAATTACTTTTGCCATCTAAGTCACCCTTCCTTTGCCAGGAAATGCAGCCCAGACTTTTTGGATGAGTATTTGCTTTAGCCTGTTTCTGGCTTGTCAATATTTAGGGTTCCAAAAGGTCCTTTTCATTTTGTACTGTTTCTGTCACTTTTTCTCCAAGCTATGTTTCTGCATCTATGATTTTTCTCAAAGATTTGATGCATCACCTTTGAGTATTAATAGGATTCACTTCATTAGGCAAAAGCCATACCCACAAATGTCTTCAGGATAATAACTTCTCTACCTTATCCCTTTGCTACAGAACAACATCCTTAAGTTTCTTAGTTCTATTGTTTGATTGAGAGACTGTTTGAATTATACCCTTAGAGAAAATTTTGTAAGGATACAGAAAGTCTAAACAGAACTATAATAAAATTGGTTCCATTGACAGTATAGAATACTCCAGCCAACAACCAAAGAATGTGCATGCCACTCAAAGACAAATGGAAAAATTATTAAGGCAAACTGGACAATGAAGACTACCCCAATAAACTTAGAAGTAAAATCATATTAAGTAGGGTCTTCCACATCAGGGTGTAAATGCAGTTTTCACTTGTCCTCCTGCTAATTATAGCTAAAAATCGTAGACATTATATACAAAGCAACAGAAGAAGTCTATGGTAGGTAGAAAGAAGAAGACAGAGCAGCCAAGAGCATTAGATACAAGAAACAGGTAGTAGATTTTCTTGGTTTTCTTTTGCTTCATTTATCACAGACTCAGTGCTGGAAAAGTCACTAACCCCAAAATATCAATGAATGAGGGTAAAAAAGACCCAAGAAAATCCCATTCTGTCCATTCAAAGATCAGAAAAGAGCAGCCTAGCAATAGAGAAAATATGTAGACAATAAGTGCCATACTTTAACTTTACCACAGGAAAAGAAAGTGTGGTCTCACTCCTCAAACTCTCAGTGAAGGTGAACGGGAGCCTAGACTTTCATTCTACCAGGATATGAAGAAACATCCTTCCCCTTCCTGTTTGGGTGGTGTCAGAGATGACCAAGTGGGGACTGAAGACTTTCCTCCCTCTGGTGGAGAGCACATGGGAAGCTTGGACTTCCACCCCGACTCAGCAGTAAAAATCTGTTCATCCTCTTCTCCATTGGATTGGCATCAGAAAAGGCCATGCGGGAAACCTGGACTTTCATGACGTTCCAGGATACTTGACTTCCTACCTCCTTGATGTATTCAGAAGCATGAGGGGAGCAATGTGAGGCAGCCCTGCCTCTCCCAGCCAGGGTGGCAAGAGCGGAGGACTAATGGGAGCCTGAACTCCCATCCATCCTTGCCCACCTGTAATGAGGCGCCATTCTTCCTCACCAGGATGTCAACAGAAACCAAGTGGGGAACCGAGACTAACTTGAGCTGAGGTTCGGTCCAGTAACTCACATGGGTGTCCAGACTCTGTTTTTCTCTGTCCATTTTTTAGCTCCACTCTGGTTGACCCCTTCTTTGTAGACTTTCACTTTGTGAGAGTGAAATGACTATTATCAGTTCCCAGGGCAGTGCTACTATTAGTACCCATATGCAATACCATATCTACTCCAGATATAGATATTCTATATCTAGTCAAAAAGAGAATGTTTACCTATTTAATATTTCCAACAATAATCTTGCAATTAAGTCTTCTTAGAGACATATTGTCTGAATTTTGTCATATGTCCATTTGTTAACAAATCACCATAGGAAAGGACTATGGGACTAATTTAGGACTTTGGTCACTCAATTCCTGTCTTCTTCAAATAATGTTTAGGATATTATTGCAACAGGGAAGATGAATGGGCACTGGGGAAGCAATTAATAAAAGTTTGCAAAACGTAAACTCAATGTTGGGTACACGTGTATAATATCTATTATTTTGCAACTTTTTTCACTTATCAACTTACCAATCCTTCAAATCAAATTTTATTAAACTATTTTACTCTTCTCAGAGACTATGTGGTATTTTATTGTATAGACATATTACATCATTTTCATGAACACGTAAGTCATTTTATGTTTTGTTTTGGGATTTTTTTTTTTTTTTTTTTTTTTTTGCTATTATAAGGAGTGACCCAATAAATATGTTTGTGTGTCAATTTATTTTAAAACAATTCATGGAGTTACAATTTCAGTAAGTTCCAAAGAAACAATAAACACTTATTTCTTGCCTTCAAGAACTCACTGGAGCATAAAACAATTTCAAGTGTGAAAAAAATTGATAGTCACTTGACGTTATATGAACATAGCAGATGGTAAGAGTAATGTGTAATTTTAACACATTTCAGGTTTCTGTAGCATGTTAGATATTAAAACATCATATCCTTCTTCTTCCTCAACACATTCATTTTAAGCTTCTTAAAATCTCAACGACATAGTACAGTTTATAACATAAAATAGAAAAGTGAGACACTCGGCTTCGTCTCCAATTTTAGTCAGATGAACACACACATAACCACTTCTTCACCATAAATACTTCCGTGAGCCTGATACAGCTTACTGTTTTCTGATGCTTTTGTTCAGTGCTCCAGTTTCCTATTTTGAAATATCCCTGCTAATTTATGAGCTATCCTTAAAATGCTATGTGAGTAACCACAGATGCCTCAGTACACCTATTTTGTAAAGAATATCAGGCTATCCAAGATGCTATTTACAGCTATAGAAATTTTATTTTCATTTCCATAAGAGAATAGTGATGAAGTCTCAGTGTAAAATTTGTTTTATAATCATTAGGGGAGAAAATGAAATATTTAGCATCTTCTTTTTTATAATTTTCATTTTCTGATGAAAGATGTTCATTTCTGTTGATTCTTTCTGCTGATGATTTTACTCCCCTTTCCTTTATCCTTCAGCCTATGTGATGAGTCATTCTTTTGTACCAGTTAAGGTTAAATTGTTGAAGATTTTAATTTTATTTTTCCACTTTGAACCCTAGTACCAAGAATAAGTGTGTCTTCCCTGAATACAGAATTTGTTTAAAAATGATACGTGGAGGTTGCAGTTGTTTAAAGGCTCAATATATATTTTTTTCACCTAGAAACTGACCAATGTAGCATAAATAATTTGAACATTCATTGTATCCTCTGGGTTTTAACTGGAACCACATCCATGGTCTCCTTCACCACTGGGAAAACCATTGGGATAGAAAGTCACAAATACGTTTGTCTCACTAATGAAGAAATTGAGCCGTTTCTGCCTTTCTCTGCTCATCTCTTGTACCAGTAGCACTAGACCTATACTTTAGTCACATTCTATTTTTACTATATCTGTCTGCTGCCAATATATTATACCCTCCATATTTTTTATTTTGTTTTACTACTATTTTGTTCTTGCATTTCAGAACATTTTTTCCCCTTTCTCATCATATCCCTCTTTCTGGAGTATGTGGTTTTTTTGTTTTTTTGTTTTTTTTTCTTTTTTTTCTTTTTAGAAAGAAATTCAGTTACTAAGGGCATATTCATGGGAAACTCCTTATTTTTAGTAATTTGAAGTTGTCTTTATTTTATCCTTACTCTTGAACAGTTTGCCTAAATTGGGTATACAATCCCGTTACACAGTTACTTTTCTCAGCAATTTAAATATATTATTTCACTCTCTTTTGATTTTGTTGTTGCTATTGGCAAGTCAGCCAAAGAGAACAAGAAGAGGGCTGAAACCAAGTTGTCTAACCAGAATTTTCATTGGTTTACAGAGATAACATTGATAAGTGATTGTCTATACATATGTTATGTATGTATGTTGTCTATACATTGGTATGAGTTACAGTGTCCATATAGCATTTTACAGCTTAGCCCAAATCCCAAGTGGCTTCAAGAGATACTTACTTAGCTCAAAGGGGAGTAACGTGACTGCTGTTTTATTCTAATGCTTCCTCAGACCTGATAATTTAAAAGGGTTTTCATTTCTCAGATCAAAAATATTGTCCTTTTTTTTCAGTTATTTTGTGTATGTGTGTGGGTGGGGGGGGGGTCTTTTCTTTCTGGATTATTTGAAGAGCTTTTCTACATGTTTTTTTCTGCAAAACTACCTGCAGTATGTCTAGCTATGAATTTTTATTTATTCTACTTGGGGTTTATTAACAACCCAGAATGTATAGTTGCATACTTTTTTTTATCAGTTCTAGAACTTTCTTAGTCATAACTTGTTTTAAAAGACTCTTTTTCCAGGGCAGTTTTAGACTAGTAGCAAAATTGAGAGGAAGGTATAGAGACTTCCCATATACTCCCTGTCCCCACACATGCATAGCTTCTCCAATTATCAACATCCACCACCAGAGTGGTATATTTGTTCCAAATGATGAACATGCTTTAGCAGATCATAATCACCCAAAGGTCATAATTTACATTAGAGGTCACTCTTGCTGTTATACATTCTCTGGGTTTGGACAAATATATGGTGACATATAGCAACCATTATAATACCACACACAGTATTTCACTAAAAATGGTCTGTGCTTCTCCTCCTGCCCCCACCCCTAGCAACCTCTAAATTTTTTTTACTGTCTTCAAAGTTTGTCTTTTTTAGAATGTCATATACTAGGAAGTCACAGAGTGTGTAGCCTTTTCACATTTGCTTCTTTCACTTGGTAATATGCATTTAAGTTTTCCATGTCTTTTTTTTTTTAATCTTTTTTTTTTTTTTTTTTTTTTTTTTGAGACGGAGTCTCGTTTTGTCACCCAGGCTGTGCAGTGGCCTGATCTTGGCTCACTGCAACCTCTGCCTCCTGTGTTCAAGTGATTCTCCTGTCTCAGCCTCCTGAGTAGCTAGGACTACAGGTGCACCCCACCATGCCCAGCTAATTTTTGTATTTTTAGTACAGTCGGGGTTTCATCATGTTGGTCAGGCTGGTCTTGAACTCCTGACCTCAGGTGATGCACCTGCCTCGGCCTCCCGAAATACTGGGATTATAGATGTGAGCCACTATGCCCAGCCTCCCATGTATTTTCATGGCTTGATAACTGATTTACTTTTTGTGTCAAATTATGTTTTATTTCCTGGATTTATCAGAGTTTATTGATGCGTTCACTTGTTGAAAAATATCTTGGTTCTTTCCAAATTTTGGATATTATGAATAAAGCTGTTATAAAACATCTGTGTGAAGGTTTTTGTGTGGGCATGCTTTTAAATCCTTTGAGTAGATACCAAAGAATGAAATTTCTGGACAGTATAATTAGAAGATGTTTAGCTTTGAGAGAAACTTTCAAACTGTCTTCCAAAGAGACTGTACCATTTTGCATTCCCACCAGCAATGAATGAGAGTTCCTGCTGTTCCACTCCCTTGCCAACATTTGGTGTTGTAAGTGTTCTGGAGTTTGACCATTCTATAGGTTTGTAGTGGTATCTTATTGTTGTCCTATTTGCATTTCCGTGATGACATATGATGTGGAACATCTTTGCATATGCTTATTTGCAATATGTATAACTTCTTTGGTAAGATCTTTGACCCATTTTAAGATTAAGTTGTTTTAGGAGTTCTTTGTATATTTTGGATAACAGTCCTTTATCAGATATGTTTTTCTGCAAATATTTTATTCTAGTCTATAGCATGTTTTCTTATTCTTTTGACATTGTCTTTCTTAAGGCAGACATTTTAAATTTTAATGAAGCTCAGTTTATCAATTATTTCATTTAGATGTGGTGTATTTTGTATTGTTACTGGGGAAAAAAACTTTACTGCAATTGAGCATGCTTGGTTCATCTGCACTTGCTTAGATTATGTGATTTGCAATGTGGCTCTGAATGAATGGGTGCATTGTGGTTACAGTGTTGTATCTAAAAGTCATCAAAATTTGCAAAATCATTTAGGTTTTCTCTAACGTTATCTTCTGAGAGTTTTATAATTTTAATTTTACATTTAGGTCTAGGACTCATTTTGAGCTAATTTTGCTAAGGGTATAAACTCTGTGCCTAGATTTATTTTTGTGCATGTAGATGTTTAGTTGTTTTAACATTTGCTGAAAAGACTATCTTTTCTCCATTCTGCTGCCTTTGTTCCTTTCTCAAAGATCAGTTGACTCTGTTTACGTGGGTCTATTTCTGAGCTCTCTGGTATGTTCTGTTGATCTACTTGTGTCTTACTTCACCAACATACACATGTTTTTGATTACTATAGCTTTTATAGTAAGTCTTGAAGTCAGGGAGTATCAGCCCTTCAACTTTGTTCTTCTTCACTACTGGGTTGACTATTCTAGGACTTTTGCCTCTCTATATACACTTTAGACTCAGTTTGTCACTATACATGAAATAACTTAAATGATTTCGATTGGGATTGCACTTAATGTATAGATCATATCGGGACACACAGATATCTTGACAATATTGAATCTTCCTATTCATAAACATGAAATGTCTCCCTATTTAGTTCATCTCTGAACTTATAATATTATACACAGTATTTCACTAAAAATGTTTTGTGCTCTGCCTGTTTATCCCTCTGCATCCAATCTGAGTTTTATAGTTTTTCTCATACAGATCTTGTAAATATTTGTTAGATTTAGACCTGTTTCATTTTGGGGCTGCTAATATAAATGGTATTTTGTTTTTAATTTTAAATTTGTTTATTGCTAGTACTTTATATAGGAAAGTAAATGACTTTTGTATAAGAACCTTGTATCCTGCAACCTTCCTATTGTTATTAGTTCTAGAAGGTATGTTTTGTTTGATGTTTTAGATTTTCTACATAGACAATCATGTCATTTGTAAACAAAAACAGTTTTGTTTCTT
This sequence comes from Rhinopithecus roxellana, assembly GCF_007565055.1. Classification (NCBI taxonomy): domain Eukaryota; kingdom Metazoa; phylum Chordata; class Mammalia; order Primates; family Cercopithecidae; genus Rhinopithecus; species Rhinopithecus roxellana. The sequence continues at coordinate 182,967,243 of NC_044551.1, forward strand.
CCTTGTCAATTTGTGTATCTTTTATGTCCATTGCTTGGCTTGTTGTACTAGCTGTGTGCTATCATTAAAAAAAAATATTACCTCACTTCATTAATCATTAATCCTATTCTATCCTTGAACTTAGATAGTATATTAATACTTAGTAAAATGAGTGACTGTATTTTCCTCTTTTTATAATAATTGTCAGACATTTCTTCAGACCTATCTTACAGTTCACTAATATGTCCTTTAGTTGTGATAAATGTGTTAATCTACCTAATCCATTTTATGATGTTAAATTTCAACGAATTGTATTCATTTTTTACATATATCCTTTTTCAATTTTAAAACTCTGTCCTTCTTATACATTCACTTGGTACTATTTTAATAACCTTAAACATACTAAAAAATGTATGTTCTTTTGTTTCTCGTTAAATGATTATTTGGTTCTAATTTTGCTGTTGTTTTGTCTTTTGACCTTTGATCACTGTTTACTTGCATATCCTGCATTTTTTTTTTTTTTTTTTCAGTTGTCAGTACATGTTCTGTGGAAATTGTAGCTATGGACCTTCTTATCCCTTTTTTTTTTTTTTCTGAGATGGAGTCTTGCCCTGTCACCCAGGCTCGAGTGCAAGGGCATGATCTTGGCTCCCTGCAACCTCCACCTCCCAAGTTCAAACGATAAACGATTCTCCTGCTTCAGTCTCCCAAGTAGCTGGAATTACAGGTGCCTACCACCAAGCCCAGCTTTTTTTTGTATTTTTAGTAGAGATGGGATTTCACCATGTTGGCGAGGTTGGTCTCGAACTCCTGACCTCGTGATCCACCCACCTCAGCCTCTCGAAGTGCTGGGATTACAGGAATGAGCCACCGCGCCCGGCCACCGTGGACCTTCTTTGGAATATTGAAGGCATGCTTCTCCATAGAATACATACATATACTCTTGACATGCAAGTGTGTGTTTTTTTGACCTAATATGGATTTTTAACAATGAGTTGTTATAAATATTGCTTCCATAGCTTAGTAGCTGTGTGACTTTTGGTAAGATACTGAACTTCTTTGTATCATAAGTTTTGTATTCAAAAATTGATAATTATATTACTTAGCTAATAAGTTGTTGTAAAGTCATATAGTATATAATATTAACTCTGAATTTTCCAACTTGACAGAGATAATTAGTAATTCTAAAAATCGCCTCAAGCAATGTGTCATCATTTTCAAAATTAGGAATATAAAATGTATTTGTAATATATAAATTGAACTGAAATTTCAATCAAAATAAAACAATAACACTGATAAGGTAATTCCAAAGACATTTAAAATGTGTTTGTTTCTACCTGTAGTACTTGTTTATCTCTCTCTTGTCTTTGAAGTACAAAAAGGGGAAAAGCAAGAGAATAGCTTCATTTCCCAACGGCCCCTGGCGTGTACACACTATATACACTAATGGTTATGAAGAGATGGTAGAATATTTGCTGTTTTCTGCTTTAGGTTGTTTCTGTCCAGACTAATCTTTTAGAGACTATTTGTTTTCTCTTTGGTGATTTCATCTTGTCTTCTCTTGTTCTTCCCAGGTTCACAGAAAATAGAAATTCTTTACATAGTCTTCTGATCAATAGAATCAAAGCCCTTTCTCTGTAAATACTGGCTAGAGAGTTGCTAACTTCCATAATGGACAAATGGAACAATCAGTTTCTTTCTCCAATAAAACCACAAAAATCATGGTTTTAAAAGGTAATTTTACTTAGAAAATAAGGTAAGTAAAATAAAGAAAAATATGATGCTTCCATATAGGGTGGATAGAATGGAAAAAAAAAAAAAAAAAAAAAAAAAAAAAAAACGTATTTTGCTGATATCACTTCTGCCACCAACAGCAACTCATCCCCAGATACCTAACAGTGATTTTCAGATGACTGGTACATGTCACGATACATGCAGTATCATGTTGCCTGGATGGCAACAACAGGGTCTAACTCTCATCTTCCTTTTATCATTTTATTTCACCTGGTCTGTTCATCAATGAACAAATTTATAATATTCACTCTTTTCCCACTTGTGCCATGATCAAAATTTCAGTTTTGCATTTAACTGTAAAGGTTCCGTCTTTGTTTTGTGGAAAGTGCTTTAGAAAAATGTCCTGAGGCCGGACGCAGTGGCTCACATCTGTAATCCCAGCACTTTGGGAGGCCGAGGCAGGTGGATCACCTGAAGTCAGGAGTTCAAGACCAGCCTGACCAACATGGTGAAACCCCGTCTCTACTGAAAATACAAAAAAATTAGCCGGGCATGGTGGCAGGTGCCTGTAATCCCAGCTCCTCAGGAGGCTGAGGCAGGAGAATCGCTTGAACCTGAGAGGTGGAGGTTGCAGTGAGCCAAGATCTCGCCACCGCACTGCAGCCTGGGTGACAGGGCAAGACTCCGTCTCAAAAAAAAAAAAAAAAGAAGAAGAAGAAGAAGAAAGGAGACAGTGGTTTCAACCTAATTTCAGAAGCATCAGCATGAAGTAATCTACTTAGATTACTTAGATTGATCTAATAAAACCTTTTTGAAAGAGGCTCAAATTAAAATAGAAACAAAAGATTTGTTTTTTAGGATGTATAGATGTAGTTGTGAACCTAAAATATTTGCTTTGAAAGTAGCAATTCACTTTCCGTGGAGTCCATACATCTGCTAATAGCTCAGTAATATTTGCTTTGAGTGTCTGGTCTATAAAATCAAATTAGTCTAATCAGAATATATGACAATAAAAACAGTCTCTAATGCCTTTAAATAAATAAATACTAGCATGCAAATATTGTTACACATTATTCAAAAAGTAAATTTTGAAATTTAAAAAACCTACAAGGTTTAAAAATAGGCATATAATCTTGTCTTTAAGAAAAAAATAAGTATTTAAAATAATTATACATGACTTTATATTTACCACTGATTGTGTAATAAATACTAAAGGATTATATACTTACAAGCTTAAAATACTTTTTCTGGATTGTTAATGATTTTCATATCATCTATACCTTTCTGTTTTTGCAAAATGCTTATAATTATTATATTATAAGAAACACAACTTTTATTTTAGATCAAATAGAAAAGGCAAGGAAGATATCCATTAGAGAAAAAATGAGTAAGAGAGCAGACACATATTTTATTTATTTTTTGCATCAGCTTTGCAAGAGGTAAAGGAAATTGAGTTAAATAACTGATTTTTTTATTCCGTCAGGAAGTTGAATGTTGCTAAGCGGTTAAGCAAAATTATGAAGCTGGGTGGAGGTATTCTGAACTGCTCTGGCAGAAGAATGCCTCTTGTATGCCATTTATTTAGCCTGTATGTTGAGATAAAAGAATTAGAGATACTTCCAAAAGGTGCTACCTTATCCAAATAAATGAAATCTGCTTATTAATTTAAGTATCTAAGCAACTGTTTCTCTGGGATCTGAAAGGAGGAATCAATATATGATATAGTCTTTTAAAATTTTATTATCTAAATAGAGAGGACAGGCTTAACATATTTGAAACGATTTTAGAACAGAGTAAGTCAAGTTCTTTTAATTAAGCGTGGAACGGTTTACCATAGCCTGCTGGGGAATTAGGAATTCAAATCATAAAATAAAACTATTGCTGTTTTGAAGGGATTATCAAGAAAGCTTTTATAAAAGGTCTTAAAATGAGATTAGAAGCAAAGTTTTGGATTAATGGAAAGGTAGAAGGGCAATTCTTGAAAATAATTCAGAATAGTTCAGAAAGTAGCAGGTAAGAATCAGGAATTTTCTTCAGTCTTAAATTGGAGTGAAGAGAGAGGGGTGCTCATTAGAGTCACAGCATCTATGCATTTTTTTGACCTTGTAAATTAACTGTTCACTCTTCCTAGCAAAACGTAACTAATCTTTTTTTTTTTTTCTTTTGACACAGAGTGTTGCTCTGTTGCCCAGGCTGGAGTGCAGTGGCACAATCTTGACTCACTGCAACCTCCACCTCCTGGGTTCAAATGATTCTCCTGCCTCAGCCTCCTGAGTAACTGGGACTACAGGGCAGTGCCACCACACCTGGCTAATTTTTGTATTTATAGTAGAGATGGGGTTTCACCATGTTGGCCAGGCTGTTCTCAAACTCCTGACCTCATTATCTGCTTGCCTTGGCATCCCAAAGTGCTGGAATTATAGGGGTGAGGCACCGTGCCCGGCAACATAACTAATCTTTCAGGGCATAGGAGGGGAGGTAAGTATATATTCTGGATTGACTCACTCATCCACTCCAACTTTCTTCTGGTTTACCTTCAGTACTCAGAGAGGTAAGGAACATTGACTGCAGCCAGGCTACAATCCCATTTATATTTCACCGTCAGAAGTGATCTGTGAACTTTGAAAAGCTGAAGTGAATGATAAGATAGTGGTCACAATTTTGCTGCTTTTAGCTTTTCTCCTATCCAGCACAGTCTTAAAAACATTTATCTCGCTCTCTCTTTTGCTTTTTCTGCAGAAATTCTAGAGGATTTCTTGTGTGGAGTCCTCAGCTTTGTGACTGCTGAGATTTAAGACATGGGACATCATGACTTAAATGTCCCATGGTGGCAGCCTCATGATTCCGAGATCACAGCACATGAATGTGGTACAGCCAGCAGAGGTGGTGGTGTCTTCTCGAATTCCTGACCTTCTTTCCATGGCAGAAGGAGCAAGCCTTTTGCTAATTGAGGTCTGTGGTGTTGTTCCTGGAATCTCCATCTCTAACCTATTTACCTAATCCTTCCAAAGATCTTATATTGAATCTTTTCATGTTTAAATTATTTAGAATGGTTTGTGGTATCTGTAAACACTGACCAGTGCTTCCAACAATAAAATCAGCAGTATGGAAAGAAAGAAAGCAGATGGCTAAATAGTCTCTAACATAATTGCTAAAAATACAGTTTGTATGTGGGCTTGGTTAAGGATCTGTTAAGCTGCAGCTAGATGCTTTGGCACTTACGTCTTGTCCACATAGTAACAATATACTCATTGATTACCTAGATTTATAGCTACTTAATAATAGAGCTTATTGGAACAACTCATCTGGGCAAGAGCAATTTCTTTTTAGTCCTCTTTTATTTCACATTCCAATCTATATACAGTCATACTTCATTTTATTATGTATGGCAGATATTGCATTGTTTACAAATTGAAGATTTGTGGTGACCCTGCAACGAGCAAATCTACCAAAACCGCTTTTCAGCAGCATCTGCTCACTTCCTGTCTCTGTGTTGAAAGAACACATCACAGCCCAGAGCACATCACATCCCCCCATATGCCTCCACTTCCTGGGCCCGACACAAACACATCACAGCCTTGAGCAATGCCTCCACTTCCTGGGCCTGACACAAACACATCACAGCCTTGAGCAATGCCTCCACTTCCTGGGCCCGACACAAACACATCATAGCCTTGAGTACAACCGTTTGTGAAAGCGCAGGAACCAATAAGAAGGCTGCTAAAAGCATAACTTAACATTAACATGTAAACCAATTGTAATGCTGTAGCCTAGAGAAATGCCTTGTTCCTCTGTAACCTGACAAGTCCTGTTTCCCCCGAGCTATAAAAAGCAAGCGCACGCATTGTTCCGGGCCCTCTTGTATGTTGTGGAATGGAGGGACCAAGTTCGAACTTGCATTAAAGATCCTTGCTGCTTGGCTTTGACTTTGGACTCTGGTGGTCTTCTTCGGGGAACAAACGGTCTGGGCATAACAGAGTCAATTATGGAAATTCTCACAATATGCCACCACACGTGGCTAATCTTCATATTTTTCATGGAGACACAGTTTCGCCATGTTGCCCAGGCCAGTCTGGAACTCCTGAGTTCAAGTGATCCACCTGCCTCGGCCTCCCAAAGTGCTGGGATGACAGGTGTGAGCCACCATGCCTGGCCTGTAACCTTTGATGTTACTTTTGTAACTGTCTTGAAGTGCCACAAAGTGTGTCAATATAAAACAATGTACTTAATTAATGTGTGTGTTATGACTGTTCTACCAACCAGTTATTCCCCCATCTCCCGGGACCCCTCTATTTCCTGAGAAAGAACAATATTGAAATTAGTCCAGTTAATATAACCCTACAATAGCCTCTAGTGTTCGAGTGAAAGGAAGAGTCACACATATCTCACTCTAGATCAAAAGCTAGAAATGATCAAGCTTAGTTAGGAAGGCATGCCAAAAACTGCAATAGGCTGAAAGCTAGGCCCCTTGACACCAAACAGTTAGCCAAGTTGTGGATGCAAAGGAGAAATTCTTGAAGGAAAGTAAAAGTGCTACTCTATTAAACACATGAATGATACAAATAAAAGAGGACTAAAAAGAAATTTCTCTTGCCCAGACGAGTTGTTCCAATAATATATTATTAAGTAGCTATAAATCTAAGTAATCAATGAGTATATTGCTACTCTAGTGAACACATGAATGATACGAAAGTGAAACCACCTGATTGTTGACATGGATAAAGTTTTAGTGGTCTGGATAGATCAAACCGTCCACAACATTCCCTTAAGCCAGAGACTAATTTAGAGCAAGGCTCTAACAATTCTGTTTCTCAGTTCTTCAATTCTATGAAGGTTGAGAAAGATAAAGAAGCTACAGAAGAATAGTTTGAATATTATATTCCATTAATTAACAGCAGAGGTTGATATTAATATCTCTGAATATTAATAGCAGAGGTTGGTTCATGAAGTTTAAGGAAAGAAAATGTTTCCATAACCATAAAAGTACCAGGTGAAGCAGTAAATACTGATGTAGAAGCTACAGCAAGTTATCCTGAAGATCTAGCTAAGATAATTGATGAAGGTGGCAACACTAAACAACAGATTTTCAGTATAGACAAAATAGCCTTCTATTGGAAGAAGATGCCATCTAGAACTTCCATAGATAAAGAGGAGAAGTCAATGTCTGGCTTCAAAGCTTCAAAGGACAGGCTGACCCTCTTGTTAGGGGTCAAGGCAGCTGGTAACCTTAAGTTAAAGTAAATGCTCATTTAACATTCAGAAATCCTAGGACCCTTAAGAATTGTGCTAAATTTATTCTGCCTGTGCTCTATAAATGAAACAACAAAGACTGGATGACAGTACATCTGTTTATAGCAGTTTTGACAGTAAAATGCTATCAAACAGCATTGCATGTTACAGAGAAATCTTTCGTGAAATAATCAACTGATGTGGCAAACTTCATTGTTTTATTTTAGGAAATTGTCTCAACCAACCCTGCCTTCAGCAACCATTATCCTGATCCATCACCATTCATCAACATTATGACAAGATCCTCCACCAGCAAAGAGATTATGGCTGGCTAAAGGCTCTGGTAATTATTAACATTTTTAGCAACAAAGCATTTTTTAATTAAGGTATATATACATTTTAGACACAATGCTATTGCACACAATAGTCAACACCATAGTGTAAACATAACTTTTATATGCACTGGAAAATGACAAAATATTTATAACTTGTTTTATTGTGGTATTTGCTTTATTTCAGTGGTCTGAAATCAAACACAAAATGTCTCTAAGGTGTGCCTGTATTTGATTGTTATCTTAAAAGGTAGAAATATTGAAATTTTCAAATATAAAGAAATAATTGTTATTTCTTACTTATTTTCCTTTTTTGCTAGATTAGCTTCACCTTTGGCAAAATAACTCTTAGTTTCCTCATCTCTGAGACGAAAGTAAAAGCTCAAACCAACTTCATTGGGTTATCATGAGGAATAAACAAATTAATGGATTGGGTCAGGAGGGTCCATAAGACCCTCCTAACACTTGATGATTGAATGAAACGATTCACATGATTCAGAAAAGCTGCTATACCAATAGTTATTGTTTATTACAGAGAACAGATGTGGAGATTAGAATTGGCAAAGGGAAAAGGCCCATGGGGTGAAGGCCAGGAGAAACCAAGCTACAAGCTTTTCTCTCCAGTGGAGTCCCATGGGGATGCACATATCTCTCCCAGCAGCAATGTGGGACAACACATGCAAAGTATTGGCCATCAGGGAAGCTCCCCCCAGCTTTGGTCACCAGAGTTTTTACTGGTTGTCAGTCATGCACACATTCAGTGTTTCTGTGACTGACTTCACCCACCAGACTGTAGCCTCAAGAGCAAAATCACGTATTCACTATAAATCATACTGTTAGGATAAACTTATGTGGTCAAATTGCTGTAGCATGGCCCAAGGCCTCAGGCTTATGGAAATATTGTCAGGCAGGATATTCCAAGAGCTCAGACATTGTCTCCAGGAGATGACTAGGACACGGGAGGTAGGAGGTTGTAGCAACTTGCTAAAATAGGAGACATTTCACAAGAAAAAAATCAGTTGTAGAAAATCCTCATTCAACAAAGGGTCACTATATTCTTGGGCATAAAACCTTGACTGCATGTATTTCCAGCCGTGCTTACATTAAAAATTCCCTAAGGGATTTGTTGGGAGTAACAAGAGAAAAATGATAAGTTTAAATCTACAGAGTGACTGCAGAGGCATGGGTTAGTACGTGTGAATACTGAATATGCAAATCAATAAAGAAAACAAATTTATTCTTGAGGCAAAAAATGCAATGCAATGAAAAATAATTAAGGTTAACTTCATCAGGAAGCATTAAACATAACATGTATTCTTACTCACATACTTTAGGAAAATGAGAAGAAGAGCTCTAATTTATTGATGTATTTCACTCAAATATTCATTGCCACTGAATACCTATCATTCACTCATTTATTCATCCATTCATTTAATCAACATATATGGAATATCCAATATGTGATAGGTACTTTTCTAGGCATTGTACCCAATGCACAGAGTAGCTGAAAAGCCTGCTCTCATGCAACTTACTTTGTACTAAAGGAAACAGCAATAAATACACACATAAAATCGTTTCAAGTGATGTTAAATGGTACTAAGAAAATAAACAATAATTGAAGCAATAGAGCCTTAGGCTTTATAGAAGCAGTTCAACTTTGTCATTTTAACTACATATCTGGAAGCCTTAAGGAGGAGTTGAAATACTGTCAATTCCTATAAAAACATATCTATGAGGATATTGTATTAATTTCCAAATGTGCTGTAACAAACTACTGTAAACTTGGTTACTAAAAGCAGCACATATTTATTATCTTACAGTTTTGGAAGTAAAAAATCTGAAATGGGTCTCATTGGACTAAATCAAGGTATAGCAGGGCTGTATTCCTTCTGGATTGTTCCTTCTAGAGGAAAATAAATTTTTCATACTTTTTCCGACTTCTAAAGGCTGCCTACTTTACTTGGCTTGTGGCTTATTTCCATCGTCAAACCCAGCAATAGCTAGTAAAGTCTTTCTCATGCTGTATCGCTCTTAGCACTGACTGTTCTCTCTCCCTCTTCCACCTTTTCCTAGCCCTTGGATTACTTTGGGCACACATAGATAATAATCTAGTATAATCTTCCTATTTTAAAGTTAACTGATTAGCCACCTTAAATCCACCTGCAGTCTTAAATCCCCTTTGCATATATCAGAACATATTTATAGTTTCTGAAAATGTGGATATGGACATCTTTGTGGAAGCCATTCTTCCACCTACAACCATGAGCTCGTTACCTGAATGCACTTACCTGAAAGCAAAAGGAGCGATCTCTCTCTATAAAACCCACAGGCTACATTTGTTTGAGTGTTCCCTCTCTATTTTATTATGTCAAATTTGATATTTAAAAATCTAAAATTAACATCTCTTGGTCTTACAGATATTTTCTAGTGTGCAAAATGTCTTTCTCAATATTGAAAATCCGTATAAGCACATGGACAATGTCACATATCTGTGTGGATTTGCGAAATATTACCTAATTTAGAGGGTAAGTAAAAAAATCAAAATAGAGTTTGCAAAACCGTTGTTTACTTCATGCAAGGAATTAATTATGCAAAACATTGTTATATATGATTCTGATCATAGGTAAAGACAGAAAATATCTTCTAAAATTGTGATATAGTGAAAGAAGCTGAGGGAAAAGGCAGGCAGTAAAAGCTGCTCCAACTGGAATTAGATATTCTACACAATACCACTGAAGTGGCACGGTAGTGCAGGCTAGCCAAATTTGATTAACAATTCTCCTTTTATATCTAGGGTCAGGCATGAATAGATATGGTATTCTGCCATCTTTATTATTTGTCTGTTAACCACAATAACAATTTTCACTCAGTTTTCTTATAATGCTTTGTTTTCTTCTTCTTGCTAGTTGAAATACAAAATTTCTACTCACCTCCTCTTTATGGGAAGGACTCAAATATTACTTATCACACCAAATAATTGAGTAAAACCAAGATCCATCTGGGAAATTTCCAGTGTTTAAGGGTAACTAGAAAAGGTGCGTGGAGAACATGAAATAATGTAATTGGAGAATACCAAGAACAAATCATTTTAAAATGGAGACCAAGTCCTCAGTGATCTCACTTCCCTATTACTATCTGTAAATGCTCATGATGTTTATTATGGGATGTAGTTTATTTATAGTGATGGGGTTGGGGGAGATTGTTGGATTTATTTAGGGTGCTAGAGGTACACATATTTCAGTGGCTAGCCCTGGAGACACAGGCAAAAAATGATTAAGCAAATTTAACACCTTCAGATATCTTCCTGTCACTTAAGAGATAATGTCCAGAAAATCTATTTTATTCCAATTGGAGCCACCCTCAATATGTATCTTGTTTATTAATAAAAAAGGATTGTGAAAGGTTGTAAGTATCAAAATGTATCCTTTTGAACTAAGGTGATATTATGCATAGCCTAACTCCCCCAAGTGACAAGAGTCATGGTAGCAATCCAGTCTCAGAAGAAATTGAGACCAGGACCATCTTCTCATATTGCCAGAGGACTCCAGATTTCCCTGGATAGTCAATGATTGTAGTGTCAGAGGTATTGCTATGGACATCGTTACAACTAACTAGTGAAATGGGAAAAGTTCCCTTGTCCCCCTCACAGGACGTGCGATGGGGGTGTGGCTCACTTCTTCAGTGCCCCGCTGCTGGGACCTCTAGGGGAGCATATAGATGGGCAGGCTATGGGGCTCTGACCCCAAGGCAGTGTCTAGGGGTGAATGTTTAAGGCTCCTGAAGCCCCATGGTCATGTGTTACAGGGCGCTCTTTTAGTTTGCCTATAGGTGGCTTGTGTTAGCTCAACTAGACCCTGTTATTGTTGCAATGACAGAGAGCTTTCTGTATCCTGGGTTCTTGCCTTGGCCTACTGGAAGAATCGGATCACACCTGTGCTTGGAGAATGAGTGCAAAGTTTTATTGAGTGGATATAGCTTTCAGCAGATAGGGGACCTAGAAGAGAGATGGCTTTCCCCTGGAGTCGGCTGTCGGTAGCCCAGACTCTTCTTTGACTACCCTGGCCAAACTCCACGTTGTTCTGCCAGTCAGTGGCCTTACGGTGTGCCCTGCCTGTCGATGGGTTCCTCTAGAAGGGCAATGGCCTGTGTGTTCCTCCGCTGATGTGCTTCTCTCCACGTCTAGCTGCCTCTGTGCCTTCTTTCGCAGATCCGCTCTTCTTGACGTCCAGCCTCTTGAGACCCGCTAAGGTCTCAAGTTTTAGTTTGTTTCTTTGTTTTTGTTTTGAGATGGAGTTTCACTCTTGTTGCCCAGGCTGGAGTGCAATGGTGCATTCTTGGCTCACTGCAACCTCTGCCTCTCGGGTTCAAGAGATTCCCCTGCCTCTGCCTCACGAGTAGCTGGGATTACAGACATGCACCACCACACCTGGCTAATTTTTATTTTATTTTATTTTATTTTATTTGGTAGAGACAGGGATTCACTATGTTGGGCAGTCTGGTCTCGAACTCATGACCTCAGGTAATCTACCCGCCTCAGTCTCCCAAAGTGCTGATAACACAGGCATGAGCCACCGTATCCAGCAGGTCTCAAGTTTTTGTAGGTCCTGGCTAAGGTGGTCTTGGAAAATGCAACATTTGGGCTCCAAAGCAGGAGTGCCTGTCCTCACCTGGGTCCATGGGGTGGAGCCCTAGCCAGGGACCACACTCCCCTCTACACAGTACTTCCCTTTACCCCTTCCATATCATTTAAAGGAACCATACTCTTCCCTTCCCAGAACTCTGGTATCACTAGGATTTATTTCCCCTGGGCTGTGACTATTGAGTCCAAAAGAACATAACTTAAGACAAATTTCATTTGTCTGAAAGAATCTTTGGAGGTTTTCATGGCTCATGTGATGCATCCTATGTCACTGAAACCAGAAAACATTCTGGTCTTTGTTTAACTCAAAAGACATGAATTTGTAATATTTTATGAACTTTAAAATTATAGTTGTGCTTTAAGTTCCTTTCCATCTATTGTATCTCTTGTGTAAACACACCTCCGTAACAGCCTGGACCCTTGGGGTGGGAGTGGGAAAATAATGTAATAGAAAACTTACTAAGGAGGTCTGTGTTTTATTACAATATATGTGGTTTATTCTGAAAGAACTTGGAGTTTTCTTCATTATTCTAAATAGTCCAAGACCAGACTGCTTGAATGCCCTAGTCCAAATGGCAAATGTCTCTCTTTCTAGAGTTTATACACAGAAGAGGAAAAAACCATCATTCTTCATCTCCCTTCTTACTCTTGTTTACAAAAGGCTTTAACTAGGTCTTATGTCTGGGGATTCCTTTAAAAGTATTATTCTAGTTCAGCTAGCTGAGAATGAATAGAACAAGGAGAAGTCAAAGAGAAGTTTCCTGAAGTCACTTGTAATGCCATTTTAATAGCATACATAAAGAACCATTCTGGCTAAAATATCCTGGGGGGCTTGACCACTAACATCATGGAGGAATGAAGGTTGAACAAGCACAAACACTGGACCAGGGTGAGAAGAACAAGATACCAGCAAAGTTCCTGCTACTCATTATGCTTGGCCGTAGGCAGTATCTTCTGTCAGGAACTGAGATTTTTTCTGTCCATAAATACAGATTTGAAAGCTTAGAAGTTGTGTCTGGAGTTGGTTCCTTCTGGTGAGTTTGTGGTCTCTCTGACTTCAAGAATGGAGCCACAAACCTTCATGGTGAGTGTTACAGCTCTTAAAGATGGCACAGACCCAAAGAGTGAGCAGCAGCAAGATTTATTGTGAAGAGTGAAAAAACAAAGCTTCCATAGCCTTGAAGGGGACCTGAGCGCGTTGCCACTGCTGGCTGGGGTGGCCAGCTTTTATTCTCTTATTTGTCCCCTCCCATGTTCCATTTTTGTCCTATTAGAGTGCCCTTTTTTCAACCCTCCGTCCAATTGGCTGCTTTTAAGATCCTACTGATGGGCACGTTTTACAGAGCGCTGATTGGTGCATTTTACAATCCCCTTGCTAGCTACAGAGCACTGATTGGTGCGTTTTACAACCCTAGCTACGGAGTGCTGATTGGTGCATTTTACAATCCTCTTGTAAGGAAGAAAAGTTCTCCCAAGTCCCCACTCGACCCAGGAAGTCCAGCTGACTTCACCTCTCAAAGTGGCCTTCATCTTCACTGAAGGCTTAGGAAAAGAGGTAGAGCATTATATTGACCTATTTTACAAATTAAGCTTCCACTTGAGAGTTCTCTTAGAGAAAAGATTGAATCCTAGATTTTATCTGATGTGCCTGAGAAGTCTTTTGTTTTATGAAATGGAATTTTACTTATGAGTTTAATTCATTTACTGACTTTCATTCATCAAATATTTATTGAAATATAGTCTGTGGCAATTAATGTTTGGCAATCAATGGATACATAAAGATTCTCTTCCACCTGGATACTGTGTGGATTTAATTAAGTTCTTATTTTCTTGTAATCTCAGGTATTCCTGAAATTGGAATGTTACAAACTATTGATAAGAGAGAAATTTTGAATGTGAAAGGAGAGCTAAATTTATTTGTGGGTAGATTAGATGATATTCTATGTGGTTTGATTCAAGTAGCCAAGTAGCATAAAAAATCCTCCTGAAATATTAGAAAAATAGAATTTTTCTAATTCCTAAAAATTCATAATTAATAAGTCATGAACTTATTAATTTTGGGCCTTCTAAAAAAGGAAAAGCATTTGTAGAAATGGAAATTCTAAAAAAACAAAGGAAAAATATAAAGTCATTAATGTTCAGCAATAAACATTCAATGCATATTAAATATAGACCTATTTTGGGTTAGGTTTAGTTTATTTTTTAATACAACAACAGGGAATTCTAAAGGAAAGGCTTGTTCAATGAAGTGGAAGTACCTATGAATCTATTAATTTAATGCCTTGATACATTTTATAGAACATACTATACCGGCATTGTGATCTTTGAGCAGTATCCCTTTTCCCTCACCAGATTTTAAATAAAATGAGAAATAAGACAAAATGTAAGATAAGTGGGAGATGTAAATATCACCATTTTGATTAGTAAAAATCAAGTTAAACAGTTTAGTTTTGTGTAAAAAAAAAAATAGGCCTGTTAATTAAATCCCCAAATTAGGCAAACTTACCTATCATACTATGACAGTGTTGGGCTCAGGCAGCCTCTCATGTGTTCAAAGACAGACCAGTTAGGAGTGAAGGTGTGGTAGAAAGGGAAAGAGCACCTAATCTCTGCGGGCAGCCACTCGTGTCTATATAAGAAAAAAAGTGGGGGAGAGAAATTTAAGCATGTTCCATTTATTCTTTTCAAATTTAGCAACCAGATAAGTCATTCTACTTCTTCTGAGGGAGCGAGGAAAGAGGCCAAGTTCGGAATTGTACCAACTGACTACCTTGACCTAGACATAAGCATCAGAATGGTTGCACCCAGCAATAAAGACTGTACTGGGAATAGAAAGATGAACAAGGCAGTGCACTTCCCTTCAAAGAGCTTACAGAGTCACAACCAGCAGGTAAAACAGAACACATCTCAGCTTAGAATCTTAGACGCTCACCTGTGAAACAAGAATGCTAATGCCAACCTCAAATCTTTGTCGTTTGAATTCAGTGAGCTTTTGTGTATAAAGTATGTACCATCATATCTAGCTGAAGAAATAATTTAATAGATGTTTGTTTCTCATCTCTGCTTTCCACATTCAGATTGCCGCTACACTGTGTGGAATGAAATAGGTTCTATGTTTTTAAGATATTCTAGACCTCTAAGAATTCTTTAACAAATGGAAGATCAAAGTTATAAGCATTTTCTTTAGGAACTGTGAGTCAGAAGATAGACATTTGATAGCATTAAACATTAAAGAAACAGAAATAAAATAAGTTAGCCTTTATCTGCCTCTGATGATAAAGACTGCTGTAGTAAATATTGGTTAAAAAAAATACATAAAATAATATAACTTTATTTCTTGCAGCCTTCAGCAACTAAATACTCAAAAAGTGTAATCGAATTCTTGAAAGACAGAATCTGTCAATCTAAAATTTTATGAAAAGATAGGCTGTTTTTCAAGATTGAGGACAAACTAAAGGCATTATTAAACGGAAGAAACGTAGACTGTTTAACAACCATAGTCCTCATTTAAGAACTTTCAAGCAGAAGAGAAATAACATTAGAATGAAAGTTTGAGTTGCAAAGAATAAAATGTATATAGACGCTGGTAAATATGGGATACATATGAACAAACAGCATTTGTTCATATGCATCCCAGATTTGTTCGTATGTATCTCATATTTACAATAATACAATAAATGCAAAATACAATATTTATTGTGTTTTACAAATAATGTTTGTAAAATAGTATTACATAATGCTTAATTAATCTTGTAAAAGTAAAGTTTTGGCAAAAAAAACATAAGTTGTTAGGCTGGCAGAGTCAAACATGTAAACATATTTGAATGGAAGGTAGATACTGATTGACTTTAGAACTTGTGAAATGTATATGTATATTTATTGAAGTTAAACATTTAAAATGGGATCTATATTTAGAAACATCTAAGTTAGTAGAGGACAAAAATTGAGACAAAATTTAAAAACTTAATTTATTGAAAAGAAGGCAAGAATGAAGGCTGTATTATAGAGAAAGTAGAACAACAACAACAACAAAACAAAACCAACAAAAACCACCAAAGATGTGAGAAACATCTCAGCTTATCTATAATCCCAGTAAAGACAATAAATTCACTAGGTAGATGACAAAAACTATCATCGCAGTGGAATAAAGATCAAAGTTTGTGTTACTTCTAAGAGATTCACCTAAAAGCACAAGGACAAGTCTTAAGGTACAAGTATAAGGGATAAATATAACAGGAAAGGAATACACAAAATAAAGTTTGAACAGTTAAAATAACATAAAAAAAGAAATCTTTACCAGAACAATTTTTGAAAGGAACATCATTAGGAATAGAGGTAGTCATAGCATGAAAAAGATCCAATTCTTGAGAGAAATACAATAATTTTATCTTGCTTAGGCCTAATAGCTCCAAATACACAAAGAATATAGTCAATAAATCTACAAAAAAGCTGCACCGTTTAGTGTTATGATGGCCATAATATACTACATCACTTTCGGTTACTTACATGCCAAGCAAATAAAAATGTAAAGATATAGAAGATGTGGTTATTTAAAAGTTTTGAGTGAACAGGTACCATCTATAAAATACTCAAGCCAGCATATATCAGCAGTCCAATTTTAAAGTAATTGCTACAAAGCATTTCATTGTGTGAATATAAGGTATTTTTTTGCAACCAATTCTCATTTCTGAGGCTTGACCCTTTTGACATGTCACGTCCTTACTATATTTTTCTCCATGTCAATGTAGAGAGATTTTGAAGGCCTCTTGCTGCATGAGATGAAACAATAAGACCAGACGGATTCTGTTTCTTTATTTATTTCAACACCAGCAACCCCACTGAGTTTATCACATCCTCATGGTATTTCTCAAGGGTAGAGAATTAATTTCTTGACATAGAATTGTTGGCATGTATTTCTTCCTCAAACATGAAAATACTCATCCTTTATAGTTTTCTAAAAAGTAAGTACATGTAAGAAATACTGGTTGTCAATTCTTTCTAGGCTTCAGTCATTCCCTCTGAAGTCTCTTTCAGTTTGTATCTCCTAATGTTGATAGGATGCTGTGAGGGAGGCAGGAAGATAATCCATCCATAAACATTTGCTACTAGACAATGAACCATTTCAGATGTGTTTCCCCAAAGACACACACCAGTTTTAAACATTGTATTTATGGCCACAGAAACAGCAATTGGGCATATTGTTTGTTTTTCTTCAGAGGCTATTTAGGTGCACACCGAGTTGTTGGTAATGAGCTTCATAAAACATGGAAGTCACCTTATCCCATGTTAACAGAGCAGCGATATTGCACACTTAATCGTGCGAAGCATTTGGAAAACGATCTTCATAAAACCAAATGTCCAACCCTAGCAGGAGGAAATGTATGGTGTTCAAATTATTTGTGTTCTTTTGTACAGAATTCTGAGGACTTCAACACTTATAGTATTTATGTTTTATTTTGTTTGCTTCTTAAGTCAGAATCAGAATAATCAAAAAAGTTTACAAACTTTTTTCTCCATCCGAAAAAAGATAATAGAGTTTGAAGAAATATTATGTATTTAGTAGTGTTTTAGAAATGCATCTTTCAATTGTTCTAGTTCATTGAAATCAATCATTTTTACTTGTTGAATTAATCTCTTATAGATGAATGCAAATTAAGTGAAAATTGCACTTAAATATCAAGATTTATTTCTGTCTAAATAATATTTACATTAATTATTTTACCTCAACATCCTAGAGTTTAAACCTTATTAATGATATATATGTATCTCAAGATTCAAAATTTGCCAAAACTTTTCCTAAATTTTTATTTTAATTTCAGGTGACTTTAAACCCAAGAAAGGAAAAAATAAAAAAATTGAAACTAAACCACAAGACAATATTGTCAGATACTTTTAATGCCCATATAGAGCTGACAGGCTTGTGGTATTTGAGACTTGCTTTAACAATATCTTAAATGATAATGGCATAGAACTTTATCTGCAAATTTGTGAAGACTAATTGACCCTGACAGTAATTGTCTCACTAGAGGAGAAGGAAGTCAAAACTAAAACTTCAGCCACTTAACCACCCCTTACAGCCAAATCCCTTGTTGATCAGTGTGGAAAAATAATGAGACCTGCTGTTTCCAAAGGACCATCTTGCTATTGTCGACACTCCAAGGTTTCTCATTTGAGACTCAAATTTATTTCAGTTCCTTACATGCTCCGTGCTATCTGCCTGTATTATCATAAATTATTTCCACTAGAAATGTTGAATTGAAAAACAAAGAGCACCGGGTGTTTTTGTGCAGGAGAAATGAATCTTACCCAAAGGAAATAATGGCCTCATTCCACTCTGATGCACAGCCTTGTATATTCAGAATCTTTGTCTACACTCCAGGTGGGGGCCGTTATATAATTGTAATATAATTGCTACAAATGATTAAACACATTGCTGATCTAAACCAAAGCAAAAGGCTTCCAGTTTTCCCATCTCAAAGCATTTAACCAACATCTTCCAGTATGAAACTTGGTTCTTTTTTGTTCAATTGGACTTGAATTCTATGCTTAGCTCTCATAAGGTTTTGTGTTCACTGTTTCGTAAACACTGCATGCCTTATTCCCATCTCCAGATGCATATGCAAATGCATATGCCCCCAAACTAGTTACAGATGCATATGCTCCAAAAACCAGTT
Source organism: Rhinopithecus roxellana (assembly GCF_007565055.1). NCBI lineage: Eukaryota > Metazoa > Chordata > Mammalia > Primates > Cercopithecidae > Rhinopithecus > Rhinopithecus roxellana. The sequence continues at coordinate 182,985,830 of NC_044551.1, forward strand.
ACAGTTGTTAAAAGTCTTCCTGTACAATAATCTCCTGAGGTCAGTGTTGTTATTCTTATTTAATTAATAATAGTAGTTACAATAAAAGGAACAAGAACAATTCCCACCATTTACTGAGAACTTGCTATATGACAGACTCTGTGTGAGGCACTTCATATGCATCATCTTCTTGAAATCTCACAGTGATCACACATGAAAGAGTCTACTGTAATTCCAATATACAATGAAATAAGCTAGCACTTATTAATTTTCTAAGGGCCATGTAGCTTGTAATGGAGCAGAGAGTGAAACAAGTTTGTCTGACTCCAAGTCTAGCATCCCTTTCTCTTCTATATATCCAGAGCTTACCTATTCTTCCAGATATGACTTGAATCTCACAGTCAACTATGAAGACTTCCCTATTATTCCTTTCTTTTTCCCCTTCCTTCCTTCCTTCCTTCCTTCCTTCCTTCCTTCCTTCCTTCCTTCCTTCCTTCCTTCCTTCCTTCCTTCCTTCCTTCCTTCCTTCCTATTATACTTTAAGTTCTGGGATACATGTACAGAACATGCAGGTTTGTTACATAGTTATACACGTGCCATGGTGGTTTGCTGCACCCATCAACCCGTCATCTACGTTAGGTATTTCTCCTAATGTGATCCCTCCCCTAGCCCCCAACCCCCGACAGGCCCTGGTGTGTGATGTTCCCCTCCCTGTGTCCATGTGTTCTTGTTGTTCAACTCCCACTTATGAGTGAGAATATGTGGTGTTTGGTTTTCTGTTCCTGTATTAGTTTGCTGAGAATGATGGTTTCCAGCTTCATCCATGTCCCTGCAAAGGACATGAACTCATCCTTTTTTATGGCTGCATAGTATTCCATGGTGTATATGTGCCACAGTTTCTTTACCCAGTCTATCATTGATGGGCATTTGGGTTGGTTCCAAGTCTTTGCTATTGTGAACAGTGCTGCTGTGATGATTTCTCAAGGATCTAGAAACAGAAATACCATTTGACCCAGCAATCCCATTACTGGGTATATATAAAAGATTATAAATCATTCTTTTTGTTAATTTTTTTTATTTTTGAGACTCACTATGTCACTGAGGCTGGAGTGAAGCAGCACAATCTCAGCTCACTGCAACCTCCATATTTTGAGCTCAAAGCATCCTCCCACCTCAGCCTCCCAAAGTAGCTGGGACTACAGATGTGTGCCACTATGCCCAGCTAATGTTTGTGTTTTTTGTAGAGACAGGATTTCACCATATTGCCCAGGCTGATCTCAAACTCCTGGGCTCATCTCCCACCTCAGCCTCCCAAAGTGCTGGGACTACAGGGGTGAGCCACCACACCAGGCCCCTTCCCTATTATTCCGAGGTGGTGTTAGTTCTGTGCCTTACACAGAACATACAGCTGTTACTGTGAACATTATTATGCAGTTCTTATCTTTCAGGTTTGTTGCTGTTATTCATATTTGCCGTTCTTACATCATCAGTATTATAAAAGCGGCATCTTGGTGCTTCCTTTACAATACCTGGCTCAATGCAGAGCGTATCATAGGTGCTCTATTAGTGAATTCTTTTCAGTCAAGTAAGCCACGTGGGGACAGGGAGAAGGGCTTAGTTAAGTGGAGAGCAGGCTTGTTCAGAATTCCATTCTGAGTATGTCTATTTTGGGATGTACCAAAAGAAGAGCTCTTCTCACTGTTTTGCCCTTTTCATCAGATAATTAAATAAAATATGTAGCCACTTAGCCTGATTTCCAATGCATTCTCCACTTCATTGCCTTTTAAAATCATCTTAATAAACACAAGCTGAAGTGGAAAATATTAGCAACCTCATCAGGTTATTGTTGAGACTGGAAAAAAAAAAATTCCCTTTTAACAAGATACCAACTGTTCAGTTTCCTCTTTAGGCATTTTCTTTCTTGTTCCAGAAAATATACATGATGTACACTGTGGGTTGTCTTAGTTACCTTTTCCCTGTTTTTGGAAAGTGGGCACAGAGGAGAGTGAGATCTAATTTTATACAGTATTATTTCAATTGACATACAAAGTAGTCAATAATAGCTAGTAATAAGGAGGATGAAATTATAATTATGATCACAAATTATTATGAATTTTAGATGACATTCAAAATGTATTTCAAAAATAAGGAATATAAAATTGGTGGGATTAATTAACTTTTTAAAGGTGACATATGTGGCTAAAGAAAGGGTAGAGTCTGTATTTGACTCCCTGTCTCGCAAACACCTAAGTCCATGATGAATTCACGGTAAAGCAAGTTATCACTGAATCTTTATTGTGGCCTAGCATCCTTCCCTTGCTTTGCTTTAGCAAAGCCCTACTTTCTTGCTTTTCTTCAGTGTTGCTTACTCAACAGGAAGAATAATAAATTGTGTGACTCTCTCTGGCATTTTTGATAGGAGAAAAGATGAATACTTCTGCTTTCTAAATTTTAAATCATGAGGACACCATGCTCAAACACTCCCCTCTACATTTCCACTTTGAATCAGGTCCAGCAAACAGAGCTATCATTTCTGAAGCTCATTAACCCTGCTTTGCTTTCTCACTTTATCCTACACCTTTAGTCCTTAACCATGACTACTATGGAAATGAAAGAAAATCTCATCCATTCATTTTAGAACTCATAACTAGAAGTACATGAAGATTTCATGAACTATTTTTGGTTTTGAAGTTAAAGTGATTGGTTATTATATTCAAATAAAAGTATTCACTTGGGAAGTCAGGAGGCCAATATGTAATCTAGAATTGTAGTAATGTATGTACTTGATGATTTGACATATGTCCTGCATTTATCTACCACTGGCTCTAAACCAAGCCACCATCATTGCCTGTCTGTGTAACAAAGTAGCCAGCTCACAGTTGCACTTTTCCTATCCTTTCTTAACTTTGGTTTCTCCTCCACTCAGCAGCCAGAGGGAACCTTTTACAATAAAAGCCAGATTAAATTCAATGTTCAACTCAAAATTTTCCCCGATTTTTTCATGAAATAGCCCACATTCACGTAATGGCCCATAAAGTCCTTCATGATCTGTCCTTCCAATCTCTCTGTGATATCAACTCCTACTACTCTATCCTTTCCTTTTTTTTTTTTTTTTTTTTTCACTCTACTCAGAAAAATCTGGCTTCTTCACTATTCTCCAATTATGCCAGGCATGCTTCTGCTTCAGGGCCTATTTACTGTCTGTTTCCTCTGATACGGTGCTCTTCCTCCAGATATCCACATGGCTAACTCCATGACTCCTTTAAGTTTCTACTCAGGTAACACTTCTCAGAAGGCCCACCATAATCACCGTATTTAAAACTGCCAAATCAAAGCGCCCCTAGTCTTTCTTATTATACTCTAAGGTTTCCATCATAACACTTATCACTTTTGTATATTATGTATTTATAATAAATTATTTGCTAGACTATAAGTTCCAGGAGGTAAAATAACTTCATCTTCTCTGTTCATTGATGTATATTGGGCATTTAGGTAAGTGCCTTATACTCGGTATTTGCTGATTGAATGAATGAATGAGTTAAAACAAATCTTGAAGGATCTTTATCCACTTATTTAAGGTGGTCTGGCTTATAACATGGTCCATGTCGCATAAAGAGAGCCTCATGCTTTGATATGAAACCAGGCTACTTTAACATAGACTACTCTGGGATCCAGGTACATAATTTCAGATACTTAATTATGCAGAAATAAACAAGTAATCATTATTATATATGTAGATAAATAAAAAGTAAAAATTCTGAAAAGTAAATTCCAATCCATTTTTCTGTGGTACAGAAGTCAAATCGTTATTTAACAAATGACGTTTCTCATTCTTTCTATAAAATATCTGTAATAGAACTTATTTTACAGGACAATACATCTGTTACTAATAATAGTAAATAATTAAATTTTATAATGATAACTGATGTTCATTAGCGTACCAATATATCCTTATCATAATTACCATCTCTGGCTTGGATTTTTATGTAACATCTTGCTGCTGCACAGATGGTATGAAGGAAACAACTGTCTTTGGTTGAGATTCTTGATAAAGTTTATAGTCTTTAAGCCTGGAAAAACTCCAAGTCATGCAAGCATCTACCTTTAGACAAAGTATGAATATGAAATTCATTATAGCACACCCTTAGCTGTATTTTCCAGCAAGCAAAATACTGTCTTTCTGTGGCATTTGTTTAAGGTTAATGATAATGTAATATTCTCAGGTACCTATAAAATCTATACAATATGCAGCTACCATGTCTCTTTTGATATGACTTCAAACTGGTTTCTTCAAACATTGGGTTTTTTATAATGGTGTAAGGAGGATAAAAAGCAGATGAAATTGCAATAACAACAACTAAAGGACAGAAAAGCCTAGCAACCACAAGGCAAGAGCAAGATAAAAATAAGAATACTAAAAGATAAATGCATGAATTCCTAAATACCTTCCTCCTCTTCTCTCAAGTAACACAAATGAAAGCCTTCTTACTAACAGTTTTCGGTTATCTCACTGTAGAAGGGGTAATTCCATCTATCTATAGTGCTGTACTTGAAACTGATAGTCCCACATGGAGTTATTTGGATACAGATTGAAATTAACCCTTATGGCCTTAAAGCTTGAAAGTTATTTTTGTTTTATAGGAGTTCTCTCCTCAGAAAAGAACTTTCAGGCCTCCCCACAAAAAAAATATCGGCCAGGAGTGGTGGCTAACGCCTGTAATCCCAGCACTTTGGGAGGCCAAGGCAGGTGGATCACCTGAGGTCAGGAGTTCAAGACCAGCCTGGCCAACATGGCTTAACCCCATCTCTACTAAAAAATACAAAAATTAGCTGGCCGTCGTGGCTGGTGCCTGTAATCCCAGCTACTCGGAAGGCTGAGGCAGGAGAATCGCTTGAAGTTGGGAGGCAGAGGTTGCAGTGAGACGAGATTGCGCCATTGCACTACCACCTGGAAGACAGGGCAAGACTCCGTCTCAAAAAAAAAAAAAAAGTATCAAACAACTGAATCTCACCACATCACCACATCAGACAATGACCAAACACCTCTTCATCATGATTGCTTGCTTGCCCCTCCCTGCTTTCTGTTTTCTTACACATTGTTTTATTTCTTCCCTGCTATATATCCCTAGTTTTAGTCAGTCAGGGGTTTAGATTTGAGACTGAGCTCCCATCTCCTCAGCTGCAGCACTTGATTAAAGCTTCTTCCTTGGCAATACTCATTGTCTCAGTCATTGTCCTTTTGTGTGGGAGGCAGCAGAACCCAGACCGAACCCCTGGTGTTTTGGTAACATACTGATGCTCTACACTTTAAACAACCAACAACCAATATGAGGATATTAAAAAAAAGTCTTATTTTTATCCTCACATCTTTTGTTGTTATAAATAGGAGAAAAACTTACAGTATAAAAAAAGAAGATATGAAAACATAAGCAAGGCAACTTATTTGTTGGTCCAAAAATACAGACACAACATGAAAATACTTTACAGTAGACTGGTATTGGCGGATCCCATAAGCCCTGATACAAGCGAATGCTCTCCAGAGAAACTCACCTTCAACCTCGTTATGAAGCAGTCTCACAAATAATTTCTGGAAAAAAAACCAAACATATGGCTCACAACGAAAAATAACCAAGCATGTACTGAAAAGGTACCATAATTAAGAAATTACTAAAATAACTGTATTAGTATCCTATTGTTGTTGTAATTAATTACCCCAAATGTAGTGACTTAAAGCAACCCACATTTATCATCTTATAATTATAGAGGTTAGGAATTCCAAAAATAAAGGGGCCAGCAGGGCTGCATTTCTTCAAGAGGTTCTAGTGGAAAATCTGTTTTCTTGCCTTTTCCATATTGGAGGCGGGATGAATTTATTAGATCATGACCTCTTTCTCATTTCCTGTAATCTTTACTCCCATGATGATACTTTCTTCTCTGAATGTGATGCTACTGCCCTCCTGTGATAAGGACCCTTGACATTACCTTGGGCTTACCTGTATAATTCAAGATAATGTCTTCATCTCAAATTATTTATTTATTTATTTATTTATTTAGAGACAGAGTCTTGCTTTGTCGCCCAGGCTGGAGTGCAGTGGCATGATCTCGGCTCACTGCAAGCTCCGTCTCCTGGGTTCATGACATTCTCCTGCCTCAGCTTTCGAGTAGTTGGGTCTACAGGCCCCTGCCACTATGCCCAGATAATTTTTTTGTATTTTTAGTAGAGACAGGGTTTCACCGTGTTAGCCAGGATGGTCTCGATCTCCTGACCTCGTGATATGCCTGCCTTGGCCTCCCAAAGTGCTGGGATTACAGGCTTCAGCCAACGTGCCGGCCAAATATAAGAATTATTAAAGTATCTATTATAAAATAATTATAATTATTTATGTTTGAAGCATTAGAAGACTGGAAAAAATGCATGTATGGAACAAGAAACTGTAAACATTACCTGGCATATTTGCAAAAGTATCAAATGCAATGGGAACTCAGAAAGTTACATGAAGAAACAACACTAAATAGTTGAGTATAATAGCACATATCAGAATATACAGTTAGTAAAATTATTTCAGAATACATTTTTCAAAAATACATGGAAAAATGTTCCATTTTCTCTTCTAGATGAAATTATCACAGAAGTTCATTTAAAAATGCTCTTTAAATTCTGCATATACATTTATATACTTCTCCGTATGTATGAAATGTTTAAAAATATCAGTAAAGTTTTGTGCAGTTGGACACAACAAAAGATAAACTTGAATAATTAAGTAGAAGTCTCAAGGACATTAAAAAAATAAAAGTACAAGTTATAAAAGGAAGTTAATGTGGTATAGAATATATATCGAGGAGATTCAGTATCTGGTCATAATAGTTGGTGAAGAAATAAACAGATTGAATATAGGGGATTAATTTTTCTAGAAATTAGCACATACTAACTCAACTAGAAAATATGGGGCAATTTCACCCAAATACAACTATAAATTTATTATAATTTCAGGTGTAAAACTATTTTTTTTTATTATACTTTAAGTTCTAGGCTACATGTGCATAACGTGCAGGTTTGTTACATATGTATATTTGTGCCATGTTGGTGTGCTGCACCCATCAACTCGTCAGCACCCATCAATTCATCATTTATATCATGTATAACTCCCCAATGCAATCCCTCCCCCCTCCCCCCTCCCCATGATAGGCCCCAGTGTGTGATGTTCCCCTTCCCGAGTCCAAGTGATCTCATTGTTCAGTTCCCACCTATGAGTGAGAACATGCGGTGTTTGGTTTTCTCTTCTTGTGACAGTTTGCTAAGAATGATGCTTTCCAGCTGCATCCATGTCCCTACAAAGGACGCAAACTCATCCTTTTTTATGGCTGCATAATATTCCATGGTGTATATGTGCCACATTTTCTTAATCCAGTCTGTCACAGATGGACATTTGGGTTGATACCAAGTCTTTGCTATTGTGAATAGTGCTGCAATAAACATACGTGTGCATGTGTCTTTGTAGTAGAATAATTTATAATCCTTTGGGTATATACCCAGTAGTGGGATGGCTGGGTCATATGGTACATCTAGTTCTAGATCCTTGAGGAATTGCCATACTGTTTTCCATAATGGTTGAACTAGTTTACAATCCCATCAACAGTGTAAAAGTGTTCCTATTTCTCCACATCCTCTCCAACACCTGTTGTTTCCTGATTTTTAATGATTGCCATTCTAACTGGTATGAGATGGTATCTCATTGTGGTTTTGATTTGCATTTCTCTGATGGCGAGTGATGATGAGCATTTTTTCATGTGTCTGTTGGCTGTATGAATGTCTTCTTTTGAGAAATGTCTGTTCATATTCTTTGCCCACTTTTTGATGGGGTTGTTTGTTTTTTTCTTGTATATTTGTTTGAGTTCTTTGTAGATTCTGGATATTAGCCCTTTGTCAGATGAGTAGATTGCAAAAATTTTCTCCCATTCTGTAGGTGGCCTGTTCACTCTGATGGTAGTTTCTTTTGCTGTGCAGAAGCTCTTCAGTTTAATCAGATCCCATTTGTCAATTTTGGCTTTTGCTGCCGTTGCTTTTGGTGTTTTAGACATGAAGTCCTTGCCCATGCCTATGTCCTGAATGGTACTACCTAGATTTTCTTCTAGGGTTTTTATGGTATTAGGTCTAACATTTAAGTCTCTAATCCATCTTGAATTAATCTTCATATAAGGAGTAAGGAAAGGATCCAGTTTCAGCTTTCTACTTATGGCTAGCCAATTTTCCCAGCACCATTTATTAAATAGGGAATCCTTTCCCCATTTCTTGTTTCTCTCAGGTTTGTCAAAGATCAGATGGCTGTAGATGTGTGGTATTATTTCTGAGGACTCTGTTCTGTTCCATTGGTCTATAGCTCTGTTTTGGTACCAGTACCATGCTGTTTCGGTTACTGTAGCCTTGTAGTATAGTTTGAAGTCAGGTAGCGTGACGCCTCCAGCTTTGTCCTTTTGACTTAGGATTGTCTTGGCAATGCGGGCTCTTTTTTGGTTCCATATGAACTTTAAAGCAGATTTTTCCAATTCTGTGAAGAAACTCATTGGTAGCTTGATAGGGATGGCATTGAATCTATAAATAACCTTGGGCAGTATGGCCATTTTCATGATATTGATTCTTCCTATCCATGAGCATGGTATGTTCTTCCATTTGTTTGTGTCCTCTTTGATTTCACTGAGCAGTGGTTTGTAGTTCTCCTTGAAGAGGTCCTTTACATCCCTTGTAAGTTGGATTCCTAGGTATTTTATTCTCTTTGAATCAATTGTGAATGGAAGTTCATTCCTGATTTGGCTCTCTGCTTGTCTGTTACTGGTGTATAAGAATGCTTGTGATTTTTGCACATTAATTTTGTATCCTGAGACTTTGCTGAAGTTGCTTATCAGCTTAAGGAGATTTTGGGCTGAGACGATGGGGTTTTCTAAATATACAATCATGTCATCTGCAAACAAGGACAATTTGACTTCTTCTTTTCCTAACTGAATACCCTTGATTTCTTTCTCTTGCCTGATTGCCCTAGCCAGAACTTCCAACACTATGTTGAATAGGAGTGGTGAGAGAGGGCATCCCTGTCTTGTACCAATTTTCAAAGGGAATTTTTCCAGTTTTTGCCCATTCAGTATGATATTAACTGTGGGTTTGTCATAAATAGCTCTTATCATTTTGAGGTACGTTCCATCAATACCGAATTTATTGAGCGTTTTTAGCATGAAGGGCTGTTGAATTTTGTCAAAAGCCTTTTCTGCATCTATTGAGATAATCATGTGGTTCTCGACTTTGGTTCTGTTTATATGCTGGATTATGTTTATTGATTTGCGATTATTGATTAACTGGTTATTTTGCTCGTTAGTTGATGCAGTTTTTTCCTAGCCTCGATGGTCTTTACATTTTGGCATGTTTTTGCAATGGCTGGTACCAGTTGTTCCTTTCCATGTTTAGGGCTTCCTTCAGGGTCTCTTGTAAGGCAGGCCTGGTGGTGACAAAATCTCTAAGCATTTGCTTATCTGGAAAGGATTTTATTTCTCCTTCACTTATGAAACTTAGTTTGGCTGGATATGAAATTCTGGGTTGAAAATTCTTTTCTTTAAGAACATTGAATATTGGCCCCCACTCTCTTCTGGCTTGTAGAGTTTCTGCCGAGAGATCTGCTGTTAGTCTGATGGGCTTCCCTTTGTGGGTAACCCGACCTTTCTCTCTGGCTGCCCTTAAGATTTTTTCCTTCATTTCAACTTTGGTGAATCTGGCAATTATGTGTCTTGGAGTTGCTCTTCTCGAGGAGTATCTTTGTGGCGTTCTCTGTATTTCCTGAATTTGAATGTTGGCCTGCCCTACTAGGTTGGGGAAGTTCTCCTGGATGATATCCTGAAGAGTGTTTTCCAACTTGGTTCCATTTTCCCCCTCACTTTCAGGCACCCCAATCAGATGTAGATTTGGTCTTTTTACATAATCCCATACTTCTTGCAGGCTTTGTTCATTTCTTTTTCTTCTTTTTTCTTTTGGTTTCTCTTCTCACTTCATTTCATTCATTTGATCCTCAATCGCTGATACTCTTTCTTCCAGTTGATTGAGTCGGTTACTGAAGCTTGTGCATTTGTCACGTATTTCTCGTGTCATGGTTTTCATCTCTGTCATTTCGTTTATGACCTTCTCTGCATTAATTAGTCTAGCTGTCAATTCTTCCACTCTTTTTTCAAGATTTTTAGTTTCTTTGCGCTGGGTACATAATTCCTCCTTTAGCTCTGAGAAGTTTGATGGACTGAAGCCTTCTTCTCTCATCTCGTCAAAGTCATTCTCTGACCAGCTTCGATCTGTTGCTGGCGATGGGCTGCACTCCTTTGCAGGGGGAGATGCGCTCTTATTTTTTGAATATCCAGCTTTTCTGCCCTGCTTTTTCCCCATCTTTGTGGTTTTATCTGTCTCTGGTCTTTGATGATGGTGACGTACTGATGGGGTTTTGGTATAGGTGTCCTTCCTGTTTGATAGTTTTCCTTCTGACAGTCAGGACCCTCCGCTATAGGTCTGTTGGAGATTGCTTGAGGTCCACTCCAGACCCTGTTTGCCTGGGTATCAGCAGCAGAGGTTGCAGAAGATAGAATATTGCTGAACAGCGAGTGTACCTGTCTGATTCTTACTTTGGAAGCTTCCTCTCAGGGGTGTACTCCACCCTGTGAGGTGTGGGGTGTCAGACTGCCCCTAGTGGGGGATGTCTCCCAGTGAGGCTACTCAGGGGTCAGTGACCCACTTGAGCAGGCAGTCTGTCCGTTCTCAGATCTCAAACTCCGTGTTGGGAGATCCACTGCTCTCTTCAATGCTGTCAGACAGTGTCGTTGGCGTCTGCTCAGGCCTCTCCTGCTTCCCCTGTTGTTTTTTTAGCTAAGCCCTGCCCCCAGAGGTGGAGTCTATAGAGACAGGCAGGTTCCCTTGAGCTGCTGTGAGCTCCACCTAGTTCGAGCTTCCCAGCGGCTTTGTTTACCTACTTAAGCCTCAGCAATGGCAGGCGCCCTTCCCCCAGCCTCGCTGCTGCCTCACGGTTAGATCGCTGCAGACTGCTGTGTTAACAATGAGGGAGGCTCTGTGGGCATGGGACCCTCCCAGCCAGGTGAGGGATATATTCTTCTAGTGTGCCCGTTTGCTTAAAGCGCGGTATTGGGGTGGGAGTTACCCGATTTTCCAGGTGTTGTGTGTCTCAGTTCCCCTGGCTAGGAAAAGGGATTCCCTTCCCCCTTGCGCTTTCCAGGTGAGGCGATGCCTCGCCCTGCTTCAGCTCTCGCTGGTCAGGCTGCAGCAGCTGACCAGCACCGATTGTCCGGCACTCCCTAGTGAGATGACCCCAGTACCTCAGTTGAAAATGCAGAAATCACCTGTCTTCTGTGTCGTTCGCGCTGGGAGTTGGAGACTGGAGCTGTTCCTATTCGGCCATCTTGCTCCGCCCCTCCGCCCCAACTCAAAACTATTTTAAGTAAAGTTATTGCAGAGTGAAAAAGAATAAATTTCAGAAAGCAATACAAATGAGATTTAGCATATTCTAAAGGTCATGCTAATTATCAGTGGGTACAGAATCGACTGTTCTATAATTACTGTTAAGACAATTAGGTTTTAAAATGAAAGAATTTTTAGAGTTTCTATCTTACCCAAATTATACTCTATCTAATTCAAGTCAAAACATAAGTGTAAATCAACAATGATAATTCTTATAAAAGCATAATAAAAAATAAAGGAGAAGATATTCTTAATCTTAGTGTAGTGTATCTTGACAACACAAGATAAAGATATATTTATTCTTAAAGATATCTCTTCTAGATTTGATAACATTGAACATTAAAACCTTATTTGGAAGAAGTGGTTATAAATTATACAATTCAGCAAATATTTATAAGCCCCTAACATGTACTAACTGTTCAAAAATTTTGGAATATATGAGGAACAAAACAAACATAAATATTTGCTTTTATTAATTTTAAATTTACTGGAAAAACAGGAAATAAAAACATAAAAATAAATAACTGATATACTCTTTTAGAAGGTTTTAAGTGCTATAAAAAAAGGCAGAGTAAAGATGATCTGGCCTGGCTTTTGCGGCAGTGGGATTGTGCTGAAATTAAATACTGTGGTTAGTGTAGGCCTCATTCAGAAGGTGATATATGGCAAAGACTTGGAGAGGGTAAGGGGTGAGAATCCAGAGAAAAGCGTTCTAGGCAAAGAGAACAGTCAGTGCAAACTCTTAAAGTTTAGAGAATGTCTCAGAGACTGAGTGCCTGAACCAGAGCAAATATGGGAGAAAAAGTAGAAAATTGAATAAAATTAAATGAAATGAAGGGACAAATGATTTGTTGGGAATAAATATTTGCAACATTTATAAGAAAAGCGTTTTTATCTCTAAAAGGAGTTCCAATGCCTGAACAAGAAAATAACAGACATCCCAGAAGAATACTGAACAATGCACACGAATAAGTACATCACTGAAGGAGCAAACTGCCCATTAAGTCTTCGATCTTTCTGGTAGTAAGAATGATCAGGGAAATAATAAGATAAATACAAATAATTAATTACTTCCTATGTTTTTTGGTTTTCAGTATACAAGTTTTGTCCTCACTTTATTGAACATATAACTAAGTATTCTGGGTTTTTAATGCTATTATAAATGGAATTGTTTTCTTAATTTCAGTTTTTATAATGCTCATAACAAAGTGCGTATATTTGTATGTGTATACACACACACGTATAAAATTAGGTAATTGAAAATATAGGGAGTTTTATGTTTTCTTTTCCTATCTGGATACTTTCTCTTTCTTATTCTTGCCTACTTGCCCTGGCCAGCATCCCCAGTACAACGTTAGAAGTGGCAAGAATGAATATCCTTATGATTTTCATGATCTTAGGAGAAAAGAATTGTCTTTCACCATAAGGTATGATGGTAGTTGTGGAATTTTTTGCAAATCCCTTTTAACAGGGTGAGGCTTCTATTCCTAGTGGTTTTTTGTTGTTGTTGTTGTTGTTGTTGTTGTTTTTTTTTTTGGTATTGTATTTCTGTCAAATATTTTTTCTGGATTTATTGAGATGAGCATGTAGTTTTTCTTTATTCTATTGACATGACACATCACATAAATTAACTTTTGGATGTTAAACTGACCTTACATTTTGATAGAGATTACATTAAATCTGTAGGTCATTTTGTGTACTATTGAAATTTTAACAATACTAAGCCCTAATTCAGAATGTGAGATATTTTTTCATTTATTGATGTCTTCCTTAATTTTATTGGTTAATGTTTTATAATTTTCATTGTACAAGTCTTTTACTTCCTTGGTTTGGTTAATTCTTAAGTATTTTATTATTTGTAGTGGTATTGCAAATGAAAATATTTTCTTAATTTTATTTTTAGATGGTTTATTATTAGTATATAAAAATGCAACTGATTTGCGTGTTTGAACTTTATATCTTGATTCTTTGCTAAATTCATTTAAATTCTAAGAGTATTTTGGATATATATTTATATAGAATCTTTAGAGTTTTCTACATATGAAATCACATCATCTACAAACAGAGATAGTTTTATTTCTTCTTTTCTGATTGAATTTTTAAATTTGTTTTTCTTGTTTAAGTTCTCTGACTAGGCCTTCCAGTACTGTGTTAAATAGAAGTGAGAAATGTTCCCATTCATAAGCACAAACTAGAAAATGTTGATCTCATAGAAATAAAAAGTATAACAAAGAGTACTATAAGCTGGAAAAAATAGGGGAAATGGAGAAATAGGGAGAGATTTGTTAAAGAATACAAAATTACAGCTAGATAGGAAAAAATAAGTTGCAGTGTTCTATATCATTGTATGATGACTATAGTTGACAATAATATATCTTATAGTCTAAAATAGCCAGAAGGAGGTTATTTGATGTTCCCACAACAAATGATATATGTTTGAGATAATGAATATGGTGATTACTCTGATCCAATGACTATACATTGTATGTATCAAAACGTCCCTCTGTACACCATAAATATGTACAATTATTGTGTATCAATTTATAAAAAGAAAAACCTCTAAAGAATCAATCAATAAGTACTTTTTTGGTTTTCTTTTCTCTTCTTTCTTTCTTTTTTTTTTTTTTTTTTTTTTTTGAGACAGAGTGTCGCTCTCTACCCCAGGACCCCAGGCTAGAGTGCAGTGGTGTGATTTCAGCTCACTGCAACCTCCACCTCCCGGGTCCTGGTTCAAGCAATTTTCCTGCCTCGGCCTCCCAAAGTGCTGGGATTACAGGCGTGAGCCACCATGCATGGCCCACTTTTTTGGTTTTCTAAGGAGAAAAACATGTTCTTGGTCTTAAAGGGAAAGCTTTCAATTTTTTATTAATACTATTAATATGATGTTTGCCGTGGGGTTTTTATATGTGGCTTTTATTATGTTGAGGTAATTGCTTTCTATTTCTACTTTGTCTTTTTTCAGTCATGAAATAAATTTAAATTATGTCAAATCCTTTTTCTACATCAATTGAGATAATCATAGTACTTTCTCTTTCATTTCCTTAATGTGGTATATTTCATTGATTGATTTGTATACTTTGAACTTTGCTTTCCAAGTGAGTAATTTTTTAATATGCTGTTGAATTCAGTTTTCTAGTATACTGTTGAAAATGTTTGCATCTATGTTTATTAGTGATTTTGGTCTGTAATTTTCTCTTCTTCAATTGTGTTTTTCTGGTTTTGGCATCAGGGTAATACTTGTCTCCTGAAGTGAGTTAGGAAGTGCTCTCTCCTCTTCAGTATTTTTTGGAAAACTTTGAAAAAAAAATTGCCGTTAATTACTCTTTAAAGATTAGGTAGAATTCACCAGTGAGGCCTTCAGATCCAGGGATTTACTTTGTTGGGTGTTTTTTATTATTTATTTTATTTTATTACTCATTATATAGTTCTATTTAAATTTTCTATTTCTTCATAGTTTAGTCTTGGTAGCTTTCGAGTTTATAAGGATTTCATGTAGTTATCCAATTGTTGGCATGGAACTGCTCGTAGTACTCTCTTATAATCCTTTTATTTCTATAAAATCAGTAGTGATGTCTTTCATTTTTTATTTTTGTAATTTGAGTCTTTTCTGTTCCGCTTTTTCTCTTTTTTTATTTAGTTAAAGGTTTGTCAAACTTGATCTGTCCAAAGAGCCAACTTTTAGTTTTGTTGCATTTCTCTATTATTATTTTATTCTCTATCCCCTTTATCTTTGCTTTTCTATTATTTCCTTCCTTCTGCTCCCTTTGTGTTTAATTTGTTTCTTTTTCTAGTACCTTAAGTTGTAAAGTTAATCTGCTGATTTAAAACATTATTGATTAACTTTTTAATGCGTTATAGCTATAAATTTTCTTCTTAATGTGGCCTTCACTATGCCCCATAAATGTTGGTATGTTATGGTTTTATTTTCATTTATCTTAAATATTTTTCAGTTTTCCTTGTGATTTCTTTTTTAATTCATTTGTTATTTGAGTGTGTTTTGTAATTTCCACAAATTTATGAATTTTCTTGTTTTCCTTCTGCTACTGATTTCTAACTTCATCTGTCATAGTAACAGATAAATTTTTGTTTGATAGCTATCTTTTCACAGCTACTGAGACTTCATTTGTAGGCCCCCACACAGTCTATCCTGGAAAATGTTCCATGTGCCCTTGAGGAGAATTAGTATTCTGTTGTTGGGTAGACTGTTCTGTATGTCTGTTAAAACTGCTTGGTTTATTGTGTTCTTTAAGACCTCTATTTTCTTACTTATTTTGAAACTAAATGTTCTATACATGATAGAGAGTAGGATATTGAAATCTCCAACTATTATTGTAGAGCTGTTTATTTCTCCCTTTAAATCTGTCATTTTTTTCTTTATATGTTTGATGGCCTGTTATGATTTTGTAATCTCTATTGACTTGTCCTCAAGATGATGATATTTTCTGCCAGCTCAAATCTGTTGAGATCTATTTTGGTTATTCTACCTTTTAACTGGAGAATTTTCATTTGTTTTTATTTAAATAGTATATATTACTTTATCATATTCTTGATGCATAATTTCCATTAGTTTTTTTAACATGTTTATATTATGTACCTTTTCAAAGTCGGCTTCTATTGACTGTTTTCCCTGTGTATGCATTACATTCACATTCTTTGCATGTCTCTTAACTTTTTATTGAAAACAGCTTATTTTAGGTAGTATAACAAATCTGAATATAGATCTGCTAGAGGAAGGAGTAATTGTTATTCGACTGTTTTTTGTTGATTTAGTAACATGGCTATAATCCATTACTTTTCAGCATGCAGTCTCTTATATGCCTGGTCAGATTTTTCTTTCTTTTCTTTTTTTGTTTTTTTTTTTCTGGTTTATTTGTTTTAATCTTGTAGCTTGGCTACTTATAGCTCAGTCCTAGTCACCATAAGCCACTTATTAGTCAATTGTTATGATTAAACTCTCTCAGCTGGTAAGATCTTTCCTCTCTCTGTTGATATGTTAAATATATAGGTAGCTTACAGACTACTACTACTGTTCAGTGTGTTTACATGTTTTTTGTTTGTTTGTTTGTTGTTTAAATCTGAATTCAGCTTGGGACCAAGACCTTGGTGGTTACTCTTCTTATTGCTGTTTTGAGGGCACAGCATTGGGCATGCACACTCTTTCAGATTACCAGTGGTGGCTATGATTTATTTCTAAACATAGTTTCCTAGGAGTCACACTTGTGTCAGAGAAGATCTCCAGTGAGTGTTTGGTAAGAAGTTGAATTTAAGTATTTGTGCCATTAGGGGTGTGTCCTTTGAACTGGTCTGTGTGTGGTTTTGAAAACACCTTCAAGTCTGTCCACATCCTGTTCTGATTGCTTCTGAGTGAGCAAAGCTCATTACGTATGGACAACCTTCTTGACTCCTGGGGTTGAGTATAATTCCAGGAGTACTCTTCTTAGAATCTCTTTCCCTTGTTCTCTCTATTAAAGCTCTGAATGTTTCCCTCTATTGCATCATGCTTTGTATCATGGAGCTTCTAGCCTCTCTTAATTTCTCACCACTAAGATATTCATTATTTCAAATACTTCTCTTAGTCACAGAGTTCCCCATGCTTTTTAACAACAGCAATAACAATTAACAATAATAATAATAAAGACCCTCAGGCAGCATTGCAGAGCTCCATAGATGAAAGCTGGGGTTGGGGAGGGGATCAGGAAAGGGAGCCCTGTGTTTTTGTCTATCTCAATCTGCAATATAGTTTTTTGCATGCTGGACTGAAGGGGGCAGAAAGGAAGTAGGTCGTGACCCAAATACTATAGAATCTCACTGTTCTTACTGAGACTTAGTAGATTTTTCCAGTGACTGTTTCTTCCATTCCTGTATGCTCTTAGACAATTTCCCTAGACTATAATTTTTTTTATGGTTTTCAACAATCAAAGTTTTGTTTTGCTAAGAAAAGGTTACTCGTAGCTCTTGACTCTGCCGCTCCTATATAAGTATTTGCATATGCAAGTCATGCAGAGAAATGTATTTATAGTGTGTGTGCACCCACATACATTTACAATTGAATAGAAAAAAAGCTGGCACACTAAGCACACTAATGGTAGCTAAATAGAACCTTGGGTATGGTTGGCTAAGTGCAGACTAGTTTTTATTTTATCAGTTATTTCTATTGATACAGTGCTGTCACTCTCCTGCTTTATATGCCTCATTAAATTCTTGCCACTCAAAATATTAAATACTTAAATGTTGCCATTCTAGGTCCTTTCTAGTCTGTTTCCAAGATTTTTGTCCAACATGTCCTTACTGTCCTTTCTTCCTATTAAAATTTGACTTACTACCCAAGGCCCTTATGAAACATTACCTTTCTCAAGATTTATTTCTTGATCAAGCCTCTGTGTCCCACCTTCCCTTTTATATAACTTTATGGGATACATGGTTTAGTTAGCTTAATCCTTTTCTGCTAGATTGTGAATGCCTCACGGGCGGAAAGGATGTCTTATTCTTTTTCTTCTTCCCCTAGTGCTTTACAAATCAACTGCCACATAGTAGGAACTCAATGAAAATTAATCAGTCTTGAATAATTGTATTCCACCATAATATCTGGCAGCAGAAATCATTTGCTTAAGGCTGTGGTTATGTGCATTTAACATTAAGTGCAAATAGAAATATGTACTCTCTTAGGAAATTAGTGGAAACATATTGCCTTGAATACTTGAACTTACAGGGCACAAAGCATATGCAATTGAGGGTGTGAAAAAAATATGAAACTCTGACTCTCAGAAAAGGGAAGGAGATGAAAGTTGATTTTTTTCTGAGTATTTGCTTTGCTCCAGGCAGTATGTTAATCCCCTTGCATACTTTGAACTTATCTGTTTATTTTTTACAATAATCCTGAGACTTAGGCATTATTCACACTTCATAGAATGAGAATTTGAGACCTAGAGCTGTTAAATGACTTACCGAATGTTACAAAACCAATAGCTAGTGGAGCCAAGACTCAAACCCAGGTGTGATCCAAATCTTGACCTTCTTGAATTTTAATTTGTCATTGTAATAAAACTATTTAAAATTAATTATCTTGTAACTGGCAGTGATCTTTAACTTCTGTTTTCCCTGTTTGGGGTCATCTTAAAAATCAGTGGTATATTGGACTGACTGGGTCTTTCTGTCTCATTAGATATTGTCACATAAGCATAGACAAGATCATGGGTGAGACTTATAACACCTATTGCTGTAGGGAAGACCAGAAAGCCTTCCTGGCATTTCCTGCAGAAACAGCCTTTCAGATGTCTTCTTGGTGGGAGACAAAGGGCATTGCCAACTAGCTAATAGGCAGACCTATCTTTTAAAAAGAATACTGGATAATGCTCTGAAAGCAGAAAACATTTATCCTTAGTTGCATGGTAAGGTCAGCATGTTATCTCTGAATTTTTCCCTTCCTTCCCTCTCTCCACAATAACAGATGGATACAACTATTTGGATAATGCCTCATCTTAGTGAAGTTCCTTAATTAAACTGGATACTCTGAAAAAACACAGTGTTTTGCAGGTGGTGACACATGCATCAACATGTTACAAAAATTCCGTGTGTAAGTGAAAATTACTTATTTGCTTTCAGCAAATAATTTGTATTCAGCCTAATAGATCGTTGGTTTGAATCAATATGGTTTGTTTCTTAGTGTGGGATAATACATAGGCAGTGTATCTCTGTGTTCTACAATGACATATTTCTAGAGCAAGGATGTATTCTATAAATGAACTTCTTCATCGAACTTATATAGCACAGTTTACACACATTTGGCTGCTTCAGAAAGAGCCAAGGAATTCACCTGATCATTGGGGCTCTTCCTAAGACACCTCAAGGGAGAGTTCTTTAATATGTGGCTTCCTGTCACTCCCATGGCCAACAAATCAGGCCAACAAATCAGGCCATACCACCACAGGCAACACAGTTTTAACAGCATGAGCCTTGGAACCAGACAAACCTAGACTGGAATCTTGTAATCACCTACTGCTAACAGCATAGCCTTGGATAAGTTACAATCCTATCTAGATTTTAGTGTCCTCATTAGTAAAATGGGATTAATAACACCTAACTCCTTGGTTTGTTGTAAGAGTTAAGTAAAATGATTAAGGAAAAAATAATAATAAACCATTAATTGAGATGCTATATAAAGTGCTGTATTGAGATGAATTTATAAAAAAAACTCTTGAACTCAGCACAGGAAAGAATTCTGATGGATTGGTTGATGTTTCTGACAGCATAGGATAGGGAATGGCAGAGTGTAATTTGCAATCTCGTATTTCTCACTGTCAAATCTTACAGTGTCATTGTCATTGGTTTCTTTGAACTTCTGGCTTGAGAAAAAAAGGAGAACATAGTTCTACTGATGGAAGATGATTCTATTTACAGAGGTTAGTTTTTTTTTTATTGTAAACTTATGGTAAAAGGAATTTAAGTTTAATGTAGGCAAGAGATTACCAGAAAGATGGGAAAAATAATCCCAAGAGAGATCTGGAATTGTTTAGGAATTTTAAGAGTAAGGTAACAAATACTAGCCGGGAGCAGTGGCTCACACCTATAATCCTAGCACTTTGGGAGGCTGAGGTGGGCAGATTGCCTGAGCTCAGGAGTTCATGACCACCCTGGGCAACATGGTGAAACCCTATCTCTCTAAAAATACAAAAAATCATCTGGGTGTGGTGGCGTGCACCTGTAGGCCCAGCTACTCAGGAGGTTAAGGCATGAGAATCACTTGAGTTCAGGACACAGAGGTTGCAGTGAGCCGAGATCACACCACTGTATTCCAGCTTGGGTGACAGAATAAGAATCTGTCTCTTAAAAAAAAAAAAAAAAGAAAGAAACATTAATACACATCTGCAAAGTCTAAGGGAAATCAGTCTGGAATAAAAATAAATAAAGGTAAACCTCAGAAAGTACCTTCAAGAAGTTGGATTAATGGGCCAGGCGTGGTGGCTCATGCCTGTAATCCCAGCACTTTGGGAGGCCAAGGTGGGGGGATCACAAGGTCAGGAGATTGAGACCATCCTGGCTAACACGGTGAAACCTCATCTCTACTAAAAGTACAAAAAAAAAAAAAAAAACCAACAACAAAAAAAAAACAAAAGAAGGTGGATTAAAAGCACCCAGTACTCTTATCCTCCAAAAAGGTGAACCAAAATCGTCAGTAGATAACCGAAATGCAAATACATAATGTAAGAAAGAACACTGGAATTCAATAGAGAAGTTACAGGAGACACCTAAAACAAGGAGAGAGAGGGAAACATGGCAGTCTGCTTGTCTGGGATCATCCAGTAGCCTGGAGAGGTTCTCTAGTGCATTCAAGGATAAGTTAGTGACCCATAGAGCTTCACATTTCCACCATGGACTCTTGCATTCTGGGCATGGGAAAGCCCCTAGACCCTTACAGTCCCTAAGACTAGCATAAGGAGTTGTATGGAGGCAGTGTGAAAACATTGCTCCAGACAGGAAGTTCACACTGCATCGAACATATTCTGAGCTAAGCAGCTACTGAAAGGCAGCATATTTAGAGCCCAGCCTCCACCAGACTGCATCCTGCCTGGAGGTGCAACAGTGCTTGCATCCCCACTTCTCTAGAGCCTTCAGAGATTCCCCACCTTCAACTACCACCATGACTGGATGCTGCATCCAGGACTGAAGTATGAGCTTTTGGCAAAGACCCTGTTGCCTCAGGAATGATGTCACTTCACGTTTTCATGCACTCTGAGGACAAACTCTGCAACTAGCAGTAGCCATCACTACAAGCTGTCACATCCAGAGTTGAAACATGAGTGAAGTGCGTGCTTCTCAGCTGCCTGCCTGTGACTGTTGTCCCTGAAAGCACACCTCTTCTCCCCAGAAGTAGACCTACAGTGCAGCCACTGCTGCTGCCACACTCACCCAAGCATTCTGCCATGGGCCTTGGGTTCATTCTGCTGCTGCCTACCTCAGCCAGTGCCTAACCACATCACTGGAGTGCCGGAGGATGGGCTCACCAAGCCCTGCTTTACATTCTCATGCTGTTCAAGGGCCTGGGGACTTCCCTGCCCAGTCCACTACTGTTGGCATCTGAGCATTCCTCTTAAGGGTCTGAGATCAGGCCCACCCAACCTATTGCTACCATAACAGTGGGCACTCAACTGCACATGCTTCTGTGGACCTGGAAACTGGCCAACCTTGCTCATTGCAGCCACTGCTAACACTGGTAAATACCACTTGGTTCCCAAAGGTTAGACCCCCCACTGCTATTGCCATCGCCCACAACATGCAGGCTGCTAGATGTTTTATGAAACAACATAAAACAACCACATATTTAAATTTTCATTGTCCCTGAAGGTAAAGATATAAACAAAATCAGTATAAAACGTATTTAACAAAACAATAGCAGAAAACTTTCCAAGTCTAGCAAGAGATTTAGACATTGAGATATAAGAAATTCAGAAATTCCCAAACTGATACAATCAAACATGCCTTCTTCATGGTACATTATAGTCAACGTGTCAAAAGTGAAGACAAAGAGAGAATATAAAAACAGTAAGAGAAAAACATCTATTCCCTTAGAAGTACACCTATTAGAATACTAGCAGATTTCTCAGTGGAAACCTTACAGACCAGGAGAGAATGGGATGACCTATTCAATTTGCTGAAAGATAAAAACAGCTAATCAAGGATACTGTAGTTGGCAAAGTTATCTTTTATAAGATAAGAGAATAAAAGATAAATAAAGTCTTCCTCAGATAAGCAAAAGCTCAGGGAATTCATCAACATTAGATTGGCCCTTAAAAATTGCTTAAGGGCCGGGCATGGTGGCTCACGCCTGTAATCCCAGCACTTTGAGAGGTGTAGGCAAGCGGATCATGAGGTCAGGACATTGAGACCATCCTGGCTAACACAGTGAAACTCAGTCTCTACTAAAAATCCAAAAAATTAGCTGGGCATGGTCATGGGCACCTGTAGTCCCAACTACCAGGGAGGCTGAGGCAGGAGAATGGCGTGAACCCGGGAGGCAGAGCTTGCAGTGAGCCGAAATCGCACCACTTCACTCCAGCCTGGGCGACAGAGTAAGACTCTGTCTCAATAAATAAATAAATAAATAAATAAATAAATAAATAAATAACTTAAGAGAGTACTATACCTGGAAGCAAAAGGATGTTATTTATCATCATGAAGACACATGAAAGTTCAAAACCCACTGATAGAACAAATACAAAATTAAAGAAGAGAAATAATTCAAATGTTACCACTGCAGAAAAAAAAGAAATGACAAACAATAAGAGGGAAAGAAAAGAACAAAGGATATACAAAACAATGAGAAATCAATCAGGAACAACCCTCACATTAAATGTAAATGAATTGAACTTTCCACTTAAAAATGTAGACTGAATGGATTAAAAACAACAATAACAACAACAACAACAAACCAAGCCCAGCTATATGCTGTCTATACTGTCTAAAAGAAACTAATCTCACTAGTAAAAACAGTTTTAGACTGAAAGTAAAAGTTGGAGAATTGTATCTGTGCAAACGGAAGCCATAGTTGAGTAGGAATTGCTATACTTACATCAGATAAAACAATTTAAGTCAGAAGAAGTAAAAAGAGACAAAGCGGGTCATATAATGCTAAGGGGATAAATTCAGCAAGAGATTATGGCAATTCTAAACATATATGCAGCGAACACAGAGCACACAAATATGTAAATCAAATATTGTTACAGCTAAAAGGAGAGATAGACTCCAATACAATAATAGTTGGGGACTTGAACACCCTACTCTCAGCGTCAGACAGATCATCTAGACAGACAATTAACAGAGACACATTGGATTTAAACTGCAATTAAACCAAATGGACCTAGCAGACATTTACAGAGCATTTCATCCCACAGCTGCAGATTGCACATTCTTGTCAGCTCATGAAACATTCTCCATGATAGACCACATATTAGGACATAAAACAAATCAAAAAAAATTTTTTTAATCAAAATTATATGAAATATCTTCTAAGACAACTGTAAAATTAAAAAGGAATTAATACCAAGAGGTACATGGGAAAGAGTACAAATACATGGAAATTAAACATCATGCTAAATTAACTCCGGGATGACCACTGGGTCAAGGAAGTAATCAAGGAGGAAAGTTTTTTTAAAAGTCTTGAAACAAATGGAAACAGATATACAACCTAACAAACCTCTGGAATACGGCGAAAGCAGTACTATGAAGGAACTTTATATCAATAAATGCCTACATCAAAGTAGTAGAAAGATTCAAAATAAAAATATTAATGATGCACCTCAAGGAACTAGAATAAACTGAACTCTAAATTAGTAGAAGAAAATAAGTAATAAGTACTGAAGCAGAACTGAACAAAATAAAGATAAAAAAAAAAAAAACAAAGGTTCAACACAATGAAAACTTGGTTTATTGACAAGATAAACAAAATCAATAATAAACACCTGGCTAGGCAAACCAAAAGAAAACAGAGAGCTTAAACTCAGTCTGAAGTGAAAAAGAAGACACGACAACTCATGCCACAGAATGGGCTGGCAAAGTTGTGTGGGTGAATGGTTAGGGATAAGGAACGTTTGATTAATGGGTACAAGCATACAGTTAGATAGAAGAAATAAGTTCTAATGCTTGATAGCAGAATAGACTGACTATACTTAACAACAGTGAATTGCATATTTCAAAATAGAAGAGAGGACTTGAAATGTTCCCAACACATAGTAGTGATAAATACTGGAGGTGATGGATACCCCAAGGACCCTGACTTGATCCTTATACAGTCTATGCATGTAACAAAATATCACATATACCAAGAAATAGGTGAAAAACATTTGTCAATTAAAAAATAGAACTATGGAAGAAGAGGCAGATCAAGATAACTGAATAGAAGCCTCCAGCAATTATCCCCCTTCAACAAGAATACCAAATTGAACAACTATCCACACACGAAAAAGGTGAACGATTACAAGGGAGTGATCACAGTACTTGGTTTTAACATCACAGTACGTCGTTTTAACATAATGTTTAGGAAAGAGGCACTAAACAGGGTGAGAAACACAGTCTTGAATTGCTTAAATCATCCCTCATCCATCCCTTGGCAGCAGTCTCATGGTGTAAAGAGAGTATCTGTGTGTTTGTGCTTGCGAGAGAGAGAATGCAGTGATTGTGGCACTTCGCATTGGAACTTAGTTCTGCTCTGTCACAGCAGAAAGCAAACAAGGCAGAACTCAAGTGACACCCATGGAAGGAGCATTTAGACCAGCCTAGCCAGAGACAAATTGTCCATCCCAGTAGATGGAATCTGATTTCCAGAAAGCCCCATGACTGTGTGCTAAAGTGCTATGAGTTTCTAAATAAACTCGAAAAGCAGTCTACACCACAGGGACTGCAATTCCTGGGCAAGCCCAGGTGCTGTGCTGAGCTCAAAGCTGGTACACGAAACCTAGTGAGACACTAGGTGTTGCAGCCAAAGGAGGGCTTGCATCAATCCTACACCAGCCTCAGGCAGCACAGCTTGCAGCTGTGGAAGGGGCTCCTTCCTTCCACTGTGGAGAAGAGACAGGAGAATAAAGAGGGATTTGGCTTGAAACTTTGATACCAGTCCAGCCACAGTAGAATAGGGTACTTGCAGAGTTCTGTAGCCTCCATTACAGCCCATAGCTCATGGATGACATTTCTAGACACACCTGGGCCAGAAGGAAGTCTGCTGCCTTGAAGGGAAGGACAATATTCTGGTAGGATTTATCACCTTCTGACTAAAGAGCCCTTGGGCCCTAAATAATCAGCAGTGGTAGCCAGGTAGTAATGGCTATGAGCTTTGGGTGAAACTCAGAGCTGTGCTGGCTTCAGGTGTGACCCAGCGCATTTCCAACTGTAGTGGCTATGGGGTGTTGATTCAGATTTCAGATTATACTACAAAGCTATAATAAGCAAAATGCTATGACATTATTATAAAAACAGACATACAGACATGGAACAAAAATACTACAGTGAATTCATTTCAATGAATTCATTTTCAATGAAGGTGCCCAAGAGATGCATTGGGGATAGGATATATTCTTTAATAAATGGTGCTAAGAAAATTGGATATCTATACTCAGAATAATGAAACTTGACTCCTCTCACCATATGTAAAAATCAAACCAACATCAATTAGAGACTTAAATCTAAGATCTCAAGCAAGAAACTAATAAAAGAAAACATTCAGAAAACTCTCTAGGCCACTGGTTTGGGTAAAGGTTTCTTGAGTAGTACCTCACAAGCACAGGCAACCAAAGAAAAAATGGACAGCTAACATCACATCAGGTTAAAAAGCTTCTGCACAGCAAAAGATACAATCAACAAAGTGAAGAGACAATCCATGGGATGAGAAAAATGTTCACAAACTACTCATCTGACAAGGGATCAATAACCAGATTGTATAAAGAGCTAAAACGAGTCAATAGCAAAAGAAATCTAATAATCTAATTTTGTAAATGGGCCAAAGATCTGAATAGACATTTCTCAGAAGAAGATATATAAATGGCAAACAGGTATATGAAAAGATGCTCAACATCATTGATCATCAGAGAAGTGCAAATCAAAACTACAATGAGATATCGTCTTACCCCAGTTAAAATGGCTTATATCCAAAAGACAAGCAATAACAAATGCTGGTCAGGAGGCAGAGAAAAGGGAACCTATGTACACTGTTGGTGGGAATGTAAACTAGTAAAACCACTATGGAGAACAGTCTGGAGAGTTCTCAAAAAGCTAAAACTAGCATATGATCTAGCAATCCTATTGCTAGGTATATACCTAAATGAAAGAAAATCAGTATATTGAAGAGATAGCTTCATTTTCATGTTTATTGCAGCATTATTCACAATAGCCAATATTTTTAAGTAACCTAAGTGTCCATCAACAAATGAATGGAAAGAGAAAAATGTGGCACATTTATGTAATGTAACACTATTCAACCATAAAAAAGAATAAGATTTCACCATTTGCTGGATCATGAATGAAACTGGAGAACGTTGTGTTAAGTGAAATAAGACAGGCACAGAAGGATAAACTTTATATGTTGTCACTTGTTTGTGGGAGCTAAAATTACAACAGATCTCATGTAAGTAGAGAGTAGAATGATTGTTATCAGAGGCTGAGAAGGGTAGTGGGGCAGTGGTAAGTGTGGATGGTTAATTGATAAAAAATGTAATTCAATAGAATGAATAAGATCTAGTACCTGTTAGCACAAAAGGGTGACTACAGACAACAATAATTTATTTTACATTTAAAACTAACTAAAGTAGAACTATTGAATTGTACTTTTCTTTGCAACACAAAGAAAGAATAAATGCTTGAGGTGATGGATATACCATTTACCCTTATATGATCATTACACATTGCATGCCTGTATCAAAATATCTCATGAACCCTATAAATATATATACCTACTATGTACTCACAAAAATTAAAAAAAAAGAACACTGATTATAAATTAAAATGTACATTTTTCTGACATTTCAAGTTATATTTCTATTTGGTAGTAGTATGCATTTGGTCGAGTTATTTTGTCTCTGCTACAGTTGCATATACTATTAACCTAGGTAGTGAGTCAGCAAGTCAGAAATGTGTCTCTTGCCCTGGTGATAAGTAAAGAAAGATAGGGAGAGAGTGAGATGGGGAGTGGAAGAAAGAAAAAGAGAGAAAGAGACAGGAAAAGAAGGAGAAGGAAAAGAATGGAAGAAAAAGGAAATAGAAAGTGAAAGCACAGAATAACAGATAAATCGAAAGAGAAAACAGAAAAAGTGTGAGAGGGAGAAAGAGAGAAAGCGAGGAAGGAAGGAAGGAAAGAAGGAAGGAAGGGGAAACAGTAGAAAGAAAAAGGAAGGAAGGAAGAAAGAAAGAAAAGAAAGAGAAAAAAGGAAACAAAGAGAAAAAAGAAAGAAAAAGGAAAGAAAGAAAGGAAGAAAGAAAAAACAAAAGAAAGAACGAAAGAAAGGAAAAAAGAAAGGAAGAAAGAAAGAAAGAGAAAGAAAGAGGGAAGGAAGGAAGGAAGGAAGGAAGGAAGGAAGGAAGGAAGGAAGGAAGGAAGGAAGGGAGGGAGGAAGGGAGTTCCTTTTATTCAGGAACCCATAGCCTAGAGGACATGCTTAAAAATTTTCATCTTTATAATAATTTAAAAATCATTACAAGTCTTAGAGACATCTTGGATTAGGAGGGCAACCATCAGTTCTCAGTATTTAATTGTTTCTTAAAATTTAATGTGCATACAAATCATTCAGATTTTTATTTGGTAGGTCAAGTTGGGGCCCAGATAATGCATTTTTTAAGATAATACACCTTAGAAAATGCATTATCTGAGACGATATTGATACTCTGACATCACATGTGGAGTGGCAGGACATATGGCCCCAGCCTTACCACCAATGAAGGATTTTGAAGCGGTTTAATTCCTTATAAAGACCTGTAAATATGCTTAGAGTTAAGAGTTCTTAAACATGGCTGCCCATTGGAATTTCCTAGGGAACCTGAAAAAATGATTGATACCTATGTCTCCTTCTGATCCCAGAATTTCTATAATTGCTCTGGAATGTGACCTGGGCATTAGAGCTATGAAAAGAATCCCAAGTTTATTGAATTTCTACTGCTGTTGTGACAAATTACCACAAGTTTAGTGGTTTATAAGAACACAAATTTATTACTGTACAGTTCTGTAGATCATAAGTCTAATGGGGATCTCAATCAGCTAAGATAAAGGTGTCAGAAAGGTTCATCTAGAAGTAAGTTCATCTTCCCATCATTTCTAGTTTTTAGAGGATGCTTGCCTTCCTTGGTTCAAGGCCCACTTACCCAAGCTTCAAAGCCAGCAAAATCAGGTCAAGTTTACCACAAGCTGCTGTCCCTCTGGTTCTCTTTTCATAATCACTCTTCCACTTTTAAGGGCTCTTATGATTATATTGTACCCACGCAGATAGTCCAGAGTAATCTCCCTGTTTAAGATCACCTGATGATTAACCTTAATTTCTCTTTGACACAAAATAACATTTTCACAGATTTTGGAGACTAGAATGTAGACATCTTTGAGGACCATTCTTCTGCCTACCATGCCATGTAACTCTAATTGGTAGCCAGGGATGGAAGACAATGTAAAGCATTACTTTTTTTTTTTTTTTTTGAGACGGAGTCTTGCTCTGTCGCCCAGGCTGGAGTGCAGTGGCCGGATCTCAGCTCACTGCAAGCTCCGTCTCCCGGGTTTACGCCATTCTCCTGACTCAGCCTCCCGAGTAGCTGGGACTACAGGCGCGCGCCTCGTCGCCTGGCTAGTTTTTTGTATTTTTAAGTAGAGACAGGGTTTCACCGTATTAGCCAGGATGGTCTCGATCTCCTGACCTCGTGATCCGCCCGTCTCGGCCTCCCAAAGTGCTGGGATTACAGGCTTGAGCCACCGCGCCCGGCCGTCAAGCATTACTTATTGCCACTTAAATTGGACTCAGACAAATAAAATAAAAATGATCTGGTGACATCAGGAGAAAGACATAACTTTTATACGTTTTATAAATTGCTCATTAATAATATATGTGTACTTCCTCTGGCATGAGGAAATACAATCTTCTCTTTAACTTAATCTCCTCTTTAATATGTTGTCAACAGTTTCCTGTTAGATACACAGGATGTAATATTAACTGAGGAAAAATAGTCCGTTGAGAAGAAAATGGGTGGTGATGGGAGAAACTTTAAATACCAATTTTGGTATTCCAGAATTGTGCACACAACATGAATCAAACCTTTCCATTGCATTGCTTGAGTCAGTGATCATCACCCTTTTCTGTGCCCCTGGCCACTGTCTCATTTGAGGCATCTAATACATTTCTTAAATGCCAGCACCTTGGGCACGGGAAACCTCACTGAGATGCCCAAGCTTTAAAGTGACAATCCAAAGGTAAAGGTGATACCAAAAGGGTGACGAATCCCCTTATTAGGAATGCACATCCTATTATAATTATATTATGATGCAAATATACTTGCTCTGAGTAGTCTTATCCTTCAAAATTCAAAACAGCACAGTATGACAGTTGAACATGATAGGAGAGAGGAATAACTACATTATAATGAAAGCAATCAATGATTCGAATCTGCATATTTGCATGCAAATGAGTGTAGACTAGGAAAAGAGGGAGAAAATATTTCAAAATTCCAAATACAGTGAATTTTACTGTTTATGTAAAAAACAGTAAAAAGTGTGATATCTCATAATTAGCTTATAAATTTTTTCTTTCTGATTCTCATTTTATATTCAAGTACAACTTTCTGGAAGCCCAAACAATGAATCCATAGATAATTGCTATGCCAGATGTGAACATAGAAGATTAATACAGAAAACACCCAAGGAAAACAGATTTTTAAAATAACATCTTCGTTAGAAATTACTTTCTTCATGAATCCTTTCCTAAACCTGCAAGTCTGTGTTAATTGATCCTCATATATAAGTCTCTCAGTCTTTATTATCCCGTCAAAGCCTTTATCATGCTAATCTGTAATCATCCTTTTATTAATCTGCATCTTCACCAAATGTTGGAACCTTAGAGCATAGAAATGTCATGGGCTTCTTCACTAATATATCCGTTGTGTTTGGCACATAGACATGAGTCCATTAAATTCGAATGAGCAAATAAATAGGTTTCTGTTCCAAAGCTACTTGACTAAAGTTAGAAATAAAATAAAACACAATTTCCAGGTTTATTTTGACAATGCTAACAACAAATTATATACATATATATACATGTTAATTGAAAATATTGTTAATTTTCAATTTGTTAATTGAAAATATCATCAAGGTCTTATTCTGGTGGCTGGAAATAGAAACACGAGCAAGGTCAGATTGCCACTCTTCAGGAGCTTACAGTTTCAGCCAAGATACATAAACTGGAAGAGATATAAACACTATGCTCTAGTAAGTATGAGAGAGATGAGCACAACATGTTCTGACTGGAAAAAAAAGAAGGCTCCCAACATATTTTACAGCCGTAAAAGGTGTTTCAAGATGGACCTCTTGGAAAAGGTGACTTTAAAGATGAATCATAGGCTGGGTGCAGTGGCTCATGCCTCTAATCCCAGCACTTTGGGAGGCCGAGGCCGGAGGATCACAAGATCAAAAGATCTGGACCATCCTGGCTAATAGGGTGGAACCCCATCTCTACTAAAAATATAAAAATTAGCTGGGCATGGTGGCATGTGCCTGTAGTCCCAACTACTTGGGAGGTTGAGGCAGGAGAATTGCTTGAACCCAGAAGGCAGAGGTTGCAGTGAGCCAAGATCATGTGAGCCGAGACTCTGTCTCAAAAAAAAAAAAAAAGAGAGAGATGGGTATGGGAACCTTGGGTCTGGCAACCCATGGAATAAAAATGAAAGTAGGAGTTAGCCATGTGGTGGATTGAAGAAGTATATTGCAGACAAAGGAAGCAGAAGGAAGCAGTACACAATTATCTGGAAGAGGGAGAAGAACAGATAAAGTGAGAAGTACACATAGGAGGTGGGATAAAGAGCAGCTGCCTTAAATGTTATTGAGTTTAACTGAGCTGCCTGTCCTAGCAAAATGTGAAACCAAGCATCGTTTTTAGTGTCAGAAATTAATTATACTGTACTCATGTCTATTCTGGTTATATAGTATCCATTATAATGTAGTTATTCCTCTCTCCCATCGTGTGTAACAGTCATACCATACCATTTTGAATACTCAAAATTGAGACTATTCAGAACAACTCTATTTGTACCATAATAGGGCTTGTATTTTAAATTTCACTGAGGTGAAATTTTAAAACAGTTTCCATGTTTCTCTCAAAGTACATGTTCCCAGAGCAACACAACAGCATTCCCTTGGAACTCGTTAGAAATGAAATTCCTTGTGACCTATCTGAGACCTACTAAATAAAAAAACTCTGGGGTGAAACCCATCCATCTTGTTTTTTTGCGACAGGTCCTCTAGGTGATTTTAGTGTACACTCAAGTTTTAGAGCTACTGTAGCAAATGAACACAACAGCAACTTTGTAGGAAAACTTGCTCATTTGTTGTTATTGATGCTGTTGTTATCAGTGGTAGTAGTGATGGAATAGGTGATAGGTACAATGACATGAAAAGGCTCTGTTTTAGTGAATATATATGTTAGAAATAGGGTTGCTGTTTCATCCAGGCTGAAATGCAGTGGTGCTATCATAGCATATCACAGCCTCGAACACCAGGTGCTCAAGCCCTACTCCCACATCAGCCTCCCAAGTAGCTGGGATTACAGGTATGAGACACCAGGCCTGGCACCTACAGATACACCTATAGATACAAAATTGAAAGTGTATGGATTCTGAAATTATTGCGTGGAGCAGAGCTGCTTGATAAAAAGACTTTAGGTTTCATGTAGCTCTTTATCCCTTTGTAAAGTAACTTTTATTCTTGTTTCTCTAGAGTTGTTTTAATCTATAATGTGTGTTAATTTTATCAAATGCCTTATTAGCATCTATCAAGATAGTGACATGTTTCCTCACATTGGTATGATATTAATAATCTCATAATGTTGCGTTATCCTTACATGTTTGGAATGATTCATATATACCCTTAAAATGAATTAAAAATGAGTAATTCAATTTTTCTTTTTGATATTCTACCGAGTTTTTAAAAGTACTTTCTCTGTGAATTCAGTATCCATATTCAAACTTAGAATGGTCTCTTGTCCTATATGTGTTTGCAAGTGTATATGGGTGTGTGTATTTATGTGTGTACATGTGTGCCATCTGCCAGGTTTCATTATCTAGCTTAGGTCAACTTTATTAAATTAATTTTAAAACTTTCAATTTTATAATTTTTCTGCTTATTATTTATTTATGCATTTATTTTTGTTGCAAAACCAACTGACCCAAATCTCAGTGTCTTAAAATATCAACAATCATTTATCATATCTCGTGGTTTCTGTGGGTGAGTAATTCTGAAACAGCTGTCTGGTTGGTTCTAACTGGGTTCCCCTCATGTGCTCCTCATTACACAGTGGCTAGAACTGGAACAGTGAGGGGTTGTAGCAGATAGAGGCAAGCCGGTCATCACCCACTCCTCATGGAGTTTCAGGCTCTCTCCATTGTGTTCTGTTTGTGGTTACTCAAAGTACTGGGATTTCCTACATGATGGTTCATAGTTCCAAAGGATCTAGAGAAAGACCAGTTAGAAGGTGCATTGTCTTTTCCAACCTACCTTGAACGTCACATTTTATCTGTCAAGTTACATTTTTTATATTAGGCTAACTTCATAAAATACATGTAAAAGTTTTCCATCATATTATATTCTCTCTAGGACAGTTAAAATGGTTTATTTAAAATAATTCCCTGTAAAATATTTTGAGCCAATTATTACTAAGGTTTTTAATGTTATCTGAATTTGACCAACAAGAGATTAATATTTAGCACTTGGCTATCCTGCTTTGTGCAGTTGTCTCGCAGTTTAATGGATATTATTCACATCTCAGTAACACTGTAATCTTCTGATACTATATCTTTTATATTTCCCTCTTAGTGTAATTCCCAATGTATAGTTGTTGCCTTACAAATGTCTCAATGTAGACAAATAACCTAATTTAATACAAAACCATATTTTATCAAATGAAAGGTAAGACAGCATCATTAAGTGAGAAAAAAATGGTGTTCCGGATTTTGAAAATTGGTTCAGCTGTTACCTGGCTGGACTTAGGTATATTTTAGGATGCATGAGATTGAAGGTGAGGGTAAATCAACTCAAATCACTTTAAATGAATGTAGAGGGGATCCATTGTCTTTACTACGAGAAGAGCATAATGGTTTAAATATAGTTTCATGTCCCAAAAGGCATAAAAATCCAAATGATGCTATATGTAATCCATTCCATCTCGTTTGTCTTCTTCTTATAAGCAGATGGTTTCTCCCCATGTCATTGAAAAATGGTTGGTCACCAGTAGTTCCAGGGAATTTCCCATTTCTGGTTAACATTCAGAATAAAGAGGGAATTTATTTTCCCCAATCTAAATAAAAATTCTAAGATTTGCTGTGATCAGACTGGCTTAAACCACATGCTGCCTTTGAACTATACCTGATACCCATGGGGAAGAGTCTAGGTGTAGGTGTAGATGTAAAACTCTATGCAGACAACTGTACTGAGAATGGGGGATGGACATATCTCTAAAGGAAAACTCAGGAAAGCTAGCACTTTAAGAAGGGGACTGGATGTAAAATAGTAATATGCGCTCAAGTAGCAAGTTATGCAGCTTCCCTATGTTTTAAGCTGTCTCATCTTTAAAATTGGAATAACATAACTCAAAGTGATTTTAAAGTATCCAGCACAGTGACTTAACTAGAGTAATGCTCAGTTAGGATTACTTTCATCTCCTAGTCAAATGTATTTGAAACAATTATAAGAATCTTACTAATTAATTTAGCAAACAAAATATTAAGAAATTGAATCTAGTAAGACAGTAACGAAGTAACACATGTAATAATAATCATGCATGACTATGTATGCTTCTTATATATAAAAGTGTATACGTTGGATAGGTTAAGCAATATGGAAGTAATAAATTCTAAAATTTTAGTGAGATAATATAATATAAGTATACTTTTTGCTAATATCAACCTGATGTAGGTCAAACAGTTCTCCACCAGACGGTAATTCAGAACCCCCAGAAACCCAAGCTATGTGTATCCTGTGGCTTTCAGTTCACCCTGACTTTATCCAGCCAGCAGTAGCAGACATGACAGGGAAGGAGGGCATAGAGAGAACACGGGATCAACCAGTATTGTCAGGACCATCATTGGAATGTCATGAATCATTGGAGTTTATGCCTGCATTCTGTTTGCCAGAAACTAATAATGTACGTCAACTTAATTGCAAAGGGGGTTAGGAAATAGAGTCTTCCTTATGTCCAAGAAGAGGAAATGGTAAGGTGACTATCTATCCTGTCTTTGTTGTAGCCCCCTACACATTCTGGTCACCACATATCTCCTTTTGCATGGAGGAAACACTCACCTCTTCACAAGCATGACAGCCCAAAATCCTATTCAGGCCCTGGAAAGTGTTGCTCATTGTTTTCTAGAAGGCTTGGATATGGGAGCCTTGGGTCTGGCAACACATGGAATAAAAATAAAAGTTAACTGCTCTCCATCCCCATACATTTTAATATATAAAGGACAGGCAGGGCTAAAATAACCAAAACAGACCTCCATTCTTAAACAGAAAGAATAGAAAAAATAGTGTAGCGATTGGCCCAGGGGAATTTTGCATGGCCTTTCTCCAGCTCTAAAAGAATGGGAGGCAGAGGAATAGATGCCAAAGGCTGCTTAAGTCTCAAACAGGCACTGTTTTTTAAGTTTCAGGCACATAGTTTTCTGGAAATACAGTTCCCACAACCACATGGTAGGCTTCTGATATATTTAAATCTCTTTTCCTTTATGTGATGATATCTGCATCTAGAGATGGTTCCTAGAAAAAATTTTTATGTCCAGTTGATGTCTGTGCTTTCTCATCCTCATGATTCTTTCTCTCTCGAATATCTCAAAGTCATTGGGATTCAATAGAAAATGCAATCCTACATCTGGTTTGTTCTCTGAGCTACTGAGAAGTTTTTACTGGGTCTCCATTAGGCAAAGTCTTTTCAAATCCCATTCCTTATATTTGCAGTCTACAATTTCCAATCCTGAGAGATCCCGCATTTACGGATTCTCTGTTCATTGTCAGCTATGTTTCCAAAGTAACTCATTCTTTCCTGACCCTTTCCACATCTGAAAAGGCTTCCCAAACATAGGCAATCAAAACTAAACCAAAACAATCTAGTTCATGCATGGAAATTAAGATGCTGTTCTGCTAGCTTCATGGAAAGGGGCTAAAGTAGAACTTTCTAGACACAATCTTCTTCTTTTTTTTTTTTTTTTTATGAGACAGGGTCAGTGCAGTGGCATGATCTCAGCTCACTGCAACCTCCACCTCCTGGGTTCAAGTGGTGATTCTGCCTCAGCCTCCTGAGTAGCTGAGATTACAGGTGCCTGTCACCACACCCAGCTAATTTTTGTATTTTTAGTACAGATGGGGTTTCACCATGTTGACCGGGCTGGTCTTGAACTCCTGACCTCAGGTGATCCACCTGTGTCGGCCTCCCAAAGTGGTGGGATTACAGGCGTGAGCCACTGCACCTGGGCCCTAGTCTCAATCTTCTTTCCTTAGAGCTGTAGCTGGCATAGTAAGTGCTGATTTGGGGCAACACTTTAACTAAAGATTTGCCTCTGAATGCCATTGACATGTTTCCAGCATCTGATATTGATTTTCTTAGTGTCTGCTGCCCAATTGATGAGCAAAAGTTATTTCATGCTTTTCTTAAAGCAATACCACATTTTTTGCGCCAATTTTCCTGTTAGTCAGCGTAGATAATCTAAGTCATAGATAAATTCTAAAGGCTCAGTGGCCTTAGCAGAGAAGTTTATTTCTCACTCACATGGAAGTCTGAGACAGGGCAGGTGGCTGTCTTCCAAGAGTGATGCTAGAACCCAGGCTTCTTATATCTTATGTCTCTATCACATTGAGGCTTCAAGGTTTGCCTAGGGTTATCTACCTGGCAGATCCGGCAGACAGGCTTAGAGAAGCAGAGGAGGTAAAAAATTAGACAGGTCGGCCGGGTGCGGTGGCTCAAGCCTGTCATCCCAGCACTTTGGGAGGCCAAGACGGGCGGATCAGGTGGTCAGGAGATCGAGACCATCCTGGCTAACAGAGTGAAACCCTGTCTCTACTAAGAAAAATACAAAAAACTAGCCAGGTGAGGTGGCGGGCGTCTGTAGTCCCAGCTACTCGGGAGGCTGAGGCAGGAGAATGGCATGAATCCGGGAGGCGGAGCTTGCAGTGAGTGAGATCCGGCCACTGCACTCCAGCCTGGGCTATAGAGCAAGACTCCGTCTCAAAAAAAAAAAAAAAATTAGACAAGTTTTTCTATTGTTAGAGCTGAAAGCAGTATATATCACTTCTGTGCTCATCTCTTGGCCTGAATCCAGCCATATCATCCAATTGTTAAAGGAATTTAGTCTTTCTAAAGTGTTTCCATGAAGACAAAAGTTCAGTGAGCATCTAGGCTCTGTTTTCAACATCAAGGATGATTATTCTCAAGAAATCAGTTCAATTAATTCCATGTAATGATAATGGCCTAAGTATGATTTCTGAAACAAGCAAATTGTGTGTTCTGAGTGTGGGTGTATGTACATGAATGTGGACATTCATGCATTAGGTATATACGGAGGACACTGACATCTTCAGAATTTGCTGATCTTGCCACTGGCTTCCTCTGCAATGTTGTCATTCCCAGAAAAGAAGGCTCAATTCTAAAACGGACAAAGATGCCTTTCAAAGCTGTTCAGCAGCCGCAGGCAAATGCCTTAAGCTGCTGCATTTCAGTCATCAAGGACCTTCCTTATGCTTTCTTATGTCTAAGATCCTCAAGCAGAACTTCCCCCAGTGAGGAAACACTATCTCCCCACGAAAAGATAAGGAGATGCAAGGAAAGAAAGGTTAGGGATGGATCCCAGCAATGTCTTCCGTGTTCCTGGAGAGCTTTCTGTCCTTTTTTCTATATACTCAAAAAGAAAAGTCTAGGCTATACGATTCCTCTATTTTGTTATACATATTTTTAATGACAGCGCTCTCCTTTTCATTTTTATTTTATTTATTTATTTTTGGAGTTTTCATTCATTTTCACACGTCACTTTCCATGACTTGTATACATGGGAGTCATCATTGATTTGTCTTTTATTTTTAAATGTATGTTTCTTTTAAAAATAAAGTGTATTCAGTCCAATCAACTGGATCCTGAAAAAAGTAATAATAAAAATAAAGTGTAAAAGAAAAGCATCTGTGGTTTAAAAAGTCATCAGTTAAGGAATGGTGGGAACACTCCTTCTGTTTTATAGAATGAGGTGTTGCCTGATTCTAGAATCAAAAATAAAGCCAATTAAGATCTTAAAAAAAAGAAATGGAGATTAAGTACCTCTGTCACTTGGCTATTAGTCATAGAGATTCCCATGTTTAGCAAAAATTGGAATTTTTCCATTAATTATTAGTTACATTTAATCAAAATAATTATCTCCTTTGTATGTGTAGCAGTTGAAATTTCTATTTTAGCCCCTTTCTTTTTTTTTAATTTTAGCTTCTTTCTATAAAACCAGCAGAACACCATCTTAATTTTCGTGAATCCAATTGCCACTACTTTGCCAAATAGATCAAACACATTTACATTTTCATTAAAAAAAAATCACATGTGTTTTTAAGAGTACTAGTGTGAGTGGCTCTGTCACCTTTATTTCCTTCTTGCAACCCAAAGCTTCCACTACTGTGAATCACCACCTTGGTGCCCTTTCATCTCATGACAGTTGGATAGGTCACCTTATATCAGTTCTTACTTGATCTAATGGTTGATCTAATCTCACTGTCTCTGGCAGCTTATTTTTTTTTTTCTTTTCATTCATAAACTGGGGTAAATAACAGTATAACGCATGTCATGTAAGAATTGTTCAGTAGTATTAGCTGTCTTTATTCAAAACACATGTTTTCCTTCTTGTCTAATGCAACATAATAACAAGTTTAATACAATAGTTACTTGAAAGAATTGGCTAGAGATTTATTTGTAAAGTATTTACAACCCGCCAGCCACTGTCCCTGGAGCCATGGAGAGACATGACACAGTCCCAGTCTTTGTAAATCTCAGAAGTCTAGTGGAGGCTGGGCGCGGTGGCTCAAGCCTGTAATCCCAGCACTTTGAGAGGCCGAGACGGGCGGATCACGAGGTCAGGAGATCGAGACCATCCTGACTAACACGGTGAAACCCCGTCTCTACTAAAAAATACAAAAAACTAGCTGGGCGAGGTGGCGGGCGCCTGTAGTCCCAGCTACTCGGGAGGCTGAGGCAGGAGAATGGCGTAAACCCGGGAGGCGGAGCTTGCACTGAGCTGAGATCCGGCCACTGCACTCCAGCCTGGGCGACAGAGCGAGACTCCGTCTCAAAAAAAAAAAAAAAAAAAAAAAAAAAAAAAAAAAAAAAAGAAGTCTAGTGGAGAAGATAGATAAGCAATATGTTATAGATAGATACATAATATTATAATTAATGATGGAGAGGCAGAACAAAATATAACAATTCACTTTTTTTTTTAAATGAGTAGGAATGAAAAAACTTCAAAGATGAAGAAACAGTTGCATGAGGAGTTGATGGATGTGTACTAGGTAGGGGAGGAAGGGGTATCATAGGCAGAGAGAACAACTTGTACAAGTGACTATAAGATAAGTCATGCAATACAGCACTGCACATAGGTATGTATGTGTACCTGAGAGTAGCAGGAAAAGAAGCCCCTCATGCCATGTAAGATGCCAAAGGGGTAAATTTGAAAGACTTTAAGTGTAAGAGTGATAACAGATTTGCTGACATATACTGATAGGCTTTTGGGGAGAACTCTCCCTTATCTTTTTATTTAGGTGAGTAGAGAAAATGGGGAACAACAAAATAAGAAAGCTAAACTCCAGTCCTCAGAAACAGGTTTTCAGAATGAAACGTGTATTGACAGATTTATTTCTGTAATCAATATTTTTGAGAACACATTGTGTTTACTTAATACAGTGAAAAACAGGCATTGTTCCTATACTTGAATACTTACTGTCTGTCACAGTCATTTCAATTTTACTATACACTGTCTTGTGATATGTTGCTCTTTCTGCAAAATTTTTAAATTAAAATATAATATAGTGTGTGTACATACATAAATTATATATGCATATAATTTGCATGTAAATGTTTTATGTATTTGCTTATATAAATTTATTTAAATCTATTTATCTAACTATAGATTAAGCCCCTGAAAACAATGATTATGAATAACATTTTTTTAAGGCCACACTGTAAATACTCCACAAAAATTGTTCAACATACAAATGTATGAGTTGAAAATAATTATTTAGCAGAAAAAGCTCCTCTCTCTCTCAGCCCTACCAGGCTTTATTCCTGTGTTCTTGGCAAAGATTTTTTGTATTATATTTTATACTTTCCATTATGATCATCCCACCTGATACTAATTCTCATCATGTTGGTCTCGTAGAAAATTAGTAAACGTAGCAATAATAATGCCACCTTTTATCAAGTGCCAACAAGGCATTAAATTTGGTTCTTTACTGCTATTTCACCTAACA
Source organism: Rhinopithecus roxellana (assembly GCF_007565055.1). NCBI lineage: Eukaryota > Metazoa > Chordata > Mammalia > Primates > Cercopithecidae > Rhinopithecus > Rhinopithecus roxellana. Next base: position 183,025,501 of record NC_044551.1, read on the forward strand.
GTCTTATCAGGAATCATTGTTATCCTTTTATGGGTGACATCTTAAATCCAGAGAAGTATGCAATTTACTCAAGACCACACAGCTAATGAGTTAAAGGAACTAGGACTTGAATCAACAGTTCTCTGTCTTAAAAGCTTAATTAGTATTACTTTAGACTTTATAAAGCACTTACGATTTCATTTTGGCCCCACAACTTTCCGGTGTGGTAAATATTCACCTGATTTTCACCTGATAAAAGAACTGAGACTCAGAGAGGTGAATATTCACCCGAACTGAGACTCAGTGTGGTGAATATTCACCTGATTTTCACCTGATACAAGAACTGAGACTCAGAGAGGTAACGTGACTCCCCCATGAGTTATAGTTGAAATATGGTATAGTTTGCATTCTATTCCAGGTTTTCTTTCCTTTTCTTTTTTTTTGAGATGACGTCTGTTTCTGTCGCCCAGGCTGGAGTGCAGTGGTGCGATCTCGGCTCACTGCAACCTCCACCTCCCAGGTTCAAGCGATTCTCCTGCCTCAGCCTCCAGAGTAGCTAAGACTACAGGCACCCGCCACCATGCCCAGCTAATTTTTGTATTTTTAACAGAGACAGAGTTTCACCATGTTGACCAGGATGGTCTCAATCTCTTGACCTCGTGATCCGCCCACCTTGGCCTCCCAAAGTGCTGGAATTACAGGCGTGAGCCACCGTGCCTGGCCCAGTTGAATTGGGTGGGCTTTTTCACTACAGGGATGTTGTAGGCAGCTCTCAGTTTGATTTTGAGTAAATTAACTGGGGCATGCAGATTTAAGAAAAACAAAACAAAACAAAACATTAGTAAGTTCTTCCCATCACAAAATTAAATATTTTTAATAAACATCTTTTTTTGTTTTTGATAAACTCTTATTTCTCATTTAAACATCTATCCATTATAGCTAACCACACAGCCCCTTAACGAGAAGCAAATTAAGTTGTTTGAAAACACATTCAGAAAGCTGTGTTTTTCCATGGACCAGTGGCAGAGGGAAGAGAAAGTGATTGTGCCAGGCTGTTGGCTGAGTAGAGCTAATGGCATTTGGTCCTGTGAAATGGATATGAATAATTCTATGGTGTTTAACTTGGTTTGCTCTTGATAGATTTTTCGCTTTCTGAATTAATGTCTGTCCTTTCTTGATTAATTTAGAGTTATTGTACTGCAAGTCACTTAATTACGTATTCTTTCTAAAGACAAAAATTATTCACTGTGATGAAGGCAGTCATTTTGATTTCTCATAAAAAGAGTTCCCAAGTGTCTCAAGTATAGATCTTGCAAGGTTAGTGGGAAAAGTTCTACTTTATCCAGGAAGGACACGAAAGCTAGAGAGGCCTCCTCATAAATCTCATTTAGGATGTTTCCCTATAACTCACCAGGCAGAGCTATTTGAGTTGCACATGGTGATATCTGAAAAACCAGAGACTTCACCTAGCTAAAGTATAAAACATGAAAAGAATATCCTGTAAATTATTTGCTCCAGGGCACGACAATATAGGTGAATGAGTTTCAAAATATGTTGAAGTTGTTCCTGGGAGAGAAAATATTGTATTTTTTTTTTTCTTTCCCAGGTATTGTAAAGAGAAAGCTTATTTAAAGTTAGAAAACCTAGATTTTCTAATACTAATTGCATTTGTAATCTAATCTCTTCTATGTGTAAAATAGGCCTTATAATGTCTACCCTCCAGATTTAGAGTTGTTGCAAGAATCATGTAATCTTTGAAAGAGCATGCTATTTAGATATGCAGTATGATTGTCACTATTTTTCTGGACAGAGATTTTTAAGAGATAATCTGTGAGTAGACTTTGGTTTCTTCCAAAAATCAGTTTAATTAGAGCAATTTAGGAGTTCATGGTCCTCCCTAGCTCTTTCATTCCACTGGTTGTGCATATTATCAGACAATAAACAAATGGTGCATCCTTTCGGGTCTTAAGCTCATTGTTTATTAAGTAGACAGTATATTTTGCTTTGTAGCTTATGTTTTCTTGAAAGCACATGTTATAAGATTTTCAAAAATAAATGCAGATATTCCAGGTACCTGGGAAAGAAGTGCTGCCCAATGAATTAGGGCTTCAAATTTGTAGTTGACCCAACTTATAATCATATCTCAGTTCCTCTGTTATTACACGCCCAAGGACATGTAATAATAGACAAATCACCTCAACTTGCTTGGACAAATCACCTCAACTTGCTAAATTTCAGTTCCCTAATCTGTAAAATAATATGTCTAGTAATGGCATCTAATTTACAGTGTTGTTAGGAAGATTTAATAAAACAATAAATGTAAGGAACCTAGCATAACACCTGCCTAATACTTTGCTCAATGAATGATAGTTCTGTCTTCATATACTCCCAGCCAAGTTATTTTTGTAGGGAATGACTTTTCAGATAATTTTAGTAAATGTAACCATCAGACATGTTTAAAAGCCAATTTAGCCTCAGTGCCCATCAGCACTGATAAAAGGGTAGCTGAAGGCATTGGTCTTGCAATTTTGACTGCATGCAAAATGGTCTCCCACTTTTCCATTTGTCATTCAATCCTCATATTGGATCATCACTATCTATATCCTACCGGGAAAACAAAATTGTATTTGTTTTCCATGGCTGCCTGAGTGTTTCTGGCATTGTACCTGGTGCTTTACATATTTTATCTCATTTTATTTCTATAATCACCCTACAAAGTAAATACTCTCAAAATTTTTAAATGGAGGAAGTGAAAGTAAGAGAAATTAAGTAATTGTCTAAGGTCACACAGCTGGTAGGTGGCAGAGTAAGCATTTAAACCTGGGACTTTTGACTCAAACATTGCACAATTCAACCTTGGGTTGCACATCTGGAAACAGACAATTTCTTAAAAATATGGGTTATTAAGAGATAACTGTCTTTGGAAGGATGTTTGCCCAAATGGTAACTGTGATTACATTTGGGAGGTAGGATTTCAAACAAAATTTGATTTCTTCCTTGCACTGTTTAATAATTTTGTTTTTACTTTTATTTTCCATTGATCATGCATCACTTTTATAAATTAGCAGTTTTTAACTGACTAGCTCACAATGAAATTTCACCTAATTTCAGGTGATCTACAGAAATAGAAAAGCTATTTACTTAATAGAGGCTGGTTTTCAGCCTTACTGACTATCAAGCTGCACACATAACTATTGTTCATGCAAATAAAGTTCTATTTTTAGAGAGTGTGACTTATTATAATGTGGCTTGTCTGTCCCAACAGTCTGAAAATAAGAATGGACAATAGAAAGCCACAAAGCAAACACCTTTTTTGTCTTCAAACTTTGAAAGCTCTTTTGGCTGACATTAACAATAGTTTCAGTATGTTCTTTAAGTTGACAATGGTTGCTTTGTAATTACCTTATACACCCAAGGATCTCCAGGCAAAGAATTGTTGACTCTGTAAAAACAGATGGCTAAAATCTGTGTCTCTTTTTAAATTTCTGACAGGAAAGACTTTTTAGGACACATCTCCAATTCCCTCCTTCCAAGAAACTGCCCATTTCCAAATTTAGCCTACTGGGAAACAATAAAAAGATAATGGAATTTAGAGTCAGAAGATTAGAGTATAAGTCTGGGCTTTGTCACCAGTTTGTTATAACTTTGGTCATATGTTATAATCTCTCTGAATACCAAATGCTTAATCAATCATTTATTCATTTAACAAATATTTATTGCATTTATATTATGGGCCAATTATTTTTCTATGTATTGGGAATACAATAGTGATTAAAAAAATAACAATACATTTCATGTTCTCTTGCAGCTCCGTTCTAGTGGGATAGTCAAGGCTTAGTCAAATAGCCAAATGAGGAACACATATGTATGAAGTAATAAGTCCTCTTAAAAGAGAATTCCTGTAATGGTATTTGCGGGAGGGGAGTAGTTTGGGAAGGAGTTCCCTGAGAAAGTGATGCTGAGAATGGGAGAAAAACAAAATCAAGTAGAGGTAGTTGGTGGAATGATAGAGAAGAATATTAAGATATTATCCACAGAAATAAAAGGATGTGCAAGTTCCCTGTAGGAGCAGAGAGCATGACTCATTTAAAAAACTGAGTTTAGCTGAGAGCTGAGAACAGGTAGGAGAGTGGCACAGGTAAGGAGGTGAAGAAGAGACAGTGGTACTCCTTAAATATTCATTTACTCACATACAAACGGCTCACCCCTTTCAGGCAAGGAAGCTCTGAGAATATCACCTTTGGCTGAGGCAATTAAAGGGCATGCACAACTAATTATCTAGTACCTCTTTTTCTCTTCTGGGGTCAGTGAGGATACCTCATATTGATATGGCAAAGTTTCCAAAATTAGCTGATCCAGATGTAAGTCGCTATTTGGAGAACAATTATTCAGAGGAGTTGAATGGATGTGTGGCATTGTGTAACAAATAAATTCATAAATAAAATGCTATGTTAGGACACTGGAATCTGGGGTTTGCTTATTATTGTAGCGTAGCATAGCCTAACCCGACTATTAGAGATGGTGTCAGAATACACAGCCTTATGGGCCAAATTAATAATTTGGATCATTTTTTAAGCATTGAACTATCTTTCAAAAAGTAGAGATTTTCAGATGTTTTTCTTTGCGGGAAGAATCCTATGCTAAATATATGAATGATTTATGAGGTTAAGAGAGTTTTGATAACTATACATTATTCATCATAGCTGTATTTACCATGCTTCCAGGAACATTGAAGAGACCAAGTATGAAAAATTAAGTCTGGCAATTTTGAAAATGCAAACCATCACACAAATATTCTGGCTTTCTGATATGCCTATATTGCCCTAGTTGCTATTTTCCCTTTGTCCTAGAAGCCAGTATCTTTATATATCTGCTGTTCTCTGTGCAGTTGTAATCCATATACCAAAAAGTAATTCTGGGAAATTGGTTAGGCTGTTCTGCCCTGCAGTCAATAGCAATTTTGTATCCATGGAATTGAGAGTGGAACACTGCTTAGTAGGAAAGTCTTCCAATGTTTCAGAATAAAGTTTTCAATCTGTATGTTTGTTGAGATGCCAATATATTTACCTTAACTGTATCAAAAATAAGATGTTCTTATTTATTTGCCTTTTGCTAATCATTGGAAGTTTGAATTGAAAAACAAAATTGAGACCAGGCTGAGAAACATAGTAAAATACGAGAAAAAGAACTTATTATATGTAATCTATTGTTTTGAATAAATTTCTGCAGAGAAAAAAATGGAACGTTTTGATTCTGTGCTCTGGGAAGTTAACACAAACAGTAGGACATTTATGCAACAATATACAAAAATATACTTTGTTTTAGGTGCTCTGGGGGAATATACTGAACAAAAACAGTCTCAGCTTCTATCCTCCCTCCCTCCATTTACAGTATAGTGAAGAGAATACACAATTCTCCTTATTGCATTTGATCAAATTTGCTTTTACCAAAGAGAGAAAGGTAACCTATCTTGTTACTGTTTACTGAGCAGCTGGTAGATGGCAGAGAATTTGTTACTAGATTATTTTCATAGATTAAGTAATTTAATATTTAACACTTTTGATTTATTTTTTATAATAATAATAGGGACAGGAGGCAGAGAAATTCTAGGCAGAAAAAGGGGGGTCCCTGGCAAAGCCCCACCCTCAAGCCAAAAAGCCTGAGACTGTGGCCCAAAGTGAGAACTTCCATCCCTGTTTTCCGCTTAAATGTTGCCTTTTCCAAATGCACACATGACCCTGTGCTGGCCCCCATCCTGTGCCTATAAAAACCCCAGACTCAGCCAGCAGAGAGAATAAGCAGCTGGATATCACAGACTACAGCTGGATGTCAGAGAGAAGCAGCTTGACTTCAGTAGGATGGCTTGATGACATAACTCTGGAGAAGAATCTGGCTGGAGATGGCTGAACTTCAGGAGAATATTACCTTCCCGCCTATCCCTTTTTCAGCTTCCCTTCCCACTGAGAGCCATTTTCATCGCAATAAAATCCCCTGCATGTGCCATTCTTCAATTCATTTGCACAACTCATTTCTCTTGGATGCCTGACAAGAGCCCAGGAGCCATGACTCCACGTGGATATAAAAGGCTGACACACTGACACTTTGCCTTTACTGGTGGAATGCAACCACCTCATGTGAAAGGCAGAGGGCCCATTGATCTGTCAACACTTAAGCCATCCACGGACAGCAGAGCTAAAGGAGCACCATAACACTCCCCACTGGGGCTTCAGGCATTATGGGCACCCTCCCTAGACACTGCCACAGGGCCTGCACAGAGTTTGCTCCTGCCAGCGCCCAGACGCACTCCTCCAGCTCTTGTACCCATTCACCTGTGTGTTCCCTCCTGTGAGGGGTGGAACACAGTGGGTTTGAGTGAGTGGAGTTCACCTCTGCTGGCACTGGAGTGGCTGGCTGGTTCTAGCACTCCTGCACTCCAGTTCTCACCTTGTTTCTTCTCATGCTCCCTCCCATGAGGTGTTGAGAGCTATAGGCTGAGTAAATGAGGCACCCTTATTGCTAATCCCATGAAGGGGTCAGGTAAATATCTTTCTTCAATAATACATCTAGTTCCCTATGTGCTAGACATTGCACTAAGAGTTTTATATATAATATTTCAGTAATGTACATAAAAAGCGTTATTTACCACATTCTACAGAAGATGAAATTAAGAATCAGAGAGGTGCATTGATGTTCCCAAGATAATATTTCACATGGTATGTGATATGAATCCCACTCCCATGCTATTTCTCCTGTTACTGTGTGTAGCATGCTTCTAGGATTATCTCTTCCAAAATAAGATGACTAAATAATATGGCATAGATGTATGCCTAAAAATACATTCAGCAGGACCCTAATGGCACAATGTTATTGGTGCTTTGCAAAATACATTTTTCTTGGACAAATAAATTTAGGTGCAAGGTAGAGAGTCACAAATATCTCTTTACCACTACACTTCCCAGAGCCTATCATGTGTTGACCTGTTATGCAGATTTCCAAGAGCAGACATGGTATGCAGCATCTTCTAAAGTTATTTGATTACAGAGACATTCATTCATGGGGCAGAGGAAAGGGAAAGGAAGAGGAGTTGGTCAACAGGAAGCAGGTGGTTGGTTAGGCAGTTATGATGAGTGAGGGATCTGGAATCTCATTGTCCAAATGCAGTGGTCTGGTAAGTTTCAGCTCCTTGAGACTATCTGGGAGGCCTGATGGTTGGTTTCCTGAGAGAGAAACTCAATTTAGACAAATGAAACTTGAGAAAGTTTTAAGACTGAGAGGATTAACTTCTATGTTTATTCAAAGACACCCTAACCATCAGCTCGATTGGGCTATTAGGTCAGTTTCAATTGAAGTTGGGGTCCTCAGCCCATGATAGTAATAGTGCGGCATCTTCCATAGGTAGATGGGTGCTTTGAAAACATCTACAACTTAACTCTCTTTACATCTGTTAGGAGTCAGAATTGCAGCAATAGAAAGCATCTTTACCAAATTTAAATAGACACCAGATGCACTGAAAGGATATTGGAGAGCTTAGACACTACTAAAAAGATGGGAGAATAAGGTTTGAGACTATGTATATGCCAATGCAGAACTGATCGGGAACCCTGTGCCATTGTGACCATGAGGTTCTGGTTGCTGGTGCTTGTCACACTGGTCTTGTGTCTCTTGGCATTGCCAGTAGCATGGCTGTCACCAAGATTTAGAAATTTAGTCCTCCTACATTTACCACTAGAAAGACAAAATCCCTCCTGGTTCCTAGGACTCTAAGGTCAGTTCACCCAAAACAGAAACTTTGGCTTTTGTGCCTAGTTTATAGCTAAAAAGGAAGCTTCAGAACATAACTGTCTGCTATTTCTGTCTTTCATAAGTTAGGAGGCAGTTTTTGCTTCATAAGGGACATTGTTCAGAAACGAATAGATAAAAGGATGCTGAAGAATTTCTCATTCTTTTTACGATTTTTCAATTTAAAACATGCACTTTCGTTTTCTCATTGAAACATACTTGACCTTGCAAATTTGTATGAGCATTTTTTTGAGGAGATAAGATTAGGATCTGAAACATGACATGTGATCAATAAGCATTTGGTACATAGTATCCATAAAGTTCCAATACATAGCCAGGGCCATATTATAAGCATCAGAGTTGGGATACAAATACAAATCTCTTTATTTCTACTCTGGATTTTTTATTTCCTCATAGAAACATAATTATACTGGTTGTTTACATTAGTACATTTTTATACTACTTAGAGAAAAATTAAAGATGCAAATGCATTCTAGACTTGTGGAAAAATACCAGCATTCTCAGTTAGATGTGAACTTATTAAGCAGCATGATTTTCTTGCAATTTTTGTTACTAGCCCAAAATTGACAGAAAAGAATAAATCATTTGCTAAATCACCAGGTCGGCATGGTTTAATTCATTGGATACAGAGGGTAGGAAGCAAAGAAAACCCTTGGATTCCATGATGATTAACACAGAATATAATACGTTTGACACTGTGTGCAAAGCATTGTCTTTTAGATGTAAAGGGTGGTCCCACAAGGAAAGGTAAGGCTCAGAAGGGTCAGACTGACATGAGCTACCTGAAAAATAAACATAAATTTGTTGCCCAGAATGTTTTCTCCATCTTAGAGTTTTAAAAGATTCTAACGTTATTTCCAGCATCCATGAAGGAAGGTAATATGTAAATAAGAAATTTAAAATAAAAAGGGTTTTATTCTAAAATCATTTAATCAAGGGACAGAGTCAAGGCTTAGTTTTAAATGATGAAAAAAAAAAAAAAGAATAACCATGAAAGAGATATAATGCAGGAGATAAGGAATTATGTCAGTGATCTGATGACAGACAGCATCAGAAATTCTCAGCCCACATTTAGTAAATAAAAACCACAGCAAGCTCTGTTTGGGAGCTCAAAGCTCACTTAAGCTTGGGAACATTCCCACTCATGTTCTTTCTAGTAATTCACCAATTCACCTGTTGAAGCCCTCTCCGTGGCCCCCATGCTGGAATTTCTGAATCACATCTGAGCACCCAATAACTTTCTAGAGAGAAAAAAAACAACTTATTAAATTTGGTCTGGATTAATGGTGTGGATGAGTTTGTATCACTTCACTTGCGCTCCATTTTCTATCTTCTTTGGTCTAACTCTGCATATTGTGTTTTATTTTCCCTGATAATAAAAATTGAATTTTATGTGCCCTTTATGTAGTAGGAGCTGGGTTTTATGTGCATCATTTTATTTAATCCATAGGACAACAATGTGGGTAAGTAATTATTATCTTCATTAAACAGATAAGAAAACAAAACTAGTGAATGTAAGTGGTATAATCCAGGTCACACAGCTAATAAACTCACAAAACAGGATTTGAATCAGTCAGCTCTGGCTAACTCAAAACATCAACCAATTGTTCCACTGTAATAATAATAGCTATTTATTGAGTGAGCTCTAGCTAGCTAGCTCTTGTAGCTATTGTAGGTTGAGAAATAAAGAAGGCAAGAGAATGACATGTACAATATGCTGTTTCCTTGCCTGCAGAGCCTCCCCACTTTCATTGCTGAATAATTCCTATTTATACTTAATGACTTAATGCAGATATCAGTACCTCTATTTTCAGTAGATGGTTCTCTTCTCTGTACTTAGATTTACTATAGCATTTGTCATAATTAATTGTTATTCACTAGGTGTTAACTTATAAACTCAAACTATCAGCTTCTTGGGAACGATGACCGTATCTTACCTCCTTAGCAAGAGGCAAACCGCACAGCCTCTTGAGCAAAGAATAATAACTGGTCACAGCCTTGGTTGTCTCTTATACAGGGATTTTAATATTGGGCTCCTTCATTTGGGGTTCCAGTCATTTCACCATGTCAAAAGTGGCAGCTTATGGCTTGAAAGTAACACTACCCTGCTATGGTTATTTTTATTGAATTTTGAATGTTTATGTGGGTCTTAATATTCTTTATCATTCTGTATTCAACATTTATAATACCTTCCTGGCCTCTGTGAGTATTTGAGTCTGCTACTTCTGCTCTAGATATTCTTCCATTAGCCTAACTATGAATTTGTATATTGCCCAAGCAATGGGTTAACTAATTTAGTTTGAATAAAATTTGGATTCAATCCCAGAATCATTCACTTATTCTTGACTGATTCATGCTCTTGTATTTATGTTCCTAAACTATCAGTATTATAAATGCAGGAACTTCATCAATATAATTTCATTCTCAATAGTGAACAATAGTAATATATATATAAAAAAGTAAACAAAACTGAACTGAATGTGCTGTATTGAAAATGATCTCCCTGTTTAGGACTGCCATCATTTTATTAGAGATTTACTGTGTCTTAAATATATCTGCGATTAAGTTGCCAAGTCATATTATTTCAAATTATTGACATTCCTTAGAAATGAACACATTGTGTATAATTCAATGGTTCCCCATTCTCTTGGAAGATAGAGGATCTCAAACCCTTCCATATTGGAGATAGTGTTTTACATACGCCTGGTAAGACTCTGCTTTTTCAAAGGTAAACTCTTTATGTGTTAACATAAGGATGATAAGATTGCTCACTGCTGATTCGGTCAAGTTGAAACACAATGATGCTGTGGTGGTGGTTGACCTGAATGATTATTTATGATTGCCAGTATGGTTTGTGAGTCATCCTTGTTTCCTGAAATTCAAGCTCTCATCAATAGTTAGGCCCATTTCAAGTTTTACTTAAATTTTTTCTTTAGTCATAATTCCAGTAACATTTTTTAAGAGCTAAGTTTTAACACCAGTTCATGTCCTGAGCTGGTGGAAAAATATGCTTGTCTTACAGACTGCTGTAAATCTGAGAAAAATATTAAGGTTTAACCAAAAGTGGCGTCCTTTCCTTTGAAACTGAAATTTTTATTACATTTTGTCAAGAACGAAGGCATATTAGATGTGGTGATACAATGTGTTAATTTTGAACTTGTTTATATATATATATATATAAACTATATATATTAACTATATACAAACTATATATATATTAACTATATACAAACTATATATATATTAACTATATATATGTATAATTGTTGTTAGAGTTATATGTTTGAATGTGACATTTAAAATCTTTAAAGAAAATTGACAAAAGAAGCAAGTTTCTTCTGGCTTGATTGTGAATTACCATTTCTATCTAGTGATAATATTCAGGTTTAAAATTAAACCATTTTCAAATTAAACCAATGTGTTTTTTAGCCCAATGCTTAGGATTCTTGTGTTTTTGTTCAATTTCTCGTTTGGAGCATGACCAAAAGAATCATTATGATTCATGTCATGTAACTACTTAAAAATAATAACTCTTTTCCTCTGTCTCCTAGAGAGAGGGCAGGCAGCTAAAAATGTACTACTTCTATGAAAGGCTCATGTGTAATGTAATAACATGGAGTCTGATTCTTCACTTATAGCTGAGCTTGGAAAGATATTAGATCCTTCAGAAATTTACATGAGAAAAAATTCTTTTGGGGCTACATTTGTTGGGGAAGAGAGAGAGACTGAAGATGTGAGGAACTTCCCAGTGTTTCTTACTGGTACTTAGTCATTTTGATTGACTGGTTTACAAGTGGACTGGAAGCAGGTAAAAATAAAACATTAAACAAGTATTAATGTAATAAGGTTTAAATACCAGTTAGGAAAATAAAAGCTGTTTGAGTAGAGCATTAGCTTTTAAGCATTCACCTATGCATAATCAAATAGGATCATGATGATACAAAGACATTTTAAAATTAACTTTAGAGAATTATGGAATCATTTCAGGATAATCAAATGGACTTCATCACATACATATTATGTGTCTACTCAATATAAACCACCATGCTGACTAGTACATATAATTGGCACTATCAGCAAAAGTGCCCTTTCTGACATAATTTATAGTAGTTTACCTAGACATACATTTTGTCTATTTTACATATTTCATGAAAATATTGGTTTTGTTTATTTTATAGTTACAGAGTAATATATGAGCCTTGCAGCACAAATTGTTGGTAGTGATAGCATAGGACCTGTTTTTATAAGCATGCATCATATTTTATTTATGCTATCCCCTGTTGTTTAACATTTGTCTCACCAGTAGCCTTTCATCATGGTTAGGGGAAACAATGGTGTGGTGGGCATTCACTAAAAGTAAAAGTGTTGTGTTGAAAGGCAAACACATTACTGAAGTTTTTTGTTTGTTTGTTTGTTCATTTTTTAATACAGTGGCTACGTATATTCCAACACAGAGTCTGCCGAACTTAAGTTTAATCTATCTGGAATTAATTTTGGTATTTGTTTTAGAACAAGGATTTTTTAAAACTGCTTTTTTTCTTTAGTAAGAAAATTAACCTAGGAACAGTAGGAAGTTCTTCTTTCCTTTGGTGATCTGAAATGTCTCCTTGAGACTAATTTAAATCCTGTACTTACTTGAGTTTAAATTTGAATCAACCTGTCTATTCTTTTTCTGATACCACATTATTTTAATTATTGTGGTTTCAAGCTTAGTTAACACTGAATAAATTAATTCACACACTAAAATAACGTTTTAATTTTTTTGGTTCCAGATCCTTATCCAGACGATGCAGAAGGTCAGAGAGGGATATGCTGGAGCCCATGCTTAATTTACAGCTGCTGTAACACCTACCAAATATAGCTATGTCACATCTTGGAATAATCTCACCTGGTATATTCTAAAAGCATGTCGTTTGTTTTTTATAACGCACAGAAATTTTAAGCCTTGGTAGAAAGCTTTCTTTAGTCTATTCCATGTAGAGAACAAAAATGGGAAGAGTAAAACCGTACGCAAGTTTTCATCTGGTGTCTCTTAATGTTGTTTGAAACATAAAGGTGATGTGACATGGTGGATAAGTGAAGCAGCATTTGAGTTTCAACTTAACTGCATCCTAGTGTGTGTGGCTTTGGTTAATCTTCTTAACTTCTACGGGCCTCATTTCCCAGTAATGTGGAAGTATGAATAGGTTCTTATAGCATAGAGTATTTCCAAGTAAACACTCAAAGAAGGTAGTTATTATTGTTGTTATTATTATTATGTGCCTTTAAATTCCCAAGTCATCATAGACAAGGGAAATGTAGGTTATAGGACAATTATTCTTCTAAACATGAAAGATGGGTTTGATGCTGATAGAATCATATTAGCAACAACAGAAAGAAGATAGGGAAAATGGTTGTTTTTTAAATTGGACATTTATTTTCTGCTTTAAGAAAATCCATTATATAAATCACTTTACAAGGATGCAATTTTAAAGTATTTAAGTGTGTGTCTTTGTCTGTGTGTTATAACGAAAAAGAAAATATGTAGTGGCTTGGCGGGGAGAAAAAAGAACAAAGGGGTTAAGTGTGTTGAGTCTGTATCTGAAGTTTAAAAAACAAAGGACACATATTTCTGATATATTTAAGATATGTCATATTTTGACATAAACTTTTACATTCAGAATCCTTGATGCAACTTTTCCAAGAGTGCAGGTGTTATGTTTAAACTAAAAAAAGAAAAGATGAAAAAAGAAGGGAAAACAAGAAAAAGGAAAGAACAAAAAGAGGAATGCTTGCATATTTATTTGCCTGAGTGAATCAGGTTGGCCAGGGTTTCAATCAGGTCTCAGCTCCTGGTCTAGGCTGCCATATTTGTAGGAGCTGGGACTTGGCCTCTCTGCCCTACTTTGTCAACGAGTCTTCAAATCACAGTCCCCTGAGCCTTGGAACAGCAGAGAAAGCAGCTGAGCTGCATGCTCTGCTTGTGGTGTGAAAAAATAAACCCTTGACCAAAGGCACTGGCTGCAAATTCACAACTAGTCCCGCCCCCAGCTCTGCGGAGCTGCTGTCAGCTTTGATTAGCTTTTCTGACTGCGAGATTCTCCCGCTCCGTAAACTGTTCCGTCCCCTCGGCCCTCCTTGCTACTGCTACAGTTGGTTCCCTTTATTCTTTGATGAGCTGTCACAGCTGGCTGATCAGACTGCCACCCAATCATCTTCTCTTTTACTCAGGCCCCTAACTGACCTTGTTCTGTCTTTCCCGTTCCTGTCCCTCTGATCCTCTGGCAGTTGAATCGCCTACCCCTGCTGGTTGATCCCACTGCTTGGCTAATCAGCCCCTAGACAGTTTGATTAGCTGCTCCTTCCTCTCACCCTGCCAACTCTTCCTGCGGCTACCAGCTGTGCTCAGGGCCTGCTAGTAACTCACCATCAATTCCTTCTGACCCTCCATTAGTGCTGCTGGCTGATCGACTTAATACTTGTTCTCAACAACTCTCTGATCTACTGTTGCCTCTCTCCACCTTAGTCTTCTGATTAGCCTCTGATGTCTTTCTGTGTTCTATGAAAATTTCTTGCTATTAATTGAACCACTATGGGATCTTGTGTCAGGCACTTTTTAGCCTTTGAGATTAGATGGCTGTCTTTGGCAAGTGAGGTCATTTCAGTGCAGTGAAAGTTCAAGTGCCCAGTTCACGGCTCCCACGAGATGTCAACAGTTGCTATTGCATCTGACTTAATATCGCGAGCTGTATCGGTGATTCCATCACTCTTCCCGGGTAGCCTGAATCCTAGCTTTTTTTTAACTAGGTATTGAAGTGTTTCCTGAGCATAATCTTCCTCCTGACCTTCCCTCTGAGTAATACAAGAATGAAAGCACTAAACATACTAGAACACAGACAACAAAACTCCAAACGTGGCAAATGCTGTAAGAAAATACAACAGGGTAATGGAATTGAAAAAATGAGGTGGAAGGGTTTAGATGGAATAATTGAAAGAGGGATCTTTGAGAAGACAATATTTGATCTAGTATCTAGAAGATTAGAGGAAGGCAGCCACGTGGGATTATCTAGGGAAAGGATGTAATGGACAAACGTAAAACAAATGCAAAGTTTTCAACGAAGTTTTGTGTATCAGAGGGACATAGGAAAGTCACTATGTCCAAAACATAGTGAACAACAGACATTGCTATGAAGTAAAGTCAGAGAAGTAGGCAAGGGCCAGAACATATCAGCCCAGGAATGCTACAGTAAAGTGGCTGGGTTTTATTCTAATTGTAATGGGAGAGTTAGTGGGAATCGACTCTAAATAAGCACTGTCCAATAAAACTTTAAGTTATGATGAAAATGTTCTATATCTGTGCTATCTGATATAGATTCCATTCAACATTCAAAATAGAGCCAGTGGGACTCAGGAACTATGTATTTTATTATTTTTAATTTTAATAAAAATTAAATTAATTTTAAATAAAAATTTCTAATCTAAAAAAATTTTTATGTTTCGATAATTGAATTTAACCAATTTAATTAAAATCCATAATTTAATAACAATTAAAAATTAATTAAATGGCAGGATGCAGTGGCTCAGGCCAGTAACCCCAGAACTTTGGGAGGCTGAGGTGGTCGGATCT
Source organism: Rhinopithecus roxellana (assembly GCF_007565055.1). NCBI lineage: Eukaryota > Metazoa > Chordata > Mammalia > Primates > Cercopithecidae > Rhinopithecus > Rhinopithecus roxellana. Next base: position 183,040,886 of record NC_044551.1, read on the forward strand.
CTTCAGGTCAGGAGTTTGAGACAAGCCTGGCCAACATGGTGAAACCCTCTCTTCACTAAAAATACAAACATGAGCTGTGTGTGATGGTAGGCACCTATAATCCCAGATACTTGAAAGGCTGAGGCAGGAGAATCGCTTGAACCAGGGAAGCAGAGGTTGCTGTGAGCAGAGTTTGCACCACTGTACTCCAGCCTGGGTGACCCAGTGAGATTCTGTCTCGAAAAAAAAGTTATAATAAATAAAGAATTAAATATAAATCATACTGTGTGCTAGAGATAAGGACTACTCTAGAGAGTTAAGGGTTGCTTTAAATAAATAATTTTCGATATGTACTTCAGATCACTCCTGGTCCACAGAGGGTCCACCTCAAGGAAGCAATGCATCAAAGAGAGTTGGGTTTATGGCCCCCTCATTTTTTGTTAAGCCATAGAAGTTCTACTTTCTCTGCTTTATTTATTGGGTTTTTCAAGAGATTTCATTTAGAAAAGCATAGGCTACTTAAAAACATTGGAAAGCACTCAACACTGGATTGACAACAGCGGTGATATCAGAATGATGTAGATTGAATTAACAGCTTGATTACTTGCTAACTTACAGAACATATATAAAATATTTTACTTTATTTTTATTATCTGTAAAAAGAGATACAATTAATAATACCAATGTTATAGGTCACCTGTGTTGATCAGATGATGTAATTCAGGCAGAGTGTTAAGCAGAATGCTAGACATGTGCTCAGCAGATATTAACCTCTACAGTTACTGTTATTCTGAGGTTAATCAGTCCAGAGGGTTTGTGCCCCTAGTCATATATAACCGGAAAGTCAGCTAGCTTGATAATCTAGCTATAATATAATATAATATAACATAACATATAATATAATACATTATAATATAATATAATATAGCTAAACTTTACTATTACCTTATTCAAGATCATATGAGGGGATGAAGGGTGTGAGTTGGGATTTGAATTTAGTTTACTGTGATTCTAGCGTTAGTGATACTAACCACTGAGCATTCATCTATAAAATACAACTTCAAAGTTATACCGTAAACATATTCTTTCAATCAATATTTTTTTTTTTTTTTTTTTTTTTGAGATGGAGTTGTTGCCCAGGCTGGAGTGCAATGGCGTGATCTTGGCTCACCATAACCTCTGCCTTCCGGATTCAAGTGATTCTCCTGCCTCAGTCTCCCGAGTAGCTGGGATTACTGGCATGTGCCATCACGCACAGCTAATTTTATAATTTTAGTAGAGACGGGATTTCACCATGTTGGCCAGGCTTGTCTTGAACTCCTGACTTCACATAATCCACCTGCCTCTGCCTCCCAAACTGCTGGGATTACAGGCGTGAGCCACCATGCCTGGCCAAATCAATAAATATTTAATCCAGTAAAAGCAAATTGCAAAGGAAGCATTGTGAATAGTTATGAGAAGATCCTAATAATAATAAGAGGCTATTGCTATTTTAGTAATTTAAACTCCTTTCAAATGATTGCAAAGAAACAACTACTCTGTATTATATTCTAGAATTTAGTGCAAAAATGCTCAGCTGGGGCCATGACAGTTGTCGTCAGACAATTCTGATATTTACCTCCCACTAAGAATCCCTGCTACTCTTGTTGATTGGATAGGTAGCTTACAGGAGCATTCATTTGTTCAACCATACCATAACTCTATCACATGAATGCTATTATTATTTCTATTTTATGTTAAATAAAGATAATACCTTAAAACGTTAAGCAACCCATTCAAGGTCACGTAGCTAGGAAGTATTTGACCTAGTGTTTGAATGCAGTGACTGTGTGGGAGAAGCAACCCTGGAGCTAGAGAAAGGAGTCAGTGTCTTAACGTATAAAATGCAAGCATGTATTGTCATAACCTGTTAAATGATTGCAATAATTAAATAGGATCATGTGGTAAAACCCTTTCTGGTATCTCCGAATTGAAAGTTCAAATTGCATAGAAGTTACTCTTTCTCTAGAAATAACTGGTTAATTGGAAAGTGTGCAAAGCAGAGAGTGACAGAATTGATGTATATCTAAAGCTGATGGAATAGGCAAGCTATTCAATTGGGTCCCTTGTCCTGGACTCTGCTTCTTGGTTTGTAAAGAGTTGGTACACTCAGGAGAGGAAACATCTTACTTATGACCACCCTCAATTGCTAACATAAGCTAAGTTGAGCTTTTATGACTTAAGCAGTTGCATCAATACTATTAATCCCAACAATTATTTTGACAATTCCAGATTATATAATATACAAAACTCCCCAGCCTTTAACTGGGTTTCTGTTAAGCCCTGACAATTTAGAACAAAGAGCACTTAACAAAAAAGGGAATTCATAGTATGTCAAGCTTAAAAACAAAAAGTGACACCCTTAAGCAAAGCATTCTTTTTTGATATTTATTTCATGAATATTTGCTGAAGTCCCCATGTATCAAATAGTGCTGTTAGGTGCTTGAGATACAGAAAAGAGCAGATGGAGTTCCTGTATTCATGAAATGTACATTCCAATAGGTCAGATGAACAGTAAACAAAAAAGTGAAAGTATTACTAATACATAGTAATGATTAATTCTAGGAAGAAAACTACAGCATTGTAAGTGGTTACATGGTAAGGGTATTTGGGATAGGGTAGTCAGAGAAAGCTGCTCTTAGGAAATGGCCTTTGCATGAGGATTCAGTGAAGTGAGGAAATTGCTGTGTGAACTTCTGGGAGAGGATCTTTCAAGGTATAGGACAGACAGAGGGTGAAGGAATTTTAAGGAGGAATGAACTTGGGCATTTGACTGAAAACAAAGAAGCCAGTGCGCCTGGAGCCCAGTAAGCTGGGTGAAGAATAGCAGGAGATTGTGTTGCGGAAATAGGTGTCCTTGTAAACCATGACGGAGGCTTTAGATTACTGTCTTATTGGAGGGCTCTGAGTAAGAGGAAAGACATGATTAGATTTACATGATGAAAACATTATTTTGTTGCTAGATGAAAAATAACTGCATGGAGGCAAATGTGGGAGCAAGGAAACTAGTTAGAAGGTTACTATATCAGGCTTGTCTAAAAAAGAAGATGGCTTGAATTAGAAGGGAGCTGTGACAGTGATGAAAAGTGGTCAGATTTCAGATATATTTTGAAAGTAGCGAACATAGAACTTACTGATGGATTACGTGTGGTTGTGATAAAAAGGGGAATCTAGAAATAGTTCAGTAAATGAATATAGCAAATGAAAACTTACTGAAGAGGCCTTTCCAGGGATTACTACCAGCACTTTGCACAGAACATGGAGTTGAACAAATAAAAATTTTGAATAAGTGTTAGGAGTTATTTTTATTTTTATTAGCATTACTTCACAAGTATGTATTAAACCCCAAATAGGTGAATGTGTCAGGTGCTATTCTCTTTCCTATAGTAAACACAAATATCAAAAACCAGCTTCCCTCTTGATGTTCGTACAGTGGTTAGCAGCTCTTCCCATACTTCTGTCAATCTCTTTCTTAACCATTTACTGTTTGTAGCAAACATCTTACACATTTTACCTGTTCCTCTTTTAATCTTATTTTTATCCTAGGACTGTTTTTAAATTCACCATCTTCATTATTTATACTATATTCAAATACTTTTGTTATTTATGGAAGCTTTAGTTTATGTAAAGTCATCCTCTACTACATTTAATATTCTTTCAAGCAATTTTTCATATCAATCATGTTATACATTAATTCAGTAAAATATTATGCATCCATTAAAAAGAATAAAGTAGATTAATATCCAGTAACAGTAGATATTTTAAGTTAAAGAAGAGCAAGAGAAAACATAAAATAATAAAATGTAAATATGAATACTGTAAAATAAAGAATAAGGCCAGATGTGGTGGCTCATGCCTGAAATCACAGCATTTTGGGAGGCTAAGGTGGGAGGATGGCTTGAGAACAGGAGATCGAGACCAACCTGGACAACATAGTGAGATCCAGTATCTACAAAAAATTATTTTAAATTCGCTGGGTGTGGTGGGCACACCAGTAGTCCCAGCTACTCAAGAGGTGGAGGTGGGAGGATCACTTGAGCCCAGGAGTTGGAGACTACAGAGAGCTGTGATTGGGTCAGTGCTCTCTAGTCTGGATGACACAGTGAGACCCTGCCTCAAAATTTTTTTTAAATAATAAAATAAAGAATAATTAATCTAACTTCTATATCTATCAAAATAGGCTGGATTATGCTTTGGAAATCAACAACCTCAAAATCTCAGTACATTGAAACAATAGTCTGGTTCTTTCTCATGCCTCATGTCCATCACAGAGTGGCAGGGAATTCTACACTTTGTTGTCCTCCCTACAAGGCCTAGGGCATATGGGGCAGGGGATTAAAGAAAACATTCCATTCATTTTCAACTGTATATTTCTCTTTAATTTGACATATACCAAGGAAAACAATGTTTAGGAAGTATTTTGCTATTGAAAAATATTTTTTCTAAGCATTTAGCAAAGATTAAATCTAAAAGTTATATAAAAGAAGCTCTTTAAATTACATTTTTGTCTTCTTTACATTTATTTTCTCTATTAAAAATAATAAGGCTGGGCATAGTGGCTCATGTCTGTAATCCTAGCACTTTGGGAGCCTGGAGCCCAGGAGTTCAAGACCAGCCTGGGCAATGTGGCGAAAATAAAAAATACAAAAATTAGCCAGGTGTGGTGGCACACACCTGTAGTCCCAGCTACTCGAGAGGCTGAAGTGGGAGGATCACTTGAGCTTGGGAGGCAGAGGTTGCAGTGGGCCAAGATAGCGACACTGCACTCCAGTCTAGACAACAGAGTGAGATCATGTTTCATCATCATCATCATCATCATCATCATCATCATCATCATCATCAATGTCATATATTATTTAAAGAGTAATTCAATGGTTTAACATTATGGTGAATGTTTGTGGCACATTGCATGTTTATAAGGGCCAAGCCAATTTTTTTTTCCTATACAAATTTTACTTTCCCATTAAGTTTTTGAGAAAAAAGATAGATTGCCTTAATTTTCAAGCAAGTGTCCCTCAAAAAAGAAGTGAGAACTTAAAAATAATGTTTCTTTTATGGTATCTAGCAAAGTACTCTTTTCTTCTTCCTCAGCTGCAAAAGGGTCCTAATGTGGCTAATGCTAGTATTCATGAAGATGAAAGATATATTTTTCTAGTCCTTTCTCTTGGTAAAGGCAATATACCTTTTTCTGAATATGAGAAGAAAGTTTAGAGATAATAATGTAGTTATTAGCCCTCCTCTCTTAAAGAGTTAATAGAAAAGGAGAGCCAACATATGTAGTGGAATAAATGAATAATAAATCCAGTTATGTTTATATATACATATATGGCATATATGTATATATGAAATTAAATATATACATATATGCCATATATGTATATATAAACAATTGAATTTTTATATTATATATTATATATACATATATGGCATATAGGTATAAATAATAATAATTTGATTTATTAATTTGTTCAGTTCATACTGTTAGAAAAGATTCATTTTTAACTCCAGAACACTGCACCCTGCCTATCAGAGAAAGCAGGTCAAATATTCACTTTCTATGAGGCTATATAGAGATAAAATTGCTAAATATGTAAAACACAGATTGAAAGCCCTCCCTGATGCTTTTTCTCTAGGATGTTTGGGAGTTTCTGATGACCAAACTCTTCAGAGAAATTGCTGGATGCCCAAAGGCCTCGGAAAAACGTAGGAACCTTGACAGGAACAGAGTTTGTTGTCTGGGGAATTCTGAAAGCTCTGTTAAAATAGACCTAAAACTACCATTGGCATAAACAAGGTGTCACTGGGATTTTCAGTCTTTATTCCTTTTTTTTTTTTTTTTTCCTGAGTCATCTCAGGCAGACTGACAAAGGCGTAAAACTATCTTTTCAGTACTTTTGATTCTCTCCCTACCTTCCATTTTTCCTTGTTGCTTGACTACTTATGTTGGTTCTCCTTTTCTATTAACTCTTTAAGAGAGAAGGGGTAATAACTATATTATTACCTCTAAACTTTCTTCTCATATTCAGAAAATATTATATATTGCTTATTTTTAAAATACTGAGAATACATATTACTTACCAAATAAAATGCGGTTTGATTCCAAATTTACAAATTGAAATTGCTTTGTTATTTTTAACAAAGATTCTTCTTAATATAACCCATAAATTGGGTTTATTATTCATTTTCAGCAAAATTAAATGACTGGATTCACCCTAGACTACTTAATGTTTCAGGGAAACTAAATTGAGCTCTATGTGCTGCACATTGTTGAACTCAATGCTTGGGTACAAGGACCAGTAAGTTGTAGTTTTGCACTTAGAAGAATAACGTTTGAGTAGGGAAATATAGATAAAGAAGCCAAATGTAAAGAAAAAAAAAGTGCTTAATTGTAAAATAAAGTAGAGTATAATCTTGAAAGTTCAGGGAAACCTTCCTACCTATATGAACCTGGAACTGACTGGGTTTTAGAGGACAAAAAGATTTCAGACAAAAAGTATCATCCAGAATTATTGACCATAAATCTTGACATCTAATTATCTCGCCCACACTCACAGACATAAATGAATAAACTATATTGAATACCTTTTCAGACATTTTGTCATAATACTTATCATCAATCTTTTCAAGCCTTTATTGTTTTCTTTAACTCCTTCTTCTGAACTATGTTAGAAACTTTTCAGTACAAAAGCTCTTCAGTAAGTCCAGTTTACATTTTTCATTCGTATTCCACTGGTGTTTACAAAATGTCTTTTAGAAGCTTGAAACACTTTCAAAGGGACCAGTGGGAAACAGCTGTTTCACACTTGATTTATCATCACCGCAAGTTCACTATTAACTCCAGAACACTGCACTCTGCCTATTAAAGTAGGTCAAAGATTCACTTTCTACAAGGATATATAGGGATAAAACTGCTAAATATGTAAAACATAGATTGAAAGCTCTCCATCTTCCCTTTAGTCAAGGCTTCTGTGTGATAACGATTATTTGAGGTTGCAAACGGGCCACAAGGTTGTTGCAGAAGTAATTCATAGGGATTGGATGGGGCAAAGGAATTGGAGAAGTATTTTGTACATATTAGTGTTTTTCTATTTGTCATTCGATCTATTCAACAAATGTTTTTTGATTATCTGTATGTATATTACCAATATCTGGTCTAGGTGATAGAAATAAAGCATTGAACAAGACAGACAAATTTGTCTTCTTGTGGGACTTATATTTTAGCCATTAAAAATGACAGCAAGTTGAATTTTAAAAAGTAACATCACTTTAGAAGATTATTATAAAATAATATACATGTAGAGTGGAGAAAAGTTTTTTTACTGTCATGGCTAGGTAAATATTTGCTTAACATTTTGTACAGTATTCACCCCCTTCCTCCTACAGAGGAGGAATTCTGCATTTCATGTAGCTTCAGTGAGAGATTGTACTCCGCATTCTAGTCTGGAAGCTAAAAGGATCAGATCCTCTCTTACTTCAATTTGACAGAGCCAGGGATCAAAAATGTGAATTAGCTTAGTTAATCAGATATTCCTGTTTGCAATTTTTAATCTTGATCAAAGGATGCAAAGACATGGTAGGGTACTTATAGGAGTCATTCACTACATCACCTACAGCAATGATGCCCAAACTTTTCTTCTTGGGAAGAAACAGACTGTGTTTTCTGTTCCAAAGCTGTTTGACCTAACTTGCATCTTTGTTTTCTAAGCCTGCATATCCCAACTCCCACTAGCTCTGTGAATTCATAGTATTGCTCAAATAGATATCCATCTGTGAATCAGGTCCACTGTGTACTGGTTACTAACTTGTCTGATTTGGTGAGACAGAACACCCACACACAAAACAAGTTACATGAAGCAGATTTATTACTTAACTAAGAGGCAACAAGTGACAGTAAAAGCCTAGGATTCAGGGCATGCCAGTCCCACAAGGCTCAGGAAAGCTGCCCAGGTTGGATGGAGTCTTGTTTGAATGCACTGCACTTGTACTGCAGCTGCAGGACCCTGGAAAGCATCCCACCCTAGGTTTTATGTGAGGGGAAGGAAAACATGACCCACTGGACTAAAACATTGAAGAGCAACTTGTTTCTAGGAGGAACTGGAACAGAGCCCTGGCTGTTCTAGTAAGTTTCTCCCTATCTTAGAATGTTGCATACTCGGAACAATCTACAGTTATACTTAAGAACTACAAACAGGAAAGGGGGAGAAACTGGGTGAGTCCAAGGTCACCCAGAGAACTGTTCTGCAGTTTACCGCTGATCCAGATGGCCCGCCTTAGCAATGCTTATCTATTTCCTATGCCCAGTGACATCCCCAGATTTGGAGTTGGAGATTGGTTTTGTCAGATCGATGTAACACCTGCACTGACACAATCTCTTTGCAACATCATTGAGCCATTGGCAGAATACATTTCACTAGGCCCAGGAGTACATTTGACTACTACCCACAAGCAAGGTGCTCAGGCCTGCTCAGAGCAGTGACCTAACAGAGGATCCCAGTGATCCAGGTAAGAGGGTACTAAAGCTGCCAGAAAAAGATCCTTCCAGTGGCCCCACTGTCTGCAACCAGTGCACCTGCTTCTGTACCTCCTCTACTTGTGCTTCGACAATAACTGAAGTTTATCTAGGTATAGCAGGAGGCATTGGCAATTGCATATACTCCTCTAAGTTGGGCTAAAAAGATCTAGATCCATTCTGTTGCCTAATACAATCTTCCCAAGGAAGCTGAGGGATGTCTGTTGGACTGACAAGGCAGTGGCTGTGAAAGAAGCAACATTTATTGTGATCAGAAACAGATTTCCTATAATTTTTTCATGAGCATGGACTCCTGTGTCTGTTATCAAAGAGGTCACAAAGGGCGTAAACCCAGAGCCAGTTAGTAAGCCTGCCAGGCCAGTGGTGCATCTCATTTCCAGGGGTGATATCCAGGAGCACTTCCAGCATGCAGGATCCCACCATCCATCAGGCATGACATTGCCCATCCTATATTTGACTCATCACTGAATCACTGAACCACCTGCAGAGAAAGGTGTAACTTTTGGGTGTACACAGCAACCCTTCTCTCACTTTATTGTTCAGTGACACATTCATGGGTATGAAGGCATTGGAATTCACCAGCCAAGTCTTGAGTTAGTTGCATGAATTCAGTTTTCTTCAAATATTGTCCATGAAGCCCCTACACAGAGGGCTAACAACAGTTCAGTCCTTGTTTTCATTTTCACCCCGGGACACTTCTTGTTCAGGTAATCAAAGGAGCATGAAGTGTCAAAGTGCAAGCCCACCAAAGTCTTCTCAGTTATAGTTGTGACATTTTGGCAGTTAAGTTAAAACAGAGCACCTCTGATTCTCTTCCATGTGGTGGGTGCCAAATTCACACTGAAGCGTGCACTGTGGCATTAGGAATATGTATGTAATTTACCACTGATAGGATGAGTAGTTGCTGTGGTTTGTAACAGAGTAATGTCTGAGATGGCAAATCTAACCCTTAATTGGGCTAACCAAGGTGGCTGATGCCTGGGAGAGCCTAATGAAAGTGTTGTGCTTCCAGGCCTCTGCTGCCATATCCTTGTAAAAGAAAACAGATTTACAGATGAGTGCCCTACACTTCACCCCTCTTGGGATTTTAGGTGTTTCTACTTATTGGATAGGGTTTGGGCTGGGTAGACATAGTGTCCAATTTTGTCTGTTCCAGTCCCCGGGTTACCACATCTGCAGGTACTCATTGTCCTTTTTGCTTGAGCCAGACCATTCATTTTCAGTCTTCCAGTTCAGGAAGGGAAGTCACATCCTGTTCAAACATGACATGTTTGGTAATGCTGCCCACTTGACTGAAGGGTTTAGATTTCCCCAGTGTCCCCAGAGAGTCCTGGGACTCTGGTATTCCTTGGTTCCTTCCAATAACCCTGTGGGATCCCATGGAGAGCAGTGGCCCAGGAGAAGCATCGTTTTCAGATTAGAGTTGGGATTCCCATCTGGGGTATTATGGTGGCCTGAACTGCAAACTGCCCCCCAGGACATGTACTCTAAAGGAAAAAAGAAATAAATGGTTGGGAACACTGAGATTGGGATTTGCAGATGTTGCCTAATCAAGCAGCTGGCTGGTTACCTCTACCCCGACTAAGGCCACTGTTTCTCAACAGGTGCTGCAGTGCCATGTTTCCCTACATCATGGTGCAGAGTTTAGTGTCCATACTGCCCTAGTCAGAAGGGGAACCACCCCACTAGCAGGACATCTTGATGTTCTTTCTTCAGTTGCTTTGCAAGTCGGATCACAAGCTCTCTTCCATGGAGGACATGGTAGGCCTAGCATTCATATGAGTGATACACATTTGTCCTTTGCAGGCAGCAAGTTATTGCCATAGTCCCTGTCCCCATATAGGGTATCCTTTGATAGTCCAATCATTCAGTTGCTGTTCTCTTGACCAGATGGCTAGGTTGTAGATAAAGGCCCGTACATCGGTGAAAATGCAGCAAGATAGGCTGGTAAGTGGTGGCCTGCGTGGCCATCATTGGTGCATGTAGTTTGACCCTTGGGGCAGAATGTTCATGTTCAGCCTCAGTAAAAATATGGCCATTCACTCACCAGATGGGGCCTGCAGTCCAGTGGACCCTGTCTGCTTTTAGTTTTGCAGGGGCATCAGTGAATCATGCCATACCATCAGTAGGCACAGGAGGAGTCAAAGCATCCCCTGAGGGTCACTTGGTCCATTCTAGAAAGCTAGCCATTTATTTATAGGGCCCACTGCTTCCCTGGAATTCTGGCTCAACCCAAATTTAAATGTATGCTTTCCATTTGATAAGTGGATTCTGCCAAGCCTGTCAATTTTATTGGTGAGGTTTGTAGGCAAACAAGTAAAAATAGGCAGTTTGTATTGCAGCAATCACACGTGGCATTCTGGCCATAAAACCTTCTATTTTTATCAGTTCCCAATAGTGAGCAAGGAGTTGCCATTCAAAAGGGGAGTGTATCTGTTGGCTATATCAGGCAACTTATAAAGTGCTAGGGCAGCCCAATGGCAGTTTTCTGTTGCCCCAGATGACAATCAGTGTGCACACAAGTTGCAGACTTCTGTAATTCCAATGAGCTAGCAGGCTCTGAAAGTTGCAAAGGCAGTGCCTGGGCCACAGCTTTTTGAATGGTTTCTAAGTCCTGCTCTTTCAAAGCCTTTCAAAGTTGATGGCTTTGTTGGCCACTTTGATTATGATGGCCATGAGAACACTATGGTGGGGTATGCTGTCTTCAGTACCCAGAGGACTCTTGGCTACTCGGCCTCCATTTTACTTAGTTGGTGCCACCAAGGCCAATAGTATTTTCCTAACTGTATCTGAATATTCATTTGGCTTCCCATCTAATTGGCCCTGGCATTCAGCCTGTAATAGTCTTAATGTCCTGGAGGTCTTTTTTGAGCAGTCCAACTGTAGTGTTACTTTGTGACAGGGTAGTTTGTAATGTTTTTGTTTATAGCAATTCCTCAGTTAACCAGGTAATGTGCTACTCTCTACTTAGTATGGAATACTACTTTAGGTGAGTAACTCATTTGGACTTGGGTAGTTTAGGTGGCAGGCAGGAGTAGATATGCCCCATTGTTATGGCATGAATGTTTAGCTATGAGGGGTCATACCTCCGCAGGTGGCAGATGATGTTCTGCACCACAAATGGTCAGAATGTCAATGTCTATAATGCACTGAGTAGGGGAACCTTGGTCATCGGCACCTGAAATGCCCCCAAATGCCTGACCTGTAGGCAGATAAGCAATGTGGGTGACCTGATTTGTCTCCAAACCTCCTAACATCAGAAGCTTAATGTTTTTCTTTTTTTCCTCTTTAATCCTGACAGGAGTAAAGGCCACTGGCCTCCAGTGGGGAACCTATTTCTAACTGCACTATTTGGCCCTATCACTAATTACACTATGAAATTTGAGACATTTGGGCCTGCAATGTCCCTTTATCAAACAAACACACCAACCAAGCTGCCTAAGACTTGTCTGGGTTTCCCTCATATTTGTCCTTTAGATCACAAGTCTCCGTTTCTGTGAAGGCTCAAGTTGCACGTGTTGGTTCCCTCTCAGATGCCTCAGGGTCCTTATGAGCATTTACTTTTTGAGCTCTCTGGTCCCAGGAATGAGTGATCACATATGTGTCTGACAATCAGAGAATTGTATTCTGCGCTTCCCCGTTTCCATATTCCCTTTTCTTTGCCTTGATCCATGCAGCCAATTCATTCACATCCATTGGGAGTGATCTATGTCCCATTTATTGCACTTCCTTTCCCATAACTCATCTAGTTGCATGTCTAGTCCCTACATCCCCAGGCTGACATTTTTTCTTGGGTCAGGTCCTGGGGATTATTGTCTTTCTAGCTTCACCAGGAAGCCATGATTCTATCAAGGAGGACACTGCTCAGTGCGCCATCTTTGTGAAGCAAGGTCACTGTGCGCCAGGTACTAACTTGTCTAAGTCTAGTGAGACAGAACACACCCACACATAACAAGTTAATGAAGCTGATTGGATTTATTACAAACAGGCAGCAAGGAACAAGAGAGGCCTACGATTCAGAGCCAGCCAGTCTTCCATGGCCCAGGGAGGCTGCCATGGTGGATGGCATTTCCTCAGTATATGTCTCACTTGCACCAGAGCTGAGGAACCCCAGAAACCATCCCAGCCCAGGTTTTATAACAGAGGGTAACATGACATCCTGGGCTAACATGCAAAAGCAGACCCTTTTTCTAGCAGGGACTGGAACAGAGCCTGAGCTGTTCTGGCCAGTTGTTCTCTATCTTCGGATATTGCATTCCCAGCACATTCCAGAGTTACTCTTGAGATCTACAAATGTGAAAAAGGAGAAAACTGGGTCCATTCAAGGTCACTTAGAGAACTGTCCAGCACCACTCTTTTGCATGCAGCTGCCAAAGCTGGTTTCTGTTGCTTGCTGTGCTCATATCTTAACTATACAGTAGATTTGAGTACTTTTGTGATTTAAAATACATTTCAGCACATCGATTTCTGGTGACTGGAATTACCTCTTATTAGCTCTGCTATATTTTCACATACCTGTATCTCCCTCAAAAACCCTGATATTTAATCCAAATAAATTTTTTTTTTATCTCCAAGAAGTTATATACCGTGAAAGATAATTTAGATAACAAAAGGTTTTGACATGAAAACTTGAAGATATGTTTTCATTTCCATAGAAGGTCATGATGTAATAATGCCTTTGCTCTTCTTTCTACAATCTGTAGTTTAAAAAATAGACATTGTGTAGATTTGTCTGAGAATAAACTAGGTTGGTTCTACCCCTTCTGCAGTTTTTTAAACTGTTTGTGAAGAAAGTGTATGTATCCATAAACATAAATTTATTTAGACAACTTGTTGATATTATATTAGTGGTAAAAACTTTGGACTTTATATTATACTGTATCTTATGTAGTATATTATACATATTTATAATATAGTACAAAATGTATTATTACATTCCAGATATATTTTACTATAGTTATATTATGCTCTACATTAATATTAAAGTACAAGTTTGTTAAGAACTGTAACTACTAAGTAGCTTATATTCTGTAGATAATGGATTATTTAATTTTCTTTTCATCATATGTAGGTAGTTAGCAATTATGGTACAACTTTCTGGTAGTCCTTGCTGACAATATGTGCTCTAGAAAGTATGCAAAAAATGAAAGACTTGTGCAATATCTTTGAGGAATTTAAGTGTTTTCCAGTTTTTTCAAAGTCACAGCAAGGGATGTTTCAGAATGAATGATTACCTTGTATGTGTGTATATGTATGTTTAAACAGCGTAATTAAAAATATATATATATGTTGCCTTCTTGACTAGCAATCTTTATATTGGAAAAAATTTTGACCTTTTATAAAGCAATTGAAATATTATGATGTATGATTTAGTTTAAAATAATGCAAAGGTCATTTTCTTGTTAATATTTGGCGGAAGAGAGGGAGAATTTTAGAAACAAAGGCATTTTGTGGCATTAAGCAGAAAATCAATATAGTAATTATTCTTTCAGCCAGAATGTTTACCTTATATTTCCTAATTCCTGCTCAGTTCCTTTGTGCACTAAGGGAATACAATCACAAACTGAAGATATATGGTTCATCTGTAAGGAAATGTGGTCTTATGGTTGTTAATAAATAAAAAAGAAAAAATAACTCAGAGGTATTTATCTGCTAGGTTGGGGCAATTATTATCGGGAGTACAATGAAAGGGAAGATTGTGGAATTGGGATATTAATGATGTACCCCATTGGGTTTATTTTTATTAAATCCCAAAGTACTTGGTAATTGTTAATCCTTGACTTGTTTGTAATTTAGACACAATAATGACAGATGAAGAATGCTTAAGAGTAACTGATTAAGCAGTGATGGCCGTTGCCAAATCCAGTGAATGTCAAATATGATTCTGTTCTGCTCCATCAAGGGCCTATCATGGATGAAACAAAGTGTCTATTATGGGAATAAACAATTTTGACTCACCAGTTGACTGATGTAAGCTTGTCTGTTGACTTTGGCAAATAGGAAAGTTGAATGTTACAATTTTATTATTGATGTTCTTGTTGCAGGAGAACTGTGATCCTCATTGTGTTTTTCTTTAATCAGTCTTGGCCCAGTGGCTTGTGCTTTCAGGCACTAAACAAATATTTGTTAAATAAAATCACGAATGTTTAAGGAAATCAATTTCTATTGCCTGAGGACATATCAAGAGGTTCTAAGGTAAAAAGAAGATAGATATTTTGGGCAGATGTGAATTTGGGAAAATAACCTGGATATAATGAGATGACAAAAAATAGTATTCAGTTTTATGAGTGTATCCTTGAGTTCTTGAATTGATTAACAGATGAAAACACGGGTTTTCTTTGTTGTTGTTTTACTGATATAGTCTGTCCTACAGCAGACATATGCTTACATGTTTTAGAGAACTAGTGGTAGGAAAAGATGGGTTTGTATTCTAGCTCTACTTTGACCTTTCTGTGGGACATAGAGTCAGTCCTTAAACTCCGTTGTTCTCAGTAATAGTCAATCTTTGGCTTAGTGAATGAAGGAATACATTAAATATTGTATTTATCAAAGGGATCATAATTCATAAAGAACAGTAAAATCACGCAGCTCATGTTGAGGGACTCTTCAAACAGATTACTTCTGTGAAGTGTCGTGCATATACCTAGCATATAGTCTCAAAGCATGCTCTTAGCAACAGAATTATAGAGTACAGGCAAGTGACTTCTTGTAATATTGACCATTCAGGGGGATGTCAAGTCATGATTCTTTTCTCAGAAGTAGAAGTCTCTATAAAGTCATGAAATCAAGGAAAAGTATTCTGGTAACTTTCATTTATTTTTTATTTATTTTTTGAAATGGAGTCTTGCTCTGCCACCTAGGCCGTAGTGCGGTGTTGCGACTTTGGCACTGCAACCTCCACCTCCTGGGTTCAAGTGATTCTGCTGCCTCAGCCTCCCGAGAGTAGCTAGGACTACAGATGCGTGCCACCATGCCTGGCCAATTTAGTATATTTTTAGTAGAGATGAGGTTTCACCATGTTGGCCAGGCTGGTCTCAAATTCCTGATTTCAAGTGATCCTCCCACCTCAGCCTCTCAAAATGCTGAGATTACAGGCATGAGCCACCATGCTTGACCAAATTTATTTTTCATAAAACGATAACCAGTGGGCAGCATCACCCCGTGTATGCTCCTCTGAAAGTAAAATTAAAGATAGTTCAATTTTAGAGAACTGTGTGAGTTCTAAACTGTATATATTTTATATAACTGCATATATAATTGTATATAAGGAGCAATTTACATATAATTTATATTTTAATATTTGCTTTCTCATTTATTCTAGTTCATATTCAGTAGGTATATACACAAGCAGTACTATACTAGTTGCTTCTGACTGTACAGTGTTTGTTGCTGGTGCAGGTACCATGCCAGTTGTTAATGTAAAATATTTTTACACACTTGGGAGTACAAATACAGGTTTCTTACATGCATATATTGCATAGTGGTGACGTCTGGGCTTTTAGTGTACTCATCTCTCAAATAATGGACCTTGTACACAATGGATAGTCCTTCTACATTCATCCGCTTCTTACTCTCCCATATTTTATGGTCTCCAAGTGTCCATTATTACATTCTATATGTCCATGTGTACCCATTGTTTGGCTTCCACTTGTAAGTGAGAACATGTGGCATTTGATTTCTGTTTCTGAGTGGTTTCACTTAGGATAATGGCCACCAGTTCCATCAATGCTGCTGCAAAGGACATGATCTCATTCTTTTTTATGTCTGAGTAGTATTTTATATATATATAATATATACTCTTGATAAATCGATCCCTTTATCATTATCCAATGACATTCTTTCTCTTTTTCTTTACTATTCTTGTTTAAAGTCTATTTTATCTGGTACAAGTATAGCTACTCCTGCTTGCTTTTGGTTTTCATTTGCATGGAATACATTTTTCCACTTCTTTACTTTCAATCTATGTTTCTGTGGGTCAGGTGATTTTTCTTGTAGGCAGCATATAGTTGGATCATGGCTTTTTAAAATACGTTCTGCCTACCTGTATCTCTTAAGTGGAGCATTTAGTCCATGCACATTCACAGTGAATATTGACATGTGAGACTTTGTTCCTGATACATTGTTGATTATTTTCATGTTATTTTATATATTATTCATGTTTTTAGTTTTCTCTGTCTTTTTGTCTTTGTGCTTTGATGAAATTCTAACATGTTGTCATTTGATTTCTTTGTCTTCTTCCTTTGTGTGATTGTTTTATATAAACTGTGCATTTTGTATTTCAATGTGTTTTGTGATAGTGAATACTGAGCTGTGTTTCCATGGTAAAGACCCCTTTGAACATTTCCTATAGGCCTGTCCTAGTGGTGACAAATTCTCTCTGCATTTGTTTGTCCAGGAAATACTTTCTTTCTCTTTCATTTATCAACCTTATTCTGAAAGGATACATAATTATTCGCTGACAGTTTTTGTTTGTGTGTTTGCTTCTTCCTTTCAACACTATGAATATGCCATCCCATTCTCCTCTGGCCTGTAAAGGTTCTGCTGAAAAGTCTGCTATTAATCTGATGGATGACTACATGTTTATAGGTGACATGTTTCTCTCTTGTTATTTTAAAAATTATTTCACTTTGACTTTAGACATTCTAAATATAATATGCTGTGGTGAAGTCCTTTTTGCAGTATATTTTCCTGGGGCTTACTGTAGTGTTTTTATGTTGGTGTCTAACTTTCTTGATAGACTTGGAAAGTTTTCATCAATTATTTTCTTACATATGTTTTCTAAAATTTTGGATCTCTTTTTTCCCCTCAGGAATACCAAAAATTTGTAAGTTTGGTCACTTTATTAGTCCCAGATGGCTCTAATACTTTGTTTATTCTTTTAAATTATTTTCTTATTTTTGTCTGACTACATTATTTCAAAAGACCTGTCTTTAAGTTCTGAGATTTTTTCTTCTACTTGATCTCATCTACTATGGAAGCTTTCAAGTGTATTTTGTGTTTCTCTCAATGAACTTTTTATTTCCAGAACTTTTGCTTAATTTTTGAAAGATATCCATCTCCTTGGTAAATATCTCATTCCCATATACTTAATTGATTTTCTCATTTCTTTGTGTTGGTTTTCAGATTTCTCTTGCATCTCACTGAGCTTCTTTAAAAATCAATATTTTGAATTATTTATCTGATTTTTCAAGGAATACTTTTTGATTGGAATCTGTTTCTGGACAGTTGTTGTGGTCCTTTGGTGACATCATATTTTTCATGTTTCCTGTGTCCTTCCATTGATATTTGTGCATCTGGCATAGCAGTTGCCTGTCCTAGTTGTTTGAAATTGCTTTTGTAGGGGAGATTTTTTTCTCCTAAGGATATATGTAGGTTGTTGATTAAGATATTTGGCTTTGATTTTGAGTGCCTACGGTAGTGTGATGTTCATATGATTTCCTCAGTAATACACAGGGTGAGTAATCGCTGTGGTTTCATCAGTGACTTAGTGTACATTTATCATTTGTGGCTTTGATGAAGCATAACTGAGAACTTGGGATGCAAACTGAACCAGTCTTTGGGATCCAGTGGTAGCAGCAATGGGGTGAATGTGACTGTTTTTAGGCCCCAGAGCAGCTTACACTGGCTTCAGTGTTAACAGGTCCTGGTGGGCTGATCCTTGGGTCTCCCAATGGCTTGCTTAGAGTAGATGGAGTAGTGAACAAAGCATGTAGGTGGGTTCTTAGGCCCCTGGACAGCTGGAGTGGCGTGGGTGATAGCAGTAGAGGTAGTGGAGCAACTGCTGGATCCAAGTGGTTTGTGCTGGTGCTGCTGGAGGCTGTGATGGGTTAGGCTAGCTCTCAGTCTTATACTGCCTATCCCAGGGTGATGAGTATTGCCCTAAGTGTGCATAAGAGAAATTGATCTCCCTTGTTCCTCCCCAAGTTGGATGGTGGGTCCAGCTGCATCACCTCAAACTTGGCCTGAGGGTGGCACATAGTCCAGCATTAAATTCAAAATGGTTCCAACCATGGGCTTGTGACCTGGGACAATGGGGCCCCTGCCAGGCAAGCAGGATTATCAAAAAGCTGTGAGGAATGCAGTTCACTCACATCTCAATCTTACAGTATCCCATTACAGGGCAGTGGGTATTGTCCTAGATATGCATAAAATAGCCTGATTTCCCTATCCCTCTTTGGCTGGAGCAGCTACAGCTGAATCAGCCTGAACTCAGACCAAAGGTGAAGTGCAGTCTAGTGTTAAACTCTTAAAATGGCACCTTGGGCCTGGAACCAGATAGTAAGTGGCACATTCCAAGCAAACAACATGGGCAAGAAGCTGTAAGAGGTGTAGGCTCTCACATCTCAGTCTGAATAGAAACTTGCAGCAGGGTGGCAGGAACCCTCGGGGTGGGTGGCAGAGCCTGGTTTCTTTTTGGAGCACCATAGTGGCCACAGCTGTGTCTGAAGACCCCCTATATCCAGGCTTTCAAAATGGCTCCCAACTGAGGCTACATACCGGACTTGAATGCCTGAGGGATTCTATGTGGGTTCCCTTTTTAGAGTGATGTCTGTGTGCAATCTTTAGGCAACTCTATATGTAAGGTTCAGGGGCCTAGTAAGTCAAGGGTTTCTCCATAACCAAGATGGTAAAAGCCCATGTCTCAGGCCTGGGGGTTTCTCTCTTTCTGTTTCCCCAGGTCCAGGAGCCTCTCTCAGATCTCGGTCAGCTCCTCCGTGGACAAGCTGCCTCAAACTCTCTCTTTACTTCTGTGCTTCCCCTCTCTTCTCTGGGGAATCCTAACATTATCTCCTGGATATTCTGTTCAAAATAAGAGTATCTACTCGCTATTCTGGTTTCTCTCCATGTAGGAGGTATATGCTACCTGTGTCTATTCAGCCACCTTGTTGTTAAATATTTTGAATATTATGCCTACTTTCTTCCATCTATTCATTCAACCAGCAATTATCTGTTAACAACTTACTGTGAATAAAGTACAGTTGACGCTAGAATTTTAGTGGTTCCACAAATGAATACTGGATATAGCTGCAGGCCTTAACTGAGATAATAATACAATGTGCCAAGATCTTTGCAAAATGTTTATTAGGTTACTTAACCCTCGCAGCCCTTCTATATGGTACATACAGGGTTTTATTTCAGTTTAATATTGAGAAAACTGAGGCACTAAAATTTAAGAAATTCACCAAAGGTCACCCGAGTTTCTGGTTTTCAAAGATTTCCCTATTGCTGAAAATGCCTTCAATAGGTTGTTCCTGTTACTTCCTATTTTATAATAGCCTGTCATTCAATGTTGCATTTAGGCAACTTCTGAATTTAAAATCCAAACTTTTTACTCCAAGTAATTTATTTCTGGATGTCCTGATAATAGAGGTGTAGGTTTGGATCCTAGGCCAGGCTGGAGAAATGTTCCCACTCCCAAATGACAGTTCAGGACCTTACTTCTCTCTTGAACTCTTCATTGTACTCAGCTCTCTTCATTGTACTGACCTGACCAATTCCCAGAGAGGACCTCTCCCTATTGTCACACAATGGCAGACAGAGGTACCAGGGGAAAATCTTTCCAACTTTATCTCCAGAGCAAAAAAGGTGGGTACGTTTTCTCATATTCTTAACAAAGACCCTAGGACTTATCCTGTTGTTATTTATACAATCCTGGTTTAAATCCACATGTGTCCATCCTGATTCACATAAATTGAGACTGTTTGAATGAGGGAGGAGCATCCCCTAGTAAAAACTGAGAGGTTTTCTAGAAGCCAGATACCTCCGTGTAGGCAAACACAAATGAAGGCTACACGACCCCCAAGCTGGCCTCAGAGGATTCCTGCTTTTCTAGAAGATTCTGTCTGGAAGTCGTGAGTAGCCTCAACACTCAGGAGTGACTGGATGAGGGAAATAGAGAGAGAAAACACAGTTGTAACCTCTGAAACACAAGCGACGATCACAGGAAGTAATGATGGAGCGCACACCACTCTGAGTCCATGTCAGAGTACTTGAAGCTGATTTGAAGCTTCCTGCCCAGACTCACTCAGTCATTATGACTATCAGGCACCACTGACTTTTCACTCCCTGAGGATTCTCTCTGGCTGCCAGAACCTTCTCTACCCAGGTCCCTTGAAGGGCCAGAGAGTTAACATCTTGTAGGAGCAGCCCCCAGCTGGTGATCTCTCCTGTGGGATGGCACTGAGTCACATGTGCCACACTGACTCCCAGCTTTATCCCAGTGGGGACTACTGCTCCTCTACCAGTGCCTCTGGGGTCACCTCCCAAATAAACCACTTGTCCTTGAACCCTTTCCTCAGGGTCCTCAAATGCTCATATGGGCCATGACTGCATAGAACCCAGGCCTATTTTTGCAAAATAGTTATCGTTCATTGTCAAATGCTTCTTACATAAGCATAAAAAAGGAGAAGAAAATGCATGATTTCCCTTCTAGAATTACACAAACCACACATGTGTGCACCCACACACACGCGCACATATACACACATAATAATCACAATTATGATTTTTTTAAAGTTTGCTTATTTTAAATTGAGATATAAAATTGTATGTATTTGTTGTCTACAAGTTTATTTATTTATTTATTTATTTATTTATTTATTTATTTTTGAGACGGAGTTTCACTCTTGTTGCCCAGGCTGGAGTGCAATGGCGTGATCTTGGCTTAGCTCATTGCAACCTCCGCCTCCTGGGTTCAAACAATTCTCCTGCCTCAGCCTCACAGTAGCTGGGATTACAGGCGTGTGCCACACACAGCTAATTTTTTTTTTTTTTTTTTTTTTTTTTTTAGTAGAGTCAGGGTTTCTCCATGTTGGTCAGGCTGGTCTTGAACTCCCGAACTCAGGTGATCTGCCCTCCTCGCCCTCCCAAAGTGCTGGGATTACAGGCGTGAGCCACCGACTCCAGCCACAACATGATGTTTTAAGGTGTATATACACTGTAAAATTGTTAAATCTAGCTAACTAATAAACGTTACTACGTTATGTAGAATCATTTTTTGTGTGTGTGGTGAGAACACTTAACAGGCATTCTCTTAGCCCTATTTAAGAAAATATCATATTGTCGTTCACTGTAGTTACAATGCTGTACAATGTATCTCATTTCTCCTGTATAACTACAAATATACATCCTTTGCAAACATACCTTCAATCTCTCCTCCTTCCAAACCACTTCAACCTCTGGCAAACCACTAATGTACTCTCTACTTCTATGATACCAACCTTTTTAGATTTCACGTTGGCATGAAATTATATGGTAATTATCTTTTTGTATCTGGCGTATTTCACTTAACATATTGTCATTCAGGTTCATCCTCTTGTTGCAAATGACAGGATTCTGTTCTTTTCATGACTAAATAGTATTCTGTTGTGTATATACACCGATTTTCTTCATCCTTTCTTCCATCAGTAGATACTTAGGTTGATTTCAAATCTTGACTATTGCAAATAGTGCTGTGATAAACATGAGAGTGCATATTTCTTTTCAACATAAAGATTTTTATTTCCTTTGGATTGAAACCCACTAGTGGGGTTGCTGGATCATAAGGTAGTTCTATTTTTACTTTTTTGAGGACACTCCATATTGTTTTCCATAATGAGTATACTTATTTTCATTTCCACCAGCAGTGTTTTAGAATTCCCTTTTTTCACATTCTTGTCAACATTTGCTAGTTTTTGTCTTTTGGTAACAGCCATTATAACAGAAGGTAAGGTCATATTTAATTGCAGTTTTGATTTCCATTTCACCAATAATTAGTGATGTTGAGTATTTTTTTACATACCTGTTGGCTATTCATATGTCTTCTTTTGAGAAATATCTATTTAGGTCTTTTGTCCATTTTTAAAACTTGGTTATCTATTTTTGTGCTATTGAAGTGTTTGAATTTCTTAGAGTTTTGGATATTAACCTTTTATGAAATGTAGAGTTTCAAACATTTGATCTCATTCTGTATGTTGTCTCTTCACTCTGCTGATTGTTTTCTTTGCTGTACAAAGTTTTTTAGCTTGATATAATCTCATCTGTCTGTTTTTGCTTTTGTTGCCTGTGCTTTTGGGGTAATATCCAGAGAATCATTGCCTAGACCAACATTATAAAGATTATCCCCTAAGTTTTCTTCTAGTAGTTTCACAGTTTTGGATCTTACATTTAAGTATTTAATCCATTTTTAGTTTTTTTATGTGGTGACAGATAACGGTTAAATTTTATTTTTCTGCATGTGGATATCCAGTTTTATTTAATGAAGAGTCTGTCCTTTCTTCATTGTGTGTTCTTAACATGTTTGTTGCAAATCAATTGGCTGTAAATGCAGTGGCTTGTTTTTAGGTTTTCTATTCTGCTCTATTGGTCTATGTATCCATGGGATGTGCTAGCACCTCCCTCCTGCACTGGGTGTGTTAGCACCTCACTCCCTCTTTGTCACTCTTATGGCATATTCAATACAGGATTTTTTTTTTCTCATTCACGTATTTTGGGAAGGTGGATTATGTTGGATAAAATTCAAGTTGGGACTGAGTTCTATATCTGGGTTGATCCAAGGCAAGACCAGATTATGTGGAGAAGCTGGAGTGGAGAACAGAAAAATTCCTAAGAATGTGAAGATTTAGAAATAAGTAAAAAATTCTTGAAAAACTCCAGTCTTTGAAGACCTTGAAAATTGTGAAGTGAAAGCCAAAAACTCCTAGGAGTAAAGCTAGACCCGGTTAATGTATGACTGTAGGTAGAAGAAATAGGAAGACTTATCAAAGTTTTAAAATTTATATAATTGTATCAGATGAGAGATACTGAGTCATAGCCACTTTACCAGGTCACCTTCCCCTTCTCAGACACCCATGGTTCAGGAGTAGACTCCATAGCCGAGGTTTCCCAGTTCTTTGGAACAAAGCATTAAGATCATGGAGAACAGGTGATTGTAAAAGATGGTGCTACCCACCCTGCATAGTGCTCTTACTAACCCACACATGGGGGTGGGGAGGGCTAGACAGCCTTGAGATGTTCTCACTGTCATCCTGGCCATGGGCATGCAGAAGCACATCACACTGAGAAGAGAGCAAACAATATTTCCAACTTCACACCCAGTGTCAAAGACCAAATCTGGCATAGGGTGACTGAACTGGAGATCTGGAGGGCAGAGGGGGCACACTGAAGGGAGAAGGAGATGGGATCTCCTGAGTATCAGTTTCTAGGAAAGAGCCAGCACTGAAATTTAGATAAAAAAGCAGAAAAGGAAGAGTTCAAATCAGGAGAGCCTCCAGAAGGGAGTGCAGGGTTGGGAACCTCCCTCACCAGAGTGAAGGCAAGCCATCTTCCCAGAACGGAGACCCTGTTGAGAAAGACATCTCAGTTCCTGCTCCAGAAAGGGCAGACTCTTTGAAAATGTAAATCCAGACAAAGGATCAGACATCTGTTACCACAGAACTGTCGGAGGAGAACAGGGTAATCTCAGCAAGTTTCCCTGAAACAAAGCAGCGTCAGCCTCTGAGCAGAGCCCAGGCCCTGTCCAACCAGACCGGACTTGGGATAGTAGGAACACTGAAGGTCACATACTCCCAAAAGAGAAAATCAGAAGTCTGGGCAGGCTAGGACCTGTGCTCTGAATTAGTGGGAGGAAAATCTTTGTTCTTGCTTCTCTAGGTGGGAATAGCTGACGTGGCGCTCAAGGCTTCTTTTCCTTCCTGAAGAATTATTCTGCACTGCTATCAGTTATTTACAATTTACAAAGCTCTAATGATAGCCCTCATAAAATGGAATCAGATAATCAGAAACATTTGCTTCAGGCAGTGTATAGTTTTCACTGCAGTTCAGATTTTTTCCTGTAGTCTCTTCCCTTATAATAAAAACAAAAGAAAACAAACAAACGAACAAACAAACAAAACCCTCATAGAACGATGTTTTTATTTGATCACAAAATAAGGCTACCAGTCTTAGTAGTTTTGACTTGATTATTTACATAAGAGCAGAAAGAGTGTAAATATCTATGCGGGCCTTCTTAAGTTGCCTCCCTGGATGTTTTCATAAGGAGTCTCAGATTGGACCTTTTTATTCCTCTATTGCTGTCCTGAAGCTAGGAAGACAAGCCCAAGAAATTACCTTCACTAGATTTCACCTACAAATAGTATAAATTTTGGCAAGTTCTTCTCTTTTCAAGGCCCCCAGATATGCCATTTCCTGGAATCTCTGGGAGTGACTTGTGTTACCACCTATAAGTCTGGATCCTGTAAACGAGATACCTGGCTACACAGTTCCTGGGACGGCTTTGTAAGAAAAGGTTCCATAAATTGCCTTAGAAGTGGCCTGGTCAAACCTGAATGAGAAAGCATCATTTTTGAATATGACATTCTGACAAGTCTTGGGTTGCATAACCAACTTTCCAGTTGTGTTCTGAAAAGAAGGGAGACAAATTTTTCATGAATATATGCAAATAACTGCACTGCTATGGATAGAAAGGAGACTCAATTAGAGTTTCTGGATTTCTGGATGTCAGGGAAAATATATCATTTAAAAGTTTTCCCTTAGCTTACCAGTGCAGAGTCTATTAAATGATTAAATTGTTATGATTTACACACAGCACAATAACAAAATTTGTATGTTTGTATGTGTGTCTAACAAATAACAAAGGATATTTGAATATATATGTCCTATATATAGTTACATATATTTTATTTATATATAAATACACATTTATATGGAGAATATATATGTAATATATATTAAAATGCCAGCAATATAAAAAATAAAGCTATAATCATCCATTGTCAGTTTATTCAATCCCATATAATTAATTCTGGTTCCACTGGGTCTTAGGTTAGTAGTCTCATGAACTTCTCTGCTTTTCAACTGCAGAAAATTCTTACTCAGTACCCCCATATGGAATTAAAGTTGTCTAAGGGATGCCATAAGAAATTGGAAACCTATACTCAAAACTCTACTTTTCAATGAAACGGTTGTTGGAAATATCTGTTATACCCCTTTTTCACAGAGATCTGAGTCAGTCCTTCTTTGAGTACCAGAAAGACTCTGGCCTGTAACTGATTACACAACATTTGCGGAAAGATCAGAATAAAACAAAACCTATCTAGAAGACAGAGATGTAAAATGGCTGTGGTAAATTTATTACTGATAATTTTCTTTTTTTTTTTTTTTTGAGGCAGAGTCTCTCTCTGTCGCCCGGGCTGGAGTGCAGTGGCATGATCTTGGCTCACTGCAAGCTCCGCCTCCCAGGTTCACGCCATTCTCCTGCCTCAGCCTCCCGAGTAGCTGGGACTACAGGCGCCTGCCACCACCCCCGGCTAATTTTTTTGTATTTTTAGTAGAGATGAGGTTTCACCGTGTTAGCCAGGATGGTCTCGGTCTCCTGACCTCATGATCCACCCACCTTGGCCTCCCAAAGTGCTGGGATTACAGGCTTGAGCCACTGCACCTGGCCTATTACTGATACTTTTCAAAAGTGAAAAATCTGATGAGAATTCATGAGAAGAATAATGCAACTGACAAGGAAATTAGATTGATGCTGTGGCTTGTGAAATAAAAAAGAAAATAAGGTTAAACCAAAAAAGGTTTTGACAAAATGCCTGTAAGCATAATGATTAAAGATATTTTCCAAGAATATAGTGAATATTACATTTATTTTGTAAAAATGAATAAACAATTTTTATGAAGAAAAATATTTTGAGATATAACTATAATAATCTTAAAACAATATATTACCACATCCCAAGAATATACCAAGCCCTTAATAAGAATATATATCAAGCACTATATGATACTATCAAGAAGTTTAATAAGTTTGATGAAAATTCTAATTATCTGCATTTTTAGCAAAAGACAAAACAAAACCAACTCAATTGTTAATATTGACATGAATCATCAGATAGAAAGTATTGGCCTAGATGATGCTAGATCCAAATTAAGGAAATGAGGTTATTCACACCTGTAATCCCAGTACTCTGGGAGGCCGAGGCAGGTGGATCAGCTGAGGTCAGAAGTTCAAGACTAGCCTGGCCAATAACAAAACCCCAACTCTACCAAAAATACAAAAATTAGTCAGGCATGGAGACAAGTGCATGTAATCCCAGCTACCTGGGAGGCTGAGGCATGAGAATCACTTGAACCCAGGAGTCAAAGGTTGCAGTGAGCCGAGATCGTGCCACTGCATTCCAGCCTGGAGGATAGAGTGACACTCTGTCTCAAAAAAAAAAAAAAAAAAAAAAAAAAAAAAAAAAGAAGAGGTTATGGTCATATAAACATTTTAAATAATAACTGAATTTATGACTGATAACACTTTACTGTTGTTGCCTAATATCATCGGGCCAATCACACTTATACATCTATGTATAAATATACAAAAACCTGGCAGAACTATTGCTTGCTATTTATTTCAGTGTTTCTGAGGTTATGACATATGGAAAGTAAAGGCATTGACTAATAATTGTAGACTTCCCATAAAACATGCCATCTCTGAAGCAGCCATGATTTGTTTAATGAAAAGGATACACTCTGATACATACATTGTTAGGCAATTTCCTCATTGTGTGAACATCACAGAGTGGACTTACATCGATCTAAATGGTAGGTCCTACCACACACCTACATTGTATAGTATATAGTCTATTTCTCTAAGCTACAAACCTGGATGGTACGTTACTCTACTGAGTACTGCAGGCAGTTGTAACATGTGGTAAGTATTTGTGTTTCTAAACATATCTAGACATGGAAAAGGTATGGTAAAAGTATAGTATTTTATTTATTTATTTATTTATTTATTTATTTATTTATTTGCTTATATTTTAATTTATTTTATTTTGAGAGAGTTTCAGTCTGTCACCCAGGCTAGAGTGCAGTGGCACAATATTGGCTAACTGCAGCCTCCACCTCCCAAGTTTGAGTGACTCTCCTGCCTCAGCCTCCTGAGTAGCTGGGATTACAGGTGCCCACCACCACACCTGGCTAAGTTTTGTACTTTTAGTAGAGATGGGGTTTCACCATGTTGGCCAGGCTGGTCTCAAACGCCCAACCTCAAGTGATACACTTGCCTCAGCCTCCCAAAGTGCTAGGATTATAGGCATGAGCCACTGCGCCTGGCCAAAAGTACAGTATTTTAACCTTATGGAACCACTGTCAAATATGTGGTTCATAACTGACTGAAACGTCTTTATGGGGTGCGTGACTGTAGTTATTTTAATGATAAAAATTTAACCATTGGAAGGCTGAGCAGTGTGTTTATTTGACAATTCTTGCAATGAAACTCATAAATCATAATATATCAAATACACTAATTATTCCCAGAGCTTTTCTTTGTATAAGGTGAAAAAATTAAACTGTATGATGTTTCACGGTACCATTGGGAAATCTCAAAGACAGTTTTAGGTGTAAGAGATATTCTGAAAATTTTATTTTATTCCATTTTGTATTAAAGATTTGAACTGGAAAGCCAAAATCAAATTTGTCAGGAAACTTGAAAATTTAGCTCAGAACCAGGACAGGACAATAAAGCACTTAAAAATTGACGGTAATGTCATCATAAATGATCTTAGCTCCTTCATAATTGAAGAAGTTTTATTTTCTTAAATAATAACGTTAATATAAAGCAGATAAAATTATTCCAGTAAGACACAAAATATTTGCTATCTTGACAGATTAAACATAAAAAGAGAATTACCCTTGATATTACAGGTTAAGGCAGTAAATGGCCAACCAAGGAAACAAGCCCATCAAAATTCAGCAAATCTGTTGAGATTTTAACACACTTCATAACTTTTCAGACTCACATAGTAAATGATAGCAAACAAAATTAATTTTCCAGTTTCATCTTGTATTTTGTTCTTTCATACTATGGAACAGAGCTCAGACCTTAGGGTGTCTGTGAGCTCATGACTAACTTTATCATATTGCTAAGATGTCATTACCACGAGAACACATTTATTAATCTCTTCAGATTAACCAATAAGCAAGCATTTAACAAATTTTCAGTTTCTGTTTTTAATATGGTAAATATCATTAATTATAATACACCTAAACACACAAAAAAGTGCTCTGGAGATTCTCAGTAACTTTGAAGAGTGTGAAGATACTTGGAGAACAAAATGAAAAAAAAAATCCAACCATATTTATGATTGCTTTGCTCAAGGGAAAAGATAATGTGGATAATTGAGGACTCTCATGTCACATGTACTCATTGCAGCAGATTCACAGAGCTCATAGATATCTATAACACAAATTTCTACAACCACCAACATGCTAAATTCTTATACAACCTTTCAAAATGGTAGACACAGCAACACAGAAAAACAAAACGAAACAAAACCAAAAAACAAAACACATACACATTCGATAATAGACCCAAAGATGCTTCTTTGTAGCATATAAAAATTGGAGAAGGCCAGCTGCGGTGGCTCAAGCCTGTAATCCCAGCACTCTGGGAGGCCAAGGCAGGAGGATCACGAGGTCAGGAGTTCAAGACCAGTCTGGCCAACATAGTGAAACCCCGTCTCTACTAAAAACACAAAAAAATTAGCTGGGCGTGGTGGCAGGCACCTGTAATCCCAGCTACTTAGGAGGCTGAGGCAGGAGAATTGCTTGCACCTGGAAGGCAGAGGTTGCAGTGAGCAGAGATCATGCCACTGCACTCCAGCCTGGGCAACAGTGTGAGACTCTGGCTCAAAAATAAATAAATAAATAAATAAATAAAGGAGCAAAAAGCATATAAATCTAAAATGATGCTTCACAATTAATGTCTTAGTTTTCTAGTCTTACTAAGAAATAATAAGCATCTAATAATTTTCAATTAATTTAATATTTGTTCAAGGCTTTAAGTTACTTAAAGGCTTTAGAAATTATGTTCAAGTTAACGTACTATAAAATATAGTTACTATTGCAATAGAGTTTGTCAAAATTAATTTAGTTAAAAACAAGCCTACATGTTTTATGATCTTAAAACATTAGGAATTATTTAACTTATTTTTATCAGAAAGCCTATATACATTTAGAAAAACATACCCACGAACATGTCTCGAAAAATTAAAAATGAAACTACTACATAATCCAGCACTCTCACTGCTGGGTGTGAATTCAGTAGGTCAAAGTGAGGTCACTCCCATGTTTATTTCATCACTACTTACAATATAGCCAAGATACATAATCAACCCAAGTGCACAAAAATGAATGAATGGATAAAGAAAATGTGGTATATATACACAATTGAATTCTATTTAACCATAAAACTCATAAAATCTTGTCACTTGAGACAAACATGGATGGACCTGCAAAATATGATGTTAGCTTAAATAAGCCAGATGCAGAAAGACAAATGTCTCATGATCTCACTCATATGTGGAATCCAGAAAGAAAGAAAGAAGAAAGAGAGAGGGAGAGAGAAAGAGAGAAAGAAAGAGAGAGAGAGAAAGAGAGAAAGAGAGAAAGAAAGAAAAAAAGAAAGAAAGAAAGAAAGAAAGAAAGAAAGAAAGAAAGAAAGAAAGAAAGAAAGAAAGAAAGAAAGGAAAGAAAGAAAGAAAGAAAGAAAGAAAGAAAGAAAGAAAGAAAGAAAGAAAGAAAGAAAGAAAGAAAGAAAAAAGAAAGAAAGAAAGAAAGAAAGAGAGAAAGAGAGAGAAAGAGTATCACAGAACCAGAGAATGGAGCAGTGGTTTCCAGAGACTGAAGAGAGGAGGGAAGAGGAGAGCATGGGGAGAGTTTAGTCCACAAGCACAAAGTTACAATTAGATATGAGGAATAAGTTCTGGTGTTATTTTGCATAGTAGAGTGATGATGGGTTAACTGTAAGGTATTGTATATTACCAAGTAGCTACAAGACAGGATTTTGAATGTCTTCACAAAGAAATGATAAATGCATGAGGAGATGGTCATGCTAAATACCTTGATTATTATACAACATATATACGTATCAAAATATCAACTTGAACTCCATAAATACATAAAATTGTAATGTATCAATTTTTTAAAAAAATGTGTTCAAGAAATGGTTCCCAACTGAAGAAAAAAATAGAATGATGAAAAAATCTTGTATTATATTCGACACCGATAGAACGAAGAATATGTGGTTGTTTTATTGAAGCAAATTTGTTAACGAATTTGCAAAAGGTTTACTTAAATTATGTGAAATTGGATTTTTAAAAAGTTTCTGAATCGGTTTCTTTAAAAATACTTTCTTAATACAGCATATTTAAAGCATTAGAAATCAAACTTTTCTATTTCCTTGGGAATTTAAAAATATTCCATTTACATAAGTCCTTATGACTCCTACAGAATGAGAATGAGGACATGCTGAAGGGTGTGCTATAATTAATGTATGTTTTCCATTGAAACATGGATTGCTTTCTTATATTATATTCAGGTAGCACTCAGGTCACTCTCTAGGCATGAGATGAGTTTGATTCAAAGGTAAGTACAAGAAAATTGAGCTCTAG
Source organism: Rhinopithecus roxellana (assembly GCF_007565055.1). NCBI lineage: Eukaryota > Metazoa > Chordata > Mammalia > Primates > Cercopithecidae > Rhinopithecus > Rhinopithecus roxellana. The sequence continues at coordinate 183,071,849 of NC_044551.1, forward strand.
CTAGGGCTAGATCTCTGAATCTCTCACTCATCACAAGGCAGTTCTTGTTTAAAGTGATTCATGAAAAGAGGTACTTTTTTAAAAACCTGAAAACAATTGCTTTTCTAAATTTTAGAAAAAGTAGCCAGAATCCACAGATACAGAGTTAAGTGATCTTTGGGTGAGTTGAAGTCTTTGGAAAGGATTGCTTTGGTAGAGACAGTAATGACTGGGGGAAAGACTAAAAGAAGATTTTTAATAACTGTGGTGTTTATCTGTCTGAGAGGACACTTTGAACTGAACCATGTCTCCTTTCCCATGGAGCCTCTGCCTAATACCTGGCTTTATGGCATAATTGCAAGCCAAAGAGAAAAATATCCAAAAATAGTGCAGTAAGAAAAGCCCCCAGTGCCCCCTGTTATACCACAGACAGTCTTCACATCTAGAGGGGTGGGTAAAGCAGTGTGTCTCATGCTGGCTTCATCCAATATCTTCATATTGCCTTAGCTCCTGAATGCTGGACCTAGCAAAGAACATTGATTCTAGTAATTTAGTTTCTGCTTAATTCTGGTCTCCGAAGTCTTTCCTATAGCTTAGTTAAGTAATGCTGATGCTTGTCTTCTGTGTTTGAGGCCCTAACATGGTTCCCTGTCTTCTGCTCTAAATCTCTGTGAACTGTGTATCTGATTCATCCCATTTCTAATTCCTTTAAAAGCTCGACTTCTTTTTATAAACACTAATCAGAATGACTGGCTCACCATTATGTTTTCAGGCTTTTCTAATGTGTTGTGCTAACAAGTGCTAGTGCTGGGATTCCAGAGTCTGGACTGTTATTATTTTCAGAGACAGGGTCTCTGTTGCCCAGGTGGGAGTGCAGTGGCATGATCATGGCTCACTGCAGCCTCAACTTCCTGGGCTCAAGGGATCTTCCCACCTCAGCCTCCTGAGTAGCTGAGACTACAGGTGCACACCACCACATCCAGCTAATTTTTTGTAGAGAAGGGTTGTTTCTATGTTGGCCAAACTGGTTTAGAACTGCTGATTTCAAGTGATCCTCCTGCCTCTGCCTCTCAAAATACAGGTATTACAGGCGTGAGCCACCATGCCCAGTCCCTGGATTCTTAAATACAAAAGTCTGACTATGATATTTTAATTTCCATATTGCCTATTCTATGGGTCAATGAGAGGAAATGCTAGCACATAATGAATTTCTGCTCTGTAGATACTAAATTTTGATAAATCTTTTTCCAGTATATAAATAGTCTTAATGACTGTTGACATTTCTATGTTAAAATGCAAAGTATTATGAATTAACTGTGAGAAATTATATAACTTTTAATAATTAAGGAATAAGCTAAAGCATGCATGAACATTAGTCTAGCCAAAAAGTCCCCTTCAGAGAGTCAGAAATTATGTAAGCTTTTGCCTTAACCAGTGAGGTATGTTATTTTAGTCACTATGTCAGTTTATTATTAATAATAATTACACCAACCAAAATAGATTGGCTAAAAGAATGATGCATTTAATATTTGTATGCAAACAACTTTCTGGATCTCATCTCTAAGTTGTCATAGGGCTGCTTTGCTTTCAAATTGCCATCAACAAATTATACTTAATGTAATAACTCAAGTTATTAACAATTAACTTGCTTGCTACCTCTAAATGCAAATGCAAGTAAAATTTTCATTCTGTGGGAAACTGAATAGGAGACTAACCACTTATTAAACTGATAAGTTAGCGTTTTCAGTGTTAAATAGTGACCCACGGGGCTGTGTAATTGTCGAAATAAAAGTAAAACACTGGAAGTGAAGGGTTGGATTTTTTCCATTAGTGATAGATATTGAAGTTTGTTACAACTTAAAGAAATAATCACCTGCATACATTTCTATACCTATCTTTCCCAAATTGATAATACAATATATTATTATTGTTACTGAAAGGGGAAAAGTTCCCTTGTCCCCCTCTCAGAGCGTGTCATGAGAGTGTGGCTGACTTCTTCAGTGCCCCACTGCTCAAACTTCTAAGACAGCATACAGATGGGCAGGCTGTGTGACTCTGACACCAGGACAGTGCCTGGGGGTGAATGTTTACAGCTCCTGAAGCCACAGTGGGCGTGTGTTACAGGGTGCTCTTTTAGTTTGCTGTCTCTAGCCAGCTTGTGTTAACCAGCTCAATTAGACCCTCTACCTTGTCCCAAAGATAGAGGGCTTTCTGAATCTTTGGTTCCTGCCTTGGTGTACCGGAAGAATCAGATCACACTTGGGCTTAGAGAATGAGTGCAAGGTTTTATTGAGTGGAGGTAGCTCCGGGGAAGTCAAAAGGGGATGGAATGGGAAGGTTTCCCCCCTGGAGTTGGGGTGCTCAGTGGTCTGGGCTCTCCCCCAGCTGCCCTAGCCAAACTCTGCTCATTCTGCTTCTGTCAGCAAGTCAGTGGCCTGCCATGGTGCAGGTGCCTATCGGTGCATTGCTCTCAACATTGAGCACCTGTGTGTCTGCCTGCTAGGATCTCCATGAATTTTAGAGGCACAGGATAGGGGCATGGCAGGCCAGGGTGTTCTTGGGAAATGCAATATTGGGGCGCTAAGGAGGGAGTGCCTGTTCTCACCTAGGTCCATAGGCCCAGGCCCAGGGGGTGGAGCACTCACCAGGGACCTGCCCTTCCCTTCCCAGCACTTCCCTGTCCCACTTCCGTATCATTACTGTGGGCTTAAAAAATAGAAAGGTGAGAGTCATAAGAGTTTTGAGTCAGCGTTATTGCGTTATAACCCAGAATAGTAAGTGTGGTTCAAAGTTTCTGCATATAAAGGCCAAGCCAATATTGTAAAAACAAGAAAGATGTAGACATCTATTACTGACTATTCAGCTCTATCACAGCCATGCATGAAGCCCAAGGTTATAAACAGGACAGGATTGAGGAGAATATTTAAAACTCATTCTCCTGAGGAAGAAGAGCCACAGACAGAGACTGATGGGGGCACAGTGGTCCAGAAAGACTTCGTGACAAGTCATGACAAGATCGGGGATGAGTTCTCTGATGATGAGAGGCCTGCTAGGCAAGGGGCACGTCACAGGAAAAAGCAATGAGGCAGGACTGAAGGCAATACTTTCTAGAACAACCAGGAAGTAAGTTATACCTAATTCAGATAATATTAGCTTCATAAAACTGAAAAGATTACTGCTTCTGGAGCCAGCGAGCATTGGTTTGGGCTTCTGTTCTGTGTCTTACTAGATCTGAAGAACTGTGTCAGTGGCCTAACCTAACTAAGCCTCAGTTTTTCCATCTGTAAAATGGCGATATTGATTTGTATGCTTTTCACAGCATTGTTCTCATATTCAATTTAAACATAGTCCTCAATTATTATTATTGTTTTTTGTTTGTAGAGATTAAGAGGGCACAAGGGTAGTTTTGTTACATGGATATATTGCATAGTGGTGAAGTCTGGGCTTTTGGTGCAGCCATGACTTGAATAGTGTACATTGTACACATTAAGTAATTTCTTACTCCTCACCCCCCTCCCAACCTCCCTCCCTTCCAACTCTCCAATGTCTATTATTTTATACCTTATGTCCATGTGTAGACATTATTCACCTACACAGAGAAGAACTAAGACAGCTATACCCAGGATAAATTTGAACGCAGAGAGGCTGAAGGCAAGGAAAACAGGAAAGAATTTATGTTGCTGTGAGGGCAGTGAAAATAGACAGTAATAGGCAGCTACATGAGATGTGGCAAAGAACAGATTACATCTTATCTTCAAGTACTATATACCATAGAAAACTTACCATTTGTCATGAGCAATTGGAACAGAAAATAAAAGTTCCATTAGTAGCATAATGAGTAAAAAAATGGTGGTATAAACATGCAAATGAATATTATATAATAGTGAGAATTTAAAAACCCCAACTATCAATACTTGGAACAACAGGAGCTTGTATCGCAAGCATCACGGTCAATGAAAGAAGCCATACACAAATGAGCATATAGTCTACAAGCCATTCCTATAAATTACAAGAACAGATATAGCAATACCAGCAAGGATACAATTATTAATGAATGTCTTCTGTGAAAATTCATCAAGCTTACATGTATATTTTTGTACATCTCTCCATTTTTGCTATACTTCAATGATTCATTTTTTCCCTTGGAAAATCTACCTTTCATGGAATTCTTTCTTTATGCCAGATGTTGTCTTCACTACTTCAGATATATGACGTTTTGAATGCTTTCAAGAAACTTCAGATTAGGTTCTGGTATTAACCCCATTTTTTATTGAAACAACTGACAACTTAACTTAATGATCCTAAACAAAATAATACGGCTGTTTGCAGCGGAGCTGTGATTCCAGTTTCAGTTCATGTGACTGTGAATCCCATGTGCTAAGCCACTGTACTGCATTGCTACAGTTCAAAATGCCTCTGAAGAGTCTTGCAAAAATGTAGATTAATGGTTAATGCCCTCCAAAGGTGTTTTGTGTTTGAAATAATGGAAGGGTAATAATCAGTCAATATCCCCATAGTGGGAGCCCTAAGAACCTCAGTAAAACAAAGACCAAGTGCATTGTCCTTGGCTCTGTAATTGCAAACAGAACCTATAGTTAAGTCTTCAGGATGCCTGAACCCTGGATTGGAAGACTAAAGGATAATCACCTTAACTCACCCAAGTAAAAAAAGAAAAATAATTTTTAATATGTGAGTTTTCTAAAATCTGATTTGAATAAATATTTCATGAATATCTATGATCTGTATGCATAGCTTTCAAGAAACATACTGTGGGATCTACTTTTAAGGTAAATCTATAGCAAGTTCATGTGCACTGACAAGATATCTTTTTCTTTAGAGATGCACTTTTATTTTGCAAGTTTCCAGCAATTTCATATTATAATGAAACCTTTACTTTCTTGGCTGATGGCATTCTCATTAATCATTGTTTATCCTCCTGACTTATTCTTCTTTTTATATGATTGAAATGAACGCTTGAATGATTAGTTCTTTCCTTCAATTTACATACAGAAAGGGAAGAAGAAAAGCTTTGTATATAAACCCTTTGCTAATCTTTTCCTTGGCACTGTGGTTAGCACCCCATGAATGTCTTATCAAACATAATTTAGGAAAATGAAAAAGGACAAAGAGAGACCCTCTTGCCCCAGGAGAGGTTTTTACTATATTGTCTGTTACGACACGATAAACTAATGTAGCATCTTTTTATTTCTAAGTCTGATTTATAGGGCTGTCAATGACTAAGAGTGATTTTGCTTTTGAGGACAGATATTCTAAAGACTGAACAGGTTAGCATTGTATTTGGTAAATATTTTGAGCCTTGTAATTCTCCCACAGTAGCATGTAAGTTTATAATTCATTTTTTTAAGGAAAACATTTTTCACTGTGTCAGTACTCTTTTCTCTCTACCTTCTTTTGTATGCCAAAAATGTAAGTGTTTTGTTTATGTAAATTTGATGTTATGCCTTAAATTTACTGTTAGATTTCATAAAGAAGTAGCAATTGGTAATTAGCAAAAACAATACAATGTTAATGAGTTACAATTTAATTTTGAAAGTCAGCTGTGGGATATCTAAATTCTATTTTAGCAGAAGTCTTTGAACCTCCCCACAAATGCCTAAAAAAAATTTATGCACAAAAAAGGGCAAAGCAAAATAAAGCTGCCTTATATTTTTAGGTGGATATTTGCCAGGTTTAAGGAAAAATAAATTGTATGGATGATTATATTTACCTGAAACTTTCCTCCATTATGCAGATCCATTGTGATACATTTTTCAGGTTAAGCCTACAGAATTAGAGTAAAGGGACTCAAAAAGATATAAAGCAAGGCCAAATATTTTCCCTTGTATGAAATTTGTTAATTTTTCAAAAAAAAAAATGATCAAACAAGTATTATGTGCCTGGTACCTTCTTAAGTATGGGGAGTCACTAGGGAATAGAATAGATGTGCTCCTTCCCCGCAAGGATTCATATTTTATTGGTGAGAAAGAGGACATTAACTAGACCAAGAAATATACAAATATGATCATCTCAGATTGTGACAGCAGTCAGGTAGAAGACAATAATATGATAGAGAATGATGGGATGAGAGAGAGGATAACTAAGGTTTTAATTGGGTTGTTTCTTTAGGTAATTTGTTCAGAGAAAAGTACTCTGAAAAGGTGACATGTAAAATAAGTGCTGAACGTTAAGAGGGAGCAGAATATTCCAGGCAGAGGTGATCAACTGAGGATCAAGATTTCAAAGGAAAGAAACGCCAGTGTGGATACACAATAGAGCAGAATCTGCTCAGTGGTGCCTTTTAGGGAGTTTGGTTGCATTTTGAATATAATGTTAGTTTTCTGATCTATAAATGATTCTATCTGATTTATGTTTTTGAAAAGGTGACTGGGTGCTGTATGGAGAATATATCTGGTAAGTGGGTGGAATAGTGATAAAACAAAATTAGAAAAAGTTGCAGATATCATCCTTATGAGATATAAATGAAATAGATGGAATTGCACTCTCTCATCTCTCTAACATAATTGGGAAAATATTCCAATTAATTGATACTTTGATTAATTGGGAACTTACACGTATTTTAAATAAAGTTATTCCTCTTTTAGTAAAAACCACAAGAGCAAGATTGTACTTAACATTATATAGGTATATCTCAAAGATATTATGGACTCAGTTCCAGACCAACAGAGTAAACTGAATATTGGAATAAGCAAGTCCCATGAACTCTTTGGTTTTCCAGTGCATGTAGAAGAAATGCTTACACTATACTGCAGTCTATTAAGTGTGCAATAGCATTATATATATATATATTTTTAAATATATCCCTTAATTTAAAAGATCTTTATTTTTGAAGATTACTAATGATCATCTGAGCCTTCAGGGAGTTGTAATTGTTTTGTTGGTGGATAGTCTTCCCTCCACGAGTGCTCACTGATCAGGGTGATAGTTGCTGAAGACTGGGGTGGCTGTGGCAATTTCTTAAAATATGATAACAATGAGGCTTGCCACATCTCTTGCCTCCTCCTTCATGAAAGATTTCTCTGTAGTATGCAATGCTGTTTGGTAGCATTTTACCCACAGTATAACTTCTTTCAAAATTGGAGTCAGTCCTCTCAAACCCTGTCGCTGCTTTATTAACTAAGGTTATGGCGTATTCTAATTCCTTTGTTATCATTTCAACAATATTGACAGCATCTTCACCGGGAGTAGATGAGTCCATCTCAAGAACCACTTTCTTTGTTCATCCATGAGAAACACCTCCTTATCTGTTAAAGTTTTATCACGAGATTGCAATTGCATCACATCTTCAAGCCACAATTCTAATTTTAGTTCTCCTTCTATTTCCACCACATCTGCAGTGACTTTCCCCCACTAAAGTCTTAAACTCCTCAAAGTCATTCATGAGGGTTGGTATCAACTTCTTCCAAACTTCTGTTAATGTTGATATTCTGACCTCCTCCCCTGAATCATGAATGTTCTTAACGACATCTAAAATGACAAATCTTTTCCAGAAGGTTTTCAATGTATTTTACCCAGATCCAGTACAGAATGTGTTTCTTAAATCATAGGACTCAAAAGCCAAAATTACTCTTTGATCCATGGGCTGCAGATTGGATGATTTTCTAGGAGCGCCCCCCCCCCCCCCAGAAAAAACACCATAAATCTTCTTTTACGTGTCCGTCAGATATCTTTGGTGACCCTTTGTATTATCAATCACCAGTAATATTTTGAAACAAATCATTTGTTCTGAGCATAAATATATATGGTATATTTATTTAATAAATATATATTACCCTAAAATATATGGTAATCCCGGCTGTAAACACATGTGCTATTATTCAGGCTTTGTTGTGCTATTTATAAAGCACAGTCAGAGTAAATTCAGCATAATTCTTAAGGGCCCTAATATTTTCAGAGTGTTATATGAGTAGTATATTGACTTCAGTTTAAAGTCATCAGCCATATTAGCTTCTAATAAGAGTTAGCCTGTCCTTAGGAGCTTTGAAGCCAGGAATTGACCTCTCCTCTTTAGCTATGAAAGTCCTAGATGACATCTTCTTCTAATAGAAGGCAATTTTGTTGCCATTTTAAGTCTGTTGTTTAGTGTAGTCACCTTCATCAATGATTTCAGCAAAATCTTCTAGGTAATTTGCTGTAGCTTCTACATCAGTATCTATTGCTTTATCTTGCACTTTTATGTTATGGAGATGGCACCTTTCCTTAAACTTCTTTAACAAGCCTCTGCTAGCTTCAAATTATTCTTCTCCCCTTTTCTTGCCTCTCTCAGCCTTCATGAAATTGAAGAGAGTTAGGGTCTTGCTCTAGATTAGGCTGTAGTTTTTAAGGAAATGTGTCTGGTTTAATCTTCTATCCAGTCCACTCAAACTTTCTTGATATCAGATATAAGGCCATTTCACTTTCTTATCATTTGTACATTCATTGGAGTAGCTTCTTCAATTTTCTTCAACAACTTTTCATTGCACTCACAACTTGGCTAACTGTTGGGCTGACAAGGTCCAGCTTTCAGCCTGTCTCAGTTTTCCACATGCCTTCCTCACTAAGCTTAATCATTTTCTAGCTTTTGATTTAAAGAACGGGACTTAAAACTCTTTATTTTACTTGAACACTTAAAGGCCATTGTATGGTTACTAACTGGCCTATTTTCAGTATTGTTATGTCTCAGGGAACAGGGACACCCTAAGAAAGGGATAGAGATGGGAGAACAGCCTCAGTGAGGAGTCAGAACACACACAACATGTATTGATCAAGTTTGTCTTCTGGCCAAGCATGGTTGCTCACTCCAGTAATCTCAGCTATTCTGGGGGCTGAAGCAGGAGGATGGCTTGAGCCCAGGAGTTTGAGGCTGTAGTGTTCTATGACCATGCCAGTAAATAGCCACTATATTCCAGCCTGGGCAACATAGTTAAACAGAATTTCTAAAAAAAAAAAAAAAAAAAAAAAAAAAAAAAAGAGAGAGAGAGAGAGAGAGAAATGTTTGCCTTTTTAAATGGGCATGGTCAGTTGTCCCCTCAATTACAAGAGTAATATCAAAGATCACTGAGCACAGATTATCACAACAGATGAATAATGTAAAAGTATGGAATATTGCAAATATTGCAAGAATTACTGAAATATGAAGCAGAGACACAAAGTCAGCACAAGCTGTTGGGAAAACTCATGATAGACTTTCTCAATGCAGGGTAACCACAAACCTTGAATTGGGAGAAAAAAAAAAAACGCACAATATCTGTGAAGCACTATAAAGGGAGGTACAATAAACTGAGGTATTCCTGTGATCAGCTGTGGATGGGTCAAAAGCTACCTTAAAATCTTATGTAGTCAAATTGCTTGTATAAATCAGGAAAAAAAAATCAGTGTTGAGAAAATTTGAGTAGTTTGAATGAGAGTAAAATTATGTTAAAGAAGGCCAATAAGGACTTACTATTTGAGCACAGGGATATTTTGAATAAAATGGTTTCTGTTTAACAGATATGCAAATTAAATAACTTTATAGTATCCTTTCTGCATCTCAAGGTAAATGAAAAAGTCAAAGAAAACGCTTATGTTTCTAGTTGATGAAAAATGCCTATTAAACAAGAATGTTTGTTTGTGTATAGTAAGCTCTTATAATGTGCCAGACCCTATACTAAGTATATAAGCATGACCTCATGAAATTCTCTGAACAATCTTATGAAAAAAATGTTATTTCTGGCTGGACGCAGTGCACTCTAGCCTGGGTGACAGAGTGTGACTCTGTCTCAAAATATATATATATATATAATTTCTTCATTTTAGGAATGAGGAAGCTACAACTTAGAGATTCAAAATAAGTTGCCTATGTTCACCTAAGGTGCAAGTGGCAGACATAACTTTCATCCTAGACAAAACAATTGAAGGCAACAAATTCTATTAAAATAAAGCTTTAAATGGAAATTAGGTCAATAATTATCAATAATTCAGTGTCCTTTCTGGAATTCATACCTTGCTATCAAAATGTTATAATTCTCGTGATCTGCCCAATTCGGATCACGAGATCAGCAGATCGAGACCATCCTGGCTAACACGGTGAAACCCCGTCTCTACTAAAAAATACAAAAAAATTAGCCGGGCGAGGTGGCGGGCGCTTGTAGTCCTAGCGCCTCGGGAGGCTGAGGCAGGAGAATGGCGTAAACCCGGGAGGTGGAGCTTGCAGTGAGCCGAGATCTGGCCACTGCACTCCAGCCTGGGTGACAGAGTGAGACTCCGTCTCAAAAAAAAAAATAAAAATAAAAAGTTATAATTCTAGTAATTTCTTTTCCTAAGTTGAAGGAAAATAAAACAAGGATTGATTGGGATTATAATCCAGTGACTAGAAAAGTAATGGGGCTGGCCATGGTGGCTCACACCTGTAATCCTGGCACTTGGGGAGGCTGAGGCAGGAGGATTGCTTGAGCCCAGGAGTTTGAGACCAGCCTGGGCAACATATCAAGACCTCATCTCTATAAAAAATAAAAATAAATGAAAAGCAAAAAGAGCCATTAGAAAAGTAAACAGTAAAGATAGATATAAAAGATAAGATTTTATTCCAAATGTTTCCATCTTGAGAAGTAAATTCAAATGTACTAGAGCTGTACTGCTCAATTTGGTAGCCACCAGCCACATGTGGGCACTGGACACTCGAAATCTGATTAATCCAAATTGACATATACTGAAAGCTTAAAACACATACTGGATTTCAAAGATTTCATATCAAAAATGCAAATATCTTGTTAATAAATGATATTGATTACCTATTGAAATGATAATATGTTGATTATTGGACTAGATAAAAGATATTACTAAAATTAATTTTACCTATGTTGGTTTACTTTATTTAATGTGTCTACTAAAAATTGTTAATTGCACACGTTTGTGGTTGGCATTATGTTGCTGTAGGATGGTGCTTGTCTAGGGGATTTTCTCTGTTCCTTCCAGAGCCTTGAGTATCTGATAATATCAATAGAAAATTGTTTTCTGTTATCTTTTCACAGAAGAGATATTTAATAGATGAGCTTAAAAAGGAAAAGAGTTTTAAGAGTTCCAAGGGATTGATTCTTATTTCCTGCATTTTCCATGGCACTAAATAAATTGTGTTTAATATCATGAGTTAAAAGTGAGTTTTATAAAAATGAGTTTCATGGTGTTTAAAGGTGAATGAATAGCTTCCATTTTCACGTCAAGGTCCAAATCACACAATACGAAGCATAATTCTAAGGTAAGAAGAGTTTTTAAGCTTAAAATTCATTTTGCTGAGGATAGAATTGAGAGTTTGAAATGCTAAGGGGGTGGGGGAACAAAAACAAAAAATGATAGATTGCCTTTCTCAGAACATTGCCAAAGTAGACATTTGATCTTATTTCTCTTAGCAATTGTATGCAAACTTGATGAAACAGAGTTCATTCGACTATGTGATATCTACATGACCTAACACATTATTTATTATTCATTGATCAAATCAACACATTGGTGTCATCACCTTTCTTAGTGAACCTAGACATAAGAAAAAAATGAGGTAAGATTTTAGTTCCTGTCTCTGCTTCAGGAACTTAATGTTTAATATCCAGCAGTGAGGCTTATTGAGTTTCAGTCACGTTAAAATCTAATAGTGCTTATTCAACATGCCTCATTTCTTCTCCAGATCAGTTCAGGGTAGGTTTGCCTTGGAGAACAACATGTGGAGTTTTTGGAAGTGACAAATATCCTGTTGAGGGACATTAATCACATGGAATTTAAAAGACATTTGTTTCTGGCCTTAAAGTCTTTGGTCTGGAACAAATGGCAGGCAAAATCACTCCGTCTGAAGTGTTGGAAAATGATCAGAAATTTGAGTGAGTGACCAAGCATCTGTTGTATGTGAATCTGTCTGTGCATGTCATTAAGAAAAAGAGCCTTTAAAAAAATTCTGTCAAACTTACACTTGAATACAGTCTACCATTTCAAAGGGGGGGGTCTTAATCAGTGAGAATGAAACACTTTGAAAGGATTAGACAATTCATATACCTTAATGAATAAAGTTTAACTTTCATTTCCCAATTGCCTTGACTACACAGACACCAGTTTGAGATCTGTAGTCCATATTTGGTAATATAAATCTCAGAAATAAAAATGACAATGATAGAACTGGTTCATTCCAGCTCCTTTGAACTTTTAGATCATCAGAAAGTTAATCAAATGCTAACCATGAAATAAGAGGTATCCTGCTCTTGGAACTTTGTAGGAATAGGTACTTTCAAGGTATTTTTGTTAGTAGAAAGAACACAGTTGGATTGGCACAGAGAAACACACATTTGATATGTTTTAATAATTATTCATGCCAAAACCCTGTTGCTATAACCTATTATGATTCAGTCTGATTATGACTCTTACAGAGTGTAAGATAGGATTTTTATTCATTATTAATATGTGGGATATTTAAAAGGAAGGAGAAAAAATCATAATTTGGAGATTAGCAAAGATTTTTCCTTCAGACAAAAGTACTATCTCAAAAATTTTTTAAATGAAAAAATTAGACCAGATTGTCTTTATAAATTTTATTAAGAAACACCATTAACAATAGCCAAGATTTGAAAACAACCCAAGTGTCCATTAATAGACAAATGGATAAAGAACATGTGGTACATATACACAATTGAGTACTATTCAGCCGTAAAATAATGAGATTCTGTCATTTACAACATGGATGAAACTGGAGGTAATTATGTTAAATGAAATAAGCCAGGCACAGAAAGACAAAGTTTTCATGTTCTCACTTATTTGTGGAAGCTGAAAATTAAAACAGTTGAACTCATGGAGATAGAGAGTGGAACAATGGTTACCAGAGGCTGGAAAGGTTAGTGGGGTTGGGGGTAGTAGAGATGGCTAATGGGTACAAAAATATAAATAGATATTAGATAGAATGAATATTAGATAGAATGAATAAGATCTAGTATTCAATAATACAACAGGCTGACTACAGTCAACGGTAATTTATTGTACATTTAAAAATAACTAAAAGAGTTTACTTGGATTATTTGTAATACAAAGAAAGGGTAAATACCTGTGGAGACTGATACCCCCATTTACCCTGATGTTAGTTATTATTACACAAGTCTGTACCAAAATATCTCATGTACGCCATAAATATGAACACTTACTATGCACTCACACAAAACAACTGTAAAATAAAATTTACAATAAGAAAAAAAGAAATATCATTAGCGAGGAAAAAGGTCAAACTGTTGTCTGAGAGAATATGGTTACAACCCATGCATTACACAAAGGACTTGCATACAGAATACATTTTTAAAATATTAAAAATAAAAAGAAACCTAAAAATCAATATGAAAAAGTGAAAGAATCTCATAGAATTGTCTCCCTTCAATTATTTTGGAGATAATATTTCAAAGTAATCTTCAATTTTTCTGAACTATTTTGAATAGGCATTTCACAAAAGAGGATATTCAAATGACCAGTGAATATACAGGAAATTATTCAACTATTCTAGTTTTCTGATCAGAGAAATACAAATTAAAATGACAAGAAATATCACAACATAGCACTAGAAGAACAAAAATGTAAAAGAAAGAACAAATGCCAACTGATTTGATGAATTAGAAAACTCAGGTATTCATATACTGCTGTTTTGGTTGCAAAATTGTAAACTATTTGAGAAATGCTTCTTCCTTACTACTAAATCTAAACATGTGCATAACATCTAACCCATAAACGTGACTCTTAGGTATATTCTCAATGAGATACACACATACGTTCACCAACAGAATAGAGTGATCACAAGAGTAACGTTTTAAATAACTGGATAACTAAAAGTGATATAGATATATTACTAAGCAAAATGCATAAATGAATTATAGGGTATAGATACACTGTGGTATTATACAGCTATGAGAAAAAATACACTATTACTAGATAAAGCAACATGATTTAATCTTATAAGAAATAGATCAAGTGGAAAATTTCAATCACAAAAGAAAACATAAAATGTGGTTTCATTCATATAAGGGTATGGACTAAATTTGATACACATATGGGAAAAATAGGTATTGATACAAAAAATCAATTGTAGATGGATTCTGAATCAAATTTTAAAATGTTTCTCAAAGGAATCACAGCAGACTATTTTCATTACTTGGAGGTAGACAAATATTTCTTAAATAGTATGCCAAGAGTCACTAATTACAACGCAAAAAATGTAATTTAATTATATTAAATTAAAAAATCTGCTAATTGAGAGACATAAGAGAGTGAAAAATCATGACACACAATGGGAGAAAATATTTGCAATACTTGTGTGCAAGGAAGGACATACCTGGAATGAATGTCTATATGTATATATGAATGTCTATATACATTTCATAAAAGGGGCTATCCAAATAGACAGTAAACATATGAAAATGTACTCAACATGACGAGATCGAAGATGGCCGAATAGGAACAGCTCCAGTCTCCAACTCCCAGCGCGAGCGACACAGAAGACTGGTGATTTCTGCATTTTCAACTGAGGTACTGGGGTCATCTCACTAGGGAGTGCCGGACAATCGGTGCTGGTCAGCTGCTGCAGCCTGACCAGCGAGAGCTGAAGCAGGGCGAGGCATTGCCTCACCTGGGAAGCACAAGGGGGAAGGGAATCCCTTTTCCTAGCCAGGGGAACTGAGACACACAACACCTGGAAAATCGGGTAACTCCCACCCCAATACCAGGGTTTAAGCAAACGGGCACAGCATAAGAATATAACCCTCACCTGGCCGGGAGGGTCCCACGCCCACGGAGCCTCCCTCATTGCTAACACAGCAGTCTGTGGCGATCTAACCTCAAGGCAGCAGCGAGGCTGGGGGAGGGGCACCCGCCATTGCTGAGGCTTAAGTAGGTAAACAAAGCCGCTGGGAAGCTCCAACTGGGTAGAGCTCACAGCAGCTCAAGGAAACCTGCCTGTCTCTATAGACTCCACCTCTGGGGACAGGGCACAGCTGAAAAAACAACAGGGGAAGCAGCAGAGGCCTGAGCAGACACGAACGACTCTGTCTGACAGCTTTGAAGAGAGCAGTGGATCTCCCAACACGCAGGTTGAGATCTGAGAACGGACACACTGCCTGCTCAAGTGGGTTCCTGACCCCTGAGTAGCCTAACTGGGAGACATCCCCCACTAGGGGCAGTCTGACACCCCACACCTCACAGGGTGGAGTACACCCCTGAGAGGAAGCTTCCAAAGTAAGAATCAGACAGGTACACTCGCTGTTCAGCAATATTCTATCTTCTGCAACCTCTGCTGCTGATACCCAGGCAAACAGGGTCTGGAGTGGACCTCAAGTAATCTCCAACAGACCTATAGTGGAGGGTCCTGACTGTCAGAAGGAAAACTATCAAACAGGAAGGACACCTATACCAAAACCCCATCAGTACGTCACCATCATCAAAGACCAGAGACAGATAAAACCACAAAGATGGGGAAAAAGCAGGGCAGAAAAGCTGGAAATTCAAAAAATAAGAGCGCATCTCCCCCTGCAAAGGAGCACAGCCCATTGCCAGCAATGGATCAAAGCTGGTCAGAGAATGACCTTGACTGATGAGAGAAGAAGGCTTCAGTCCATCAAACTTCTCAGAGCTAAAGGAGGAATTACGTACCCAGCGCAAAGAAACTAAAAGTCTTGAAAAAAGAGTGGAAGAATTGACAGCTAGACTAATTAATGCAGAGAAGGTCATAAACGAAATGACAGAGATGAAAACCATGACACGAGAAATACGTGACAAATGCACAAGCTTCAGTAACCGACTCGATCAACTGGAAGAAAGAGTATCAGCGATTGAGGATCAAATGAATGAAATGAAGCAAGAAGAGAAACCAAAAGAAAAAAGAAGAAAAAGAAATGAACAAAGCCTGCAAGAAGTATGGGATTATGTAAAAAGACCAAATCTACGTGTGATTGGGGTGCCTGAAAGTGAGGGGGAAAATGGAACCAAGTTGGAAAACACTCTTCAGGATATCATCCAGGAGAACTTCCCCAACCTAGTAGGGCAGGCCAACATTCAAATTCAGGAAATACAGAGAATGCCACAAAGATACTCCTCGAGAAGAGCAACTCCAAGACACATAATTGCCAGATTCACCAAAGTTGAAATGAAGGAAAAAATCTTAAGGGCAGCCAGAGGGAAAGGTCGGGTTACCCACAAAGGGAAGCCCATCAGACTAACAACAGATCTCTCGGCAGAAACTCTACAAGCCAGAAGAGAGTGGGGGCCAATATTCAACGTTCTTAAAGAAAAGAATTTTCAACCCAGAATTTCATATCCACCCAAACTAAGTTTCATAAGTGAAGGAGAAATAAAATCCTTTACAGATAAGCAAATGCTTAGAGATTTTGTCACCACCAGGCCTGCCTTACAAGAGACCCTGAAGGAAGCCCTAAACATGGAAAGGAACAACCGGTACCAGCCATTGCAAAAACATGCCAAAATGTAAAGACCATCGAGGCTAGGAAGAAACTGCATCAACTAACGAGCAAAATAACCAGTTAATATCATAATGGCAGGATCAAGTTCACACATAACAACATTAACCTTAAATGTAAATGGACTAAATGCTCCAATTAAAAGACACAGACTGGGAAACTGGATAAAGAGTCAAGACCCATCAGTCTGCTGTATTCAGGAGACCCATCTCACATGCAGAGACATACATAGGCTCAAAATAAAGGGATGGAGGAAGATCTACCAAGCAAACGGAGAACAAAAAAAAGCAGGGGTTGCAATCCTTGTCTCTGATAAAACAGACTTTAAACCATCAAAGATCAAAAGAGACAAAGAAGGCCATTACATAATGGTAAAGGGATCAATTCAACAGGAAGAGCTAACTATCCTAAATATATATGCACCCAATACAGGAGCACCCAGATTCATAAAGCAAGTCCTTAGAGACTTACAAAGAGACTTAGACTCCCATACAATAATAATGGGAGACTTCAACACTCCACTGTCAACATTAGAAAGATCAACGAGACAGAAAGTTAACAAGGATATCCAGGAATTGAACTCATGTCTGCACCAAGCGGACCTAATAGACATCTATAGAACTCTCCACCCCAAATCAACAGAATATACATTCTTCTCAGCACCACATCACACTTATTCCAAAATTGACCACATAATTGGAAGTAAAGCACTCCTCAGCAAATGTACAAGAACAGAAATTATAACAAACTGTCTCTCAGACCACAGTGCAATCAAACTAGAACTCAGGACTAAGAAACTCAATCAAAACCGCTCAACTACATGGAAACTGAACAACCTGCTCCTGAATGACTACTGGGTACATAACGAAATGAAAGCAGAAATAAAGATGTTCTTTGAAACCAATGAGAACAAAGATACAACATACCAGAATCTCTGGGACACATTTAAAGCAGTGTGTAGAGGGAAATTTATAGCACTAAATGCCCACAAGAGAAAACAGGAAAGATCTAAAATTGACACCCTAACATCACAATTAAAAGAACTAGAGAGGCAAGAGCAAACACATTCAAAAGCTAGCAGAAGGCAAGAAATAACTAAGATCAGAGCAGAACTGAAGGAGATAGAGACACAAAAAACCCTCCAAAAAATCAATGAATCCAGGAGTTGGTTTTTTGAAAAGATCAACAAAATTGACAGACCACTAGCAAGACTAATAAAGAAGAAAAGAGAGAGGAATCAAATAGATGCAATAAAAAATGATAAAGGGGATATCACCACAGACCCCACAGAAATACAAACTACCATCAGAGAATACTATAAACACCTCTACGCAAATCAACTAGAAAATCTAGAAGAAATGGATAATTTCCTGGACACTTACACTCTCCCAAGACTAAACCAGGAAGAAGTTGAATCCCTGAATAGACCAATAGTAGGCTCTGAAATTGAGGCAACAATTAATAGCCTACCCACCAAAAAAAGTCCAGGACCAGATGGATTCACAGCTGAATTCTACCAGAGGTACAAGGTGGAGCTGGTACCATTCCTTCTGAAACTATTCCAATGAATAGAAAAAGAGGGAATCCTCCCTAACTCATTTTATGAGGCCAACATCATCCTGATACCAAAGCCTGGCAGAGACACAACAAAAAAAGAGAATTTTAGACCAATATCCCTGATGAACATCGATGCAAAAATCCTCAATAAATACCTAGGAATCCAACTTACAAGGGATGTAAAGGACCTCTTCAACGAGAACTACAAACCACTGCTCAGTGAAATCAAAGAGGACACAAACAAATGGAAGAACTTACCATGCTCATGGATAGGAAGAATCAATATCGTGAAAATGGCCATACTGCCCAAGGTTATTTATAGATTCAATGCCATCCCCATCAAGCTACCAATGACTTTCTTCACAGAATTGGAAAAAACTGCTTTAAAGTTCATATGGAACCAAAAAAGAGCCTGCATTGCCAAGACAATCCTAAGTCAAAAGGACAAAGCTGGAGGCGTCACGCTACCTGACTTCAAACTATACTACAAGGCTACAGTAACCAAAACAGCATGGTACTGGTACCAAAACAGAGATATAGACCAATGGAACAGAACAGAGTCCTCAAAAATAATACCACACATCTACAGCCATCTGATCTTTGACAAACCTGAGAGAAACAAGGTTTCCCTATTTAATAAATGGTGCTGGGAAAATTGGCTAGCCATAAGTAGAAACCTG
This sequence comes from Rhinopithecus roxellana, assembly GCF_007565055.1. Lineage (NCBI taxonomy): Eukaryota > Metazoa > Chordata > Mammalia > Primates > Cercopithecidae > Rhinopithecus > Rhinopithecus roxellana. The sequence goes on from NC_044551.1 coordinate 183,090,522, forward strand.
AAACTGGATCCTTTCCTTACTCCTTATATGAAGATTAATTCAAGATGGATTAGAGACTTAAATGTTAGACCTAATACCATAAAAACCCTAGAAGAAAATCTAGGTAGTACCATTCAGGACATAGGCATCGGCAAGGACTTCATGCCTAAAACACCAAAAGCAACGGCAGCAAAAGCCAAAATTGACAAATGGGATCTAATTAAACTAAACAGCTTCTGCACAGCAAAAGAAACTACCATCAGAGTGAACAGGCAACCTACAGAATGGGAGAAAATTTTTGCAATCTACTCATCTGACAAAGGGCTAATATCCAGAATCTACAAAGAACTCAAACAAATATACAAGAAAAAAACAAACCACCCCATCAAAAAGTGGGGAAAGGATATGAACAGACATTTCTCAAAAGAAGACATTCATACAGCCAACAGACACATGGAAAAATGCTCATCATCACTGGCCATCAGAGAAATGCAAATCAAAACCACAATGAGATACCATCTCACACCAGTTAGAACGGCAATCATTAAAAAATCAGGAAACAACAGGTGTTGGAGAGGATGTGGAGAAATAGGAACACTTTTACACTGTTGGTGGGGTTGTAAACTAGTTCAACCATTATGGAAAACAGTATGGCAATTCCTCAAGAATCTAGAATTAGATGTACCATATGACCCAGCCATCCCACTACTGGGTATATACCCAAAGGATTATAAATTATTCTACTACAAAGACACATGCACATGTATGTTTATTGCAGCACTATTCACAATAGCAAAGACTTGGAATCAACCCAAATATCCATCTGTGACAGACTGGATTAAGAAAATGTGGCACATATACACCATGGAATACTATGCAGCCATAAAAAAGGGCGAGTTTGCGTCCTTTGTAGGGACATGGAGGCAGCTGGAAACCATCATTCTTAGCAAACTATCACAAGAAGAGAAAACCAAACACCGTATGTTCTCACTCATAGGTGGGAACTGAACAATGAGATCACTTGGACTCGGGAAGGGGAACATCACACACTGGGGCCTATCATGGGGAGGGGGGAGGGAGGAGGGATTGCACTGGGGAGTTATACATGATATAAATGATGAATTGATGGGTGCTGATGAGTTGATGGGTGCAGCACACCAACATGGCACAAATATACATATGTAACAAACCTGCACGTTATGCACATGTACCCTAGAACTTAAAGTATAATAAAAATAAATTTAAAAAGAAAAAAGAAAGAAAATGTACTCAACAGCATTAGTCATCAGGAAACGAAAACAAAAATAAAACCACATGGAGATACCACCATATATTCACCAGAATTGCTAAAATAAAAAAGACTAGCAACATGAAGCATTGGTGAGAATGTGGAACAATAGGAATTCTCAGTCACTGATGGTGGGAGTGTAAATTAGTAAAATTAATACAACAGCTCTGAAAATATTTTCTTAAATGCAGCGTATATGCAGTTTAAGACACCACAGTTCTAATCCTAGGTAAGTTCCCAGCAGCAATAATTTTTCATGGTGTTGGAAACAGCCCTAATATCCATCGAGAGCATTATGTATGTAAATTGTGATAAATACATACAGAAAATACTGCATAATAATGAGAATTAATGAAATGTATCTATACACTACATTGACATCATACATATGATGTATCATCATATATATGTATCATCTTATGTATGTATCATCATACATATGATGTATCATCATAGTATGTATATACATAGTATGATGAAAATCATATCAGAGTTTGTTGTGTATGATTCCATTAACTCAACATTTCAAATCAGGCAAACTTAACCTGTGATGTTAGAAGTCAGATAAGCTATTATTTTTGGGGTAGGCGTTGTGATTATGAGTGGCATGGAGGGGACATGTGGTAATATTTAATTTTTCAATCTAGATGCTTGCTTCACAGATGTGTTCTCTTTATGAAAATTCATCAAGCTATGCACTTTTATTATGGTCCGTGTTTTATTATGTATGTCATGCTTCAATAAAAATGTACTTGAAATGTATAAACATTCAATAATTGAAGGCGACTTTTAAATATAAGAAACAATGGATCAAATATGAATTTATGTTTCAAAATGCAAAATAAAGAAAATAACGTTCATGATGGGAGAGGCTATGGATGTGTGGGGACATGAGTTACATGGAAATCTGTACCTTCTGCTCAATTTTGCTAAACCTTCTCTAAAAAATAAAGCCTATTACAAATAACAAATGAAGTGATAAATGTGGGAATACAAGTACATTCAAAAATTGTGGCTAAGATTAGTGTCACTAGAGTTTTATGACCTCATTTACCCAGAGAAAGTAATTTCTGTAATTATGGCTTGCTTGCATTTCCTTCCGTGATTCCATCAATATCAATATGATTTAATAAGGACTTTATTTGTCCCAGACACAGATTATAAAATGAGGTTAACTTATACATTCCAGTTGTCCACGCTACCCAAAACAGCAATTGCATACTGATCAGTTATATGTGGGAGTCCAGGAGCCTCAGTTCCTCTCAACGTGGGACTCTTAAGGCGGCTTCCTCTTCTTAGGATGGGTGAGGAACAAAGGCGAGCATCCTGAAAGAGAACCTACTAGAAAATATATCACTTTGTTTTAAAATGTACAGAATGTCACTTCTACATTGCTCAAGGCAGTCATAAAGACCCATCTAGGCTCCAGCAAAGGGGATTTGGGGCCATTTATTGATGGGAGAAGTGGCAGGGTTTTGGAAGAGCCTGTGAGGCAGGCGAGTTACTGTAGTGGTTTTTGGAAAATATCATTTGCCAAAGGTTTGTCTGTAAGGCTTTCTACTATCATCTCCTGCCCATTTCCTCAACTCTTCATCAACTCTGTAGCCATAATGCCCTTCCTTCTGTTTCTATAACTTGTCAAAATCAGTTTAATCTCAGGACCTTTGCAGATGCTGATTGTAATACTTTTTTTTCAGAGAGGAAAGAGTAAAATGCTTTGTCCCAGATCTTGGATATTCTTTATGTCATCTGTTTTATTTTCTTAATAGATCGTTCAAACTGTAATACAAAATATCAATTCCTTTGTGTAATATCTGCTTTACTGTGAGAAAGACTATGCTGTTTTTTGTATCATTATTATAATACAAAATATTATGTTATGTTTTATTATTTCCTCAGTACTTAGAATGGTATCTATATATAGTTGATATCCAATAAGCATTGTTTTAAAATGAAAACTGAATGACCAATAAATAAGAAATAGTGCTCACCCACAAGAAACTCGAAGCATGATGAACACAGCAGTTCCATAAATAAACACTTGTAATAAAATACGAGTCCTATAATGTATTTATGAACTAAAATCTAGGAAGTCATAGAGAATAGGTAAAATGAATCTTCAGAGGGTAAGTAGAAGAACTGCTGAGAATTCCCACAAAAATAAATATTTGGGTCTTCAAGGGCTAATAGGCTGAGATAGGAAAACAAGTATTTATCATTTTTAGATCCACCGATAAAATCATGATAAATTTTAGCATCTATGTTATTTTGTTTCTTAAAATTATTCATTTGTTTCAGTTTTATCCTATAAAAACATCTTTAAATACTAACTCTGATCCAGATGTATGTAAGATGAGGTGTAATGTAATAATAGGCTCAACTAAAACAAGTCTGGTTAATGGTAAGTACATTATTCATATGAGAAATCAGATGTAGGCCAACCATAGCTTGGAGACAAAATCATGGTTCCTGCCTGTTTTTAAATAAAGTTTTATTAAGACATAGTCACACCCATTCATTTACATATTGTTTAAGACTGTTTGGTTGCTACAACTGCGGAGCTCAGTAGTTGTGGCAAAGACTGGATGGCCCATAAAGTCTGAAATATTTAATATCTGGCACTTTTTTTTCTTTTTTTTTTTTTTTTTGAGAGGGAGTCTCGCTCTGTCACCCAGGCTGGAGTGCAGTGGCATGATCTCGGCTCACTGCAACCTCTGCCTTCCGGGTTCACTTCATTCTCCCGCCTCAGCCTCTCGAGTAGCTAGGACTACAGGTGCCTGCCACCTCACCTGGCTAATTTTTTTTTGTATTTTTAGTAGAGACGGGGTTTCACTTTGTTAGCCAGGATGTTCTTGATCTCCTGACCTCATGATCCTCCCGCCTCGGCCTCCCAAAATGCTGGGATTATAGGTGTGAGCCACCGCGCCGGGCCTACTGTCTGGCACTTTAAGGAAAAATTGCCAACCCCGGTGTCAAATGAATGATTGCATGGACTTATAATGAATAGGTTCTGGAGAACTGACTTTCAGTAGAGAAAACTCTCCATTCAAGCAACCATGCCATTACACCCACTATCTCCTGAATATTTATCTATCTTAGTCCTGTTCTGTACACACCATGCCATAGAATAAAAAAGCTTACAGAACAATTTCAGACCAAACGTATGAGCTCAGCATCACATATGATAAACTAATTTAATAAGTTAGTACCAGATACTGTATTTAGCAATCATGAATTAGAATTTTCAATCATGATTCCTCTCTTTTGTCAGTTTCTCATCTCATTGCTACCACCCTAGAGCCTAGACCAAAGCACTATCAATTCTTACTTTTTTAGGAAAATACAGTTTTTGAATCTCCTAACTACCTTTCCAATCCAATCTCCACATAGCAACCCCCAGAATAATCTTTTTGGTACAAAAATTTCATCACATTAGGCCTTCAAGTAAAGTCTGCCAAGGCTTCCTGAAAGTTTGAATAAATCTAATTTTTACTCTCAAGGCTATGAAAAATCCAACTAATCTTTAGCCCTCTGCTCCATCTTGACTCCTCTTCCCTACTACTGTCTTGTAACCACATTAACTCTCTCTCCATTCCTTGAAAAACATATGTGTGGGAACTAAAAAAAGTCGATCTCGCGGAAGTAGAGAGTAGCATGGCGGATACTGGAGCCTGGAAAAGTTGGGAGATATGGCGGATGAAGAAAAGTTGGTTAATGGGTACAAATATTATACTCATTATAGTATACAGGTATCAAAATATCACATGTATCCCCAAAATATGTACAGCTGTATCAACAAAGTACCAAAAAAAGAAAAGTTAAATTTTTTAATGATGCAACAAAGTTTAGATGTAACCTATTTCTTCTGCCTGGAATATTTTTAGAACACAACTGCCACAGCTGCTGACTCCACCTCATCCTTTCTGTCTTCCTTTAAATGTTACCTCCTCACAGAAAACTTTCTAATCTCCTTTAGTATCCCTGATTTCTATCTTCTGTTACATTGAAATGTTCATTTCTTAGAAAACCCTACTCATAATATATATTTATCTCTTTAATTTTGTTGTCTGTCTACTAAATTATTGGCTTTATAAAGAAAGTGGCTATCTGCTTTGCTTATCATTGTATTCTCAAAGTGTAGTACAGATTCAGTAGATGATTAATTGAGTAAATAAATAAACATATAGATAGAGTAAATATCTACATGACAGCTATTAAAGATAACGTATCTAGGAATATGGAAATGCTCAATAGACATTCACCACCTAGTCATAATAATAAAATGAATTACTGACTTTTTCATTTAGGACATATTATTAAACAAATAGGAGTCAGAGTAAATTAAAGCAGTTTTTTTAGTTAAGTGGTGTCTTTCTTGATTTTTATTTTATTTTTTACATCGACACATAAAATTGTATGTATTTACCATGTACAACATGATGTTTTGAAGTATATATACATTGTGGAATGACTAAATCCAGCAAATTAACATATGTATTACCTCACATAGTTAATGTCTTTGTGGGAAGAACACTTTACATTCCATTTAACAAATAAAACAGTGATTTAACTGTATCAGTCACTTCATAAAAAGTGAGTTTCATAATTTTAGGTTATTCCTATTACTATCTTTTATACATATCCATTAAGAAAACACTAATTTTACAACTATTGTCTTCTAGGATTTGTGCTAGACATTGGAGATATGAAGATGATTGAATCAAGGTCTTTACCTTTAACTGAGATGTTCATAATAATATCACAGAAAAGATATACAAAGATCATATACAAATAAATACAATACAATGTAGAAAGAGGTATGTACAATTAGAGTACTACTATAACTTAGTGACAAACGCTGCCAATTATGCCATAAATACTCAGAAAAGTCATACCCATTCAAGCTACATTTAAGAAGGAACTTAAAATATGAGTCAGAGTTTGGTGGATTAAGTAGGAGTTACATAGAGAAAACAATACATGATAGTGTACCCTGAGTTCATCCAAGATACTGAGTAAGGCTAATTTAAGTTTGCAGCTACACTGGGAAGAGCTTTATACAAGATAAAAAGAAATTTGGGTAACTTTCTCAACCTCTCAGAAAGAGGTTTCGGAGATAGAGCTATGTTTTCACACGTCATGAAGACTAAGGATGAATTGATTGTGGAGAGGCTACTGGGGAACAGTTGAGAAAATACTGCCTTTAATTCAGATAGATACTATAAGGAACTGAATTAGGTTTGTAGCACAGATAATGGAAAAGAGGAAATAAAATAAATTTGTTCATTTACTCAGGAGGTAGTATTAGCAAGATTATTGATTAATAAGAATGTGGATTGCAGCGTAATAAACAGTCAAGACCCCAGATGACCACACTTTCTGTAAACGGTCAAATAGTAAATGTTTTAGGCTTTATGGACTTTCTGTTGCATCTACACACCTCTGCTATTGTAACACCAAAGAAGTCATAGACAGCAAGTACAGAAATGAATGTGGCTAACACAAACTTCTAAAAAAAAAAAAAAAAAAAAAAAACAGACAGCAAGCTGGATTTAGCTTGTGGGAGTGCAGACTCCTGGTCTAAACCATGTTTTCAGGTTTTGATCTTCAGTAATTTACTAGACAATAATTACTGACTTATAAATTTCATTGATTTACCAGTCTTGTGGATATTTGTGTAGAATTCTTGAGGTTCAAAATTTCAAGATTCAAAGAAGAGAATTTTGAATAACATCCTTTTCTGGATCCCTAATGTGGTTAATTTTGTACATTATGTATATGTGCCCTGACAATTACTCTTATGAAAATAAATCTATTTCTATTTTTATTATCTACAAGTAGTACTTTAAAAGAAGTAGATGAGTAATATTTATGTGCCTTACTAAAATTAAAAAATTTGCGATTAAAGAGATGTACTATGAAGCACAACACATTTACGAAGTTATTTATATCTTCCTGAAAGTGGGCTCCAAGGGCATTACTTTCACACAGATCATCTAGCAATATATTAAGAAAAATGTATACAACTATGAATGTCATATAGTTCCAGGGACCCAAACACATGGTATCTACACAGTCAATTAATTTTTAAATAGCCCACCTTGGTGCATAAATTACTAGAAAAATCTCGTGAAGGAGAAAGATTTTGCAAGATCACTATTTCAAATAAATTTAAAATCTCTCTCTTCCAAAGTATAAAGACCGAAGGGTCAGAGAAGAGATGTCTGTTCTGGTTCTTCTGAAACAGTTAGAATTGAAACTTCTGTCAGAGTCTCATATAGTTTAGCTTTTATCTTAAGTCTGAGAAAAATAAAGAGGCCATTATAAGCATTAGCCATCTTTACTATTTCTCTCAATAAAGTAACAGATGATATCACATTCAAACTAAATTCATGTTAAAGGCACAACCAATAAGGTATTGATCTTATTTTCTTGTACCTCGAAAATTAACAGAGATTAATACATGCATATTACCCTGATGTGCATTTTTTCACTTGGTATATTTTTTCTATGTTTAGCTAAACGAAGAGTTGTAGGTTTTAGCAAGAACCAGTGCTAGATTCTATACCCATTAGCTCAATTGAGTAGAACCTAGGGCCATGGTTCAGTAACTAGGGCTTTACTCAGCTATACAGTCATTTTCTATTTCACTGCTCTTAGCAATTTATTGCACCAACAAATGAACCTTGTTCTCAATCTGAGATGCCACAGCAAGCACCTGTATTACCTCTTAGTAAAAGCCAAATTTGTACTGGTGTCTCTATGACAAGGTTGGTACCAAAATATTACATATAGAAAGTCTCTCTCTCTCTCTCTCTCTCTCTCTCTGTCATTTTTTGTTTTTACTTCCATAGGGATTTTACAAAAGTCTCTGTGTTTATGAGCTTTTAGGTGTCTAACGCAGGTTCTGGCACCTAATAAATGCTCAATAAATAGTTTTGGAATAAATGAATGAATTACTTGAAAAAAATTATCATCTTTCATTTTTTTCCATTTTATGATCAGTTATCACATATTTATATATGTCATATATATATTATGTATTGTATATACCCCAATCATGGATCTTCTTTATTTTGGGTGCTTAATAGGAGTCCTCAACTATGGTTTAAATTCTCATAGATTTCAATCTAAACTATTTATTATTGATACTTTTGTGCACCATTGTTCCTTTTTTTCCCTTTCTTATAGATCTCAGTGTCCATAACTTTAAAAATGGTATACATTATATTGTTTAAAAATTGCAAGAAGAAAACTGTTGCAAACACTTTCGGTCACATGACCTGAAAGAACCTCTGAAGATACAACTTTTGGAACCTTAGTCTCCATTTTGAATATATACTTTTGCCGTTATAACCAGTAGAAGAGAATTTCCAGCAAATTATAAATTATTATTTTTCCAGGTGACTGAGCATTGAAAAAACTTTACTCATAAATGGGTTGTCAACACTAGCATGGAGTATCTTAGGCAGTAGTAAGTTCACCATTCTTGGGTATTTAAACAGAAAATGGATGAATATCTGAAAGGGATCCTGTAATGAAGTTTTGGCATTGCTCAACAGATTAACTTTTAAAACTCTTCCATCTTTGATCGTTTTTACATTCCAACTTCAATGTCAAACTTTCTTGAAGCCAAGAAGTAATAATTTTAAAATGGAAAAAACACCATATTTATCTGTATTACTTATTTATATCACATGAATATACTTTCAGATATGTGGATATTCAATACTCTCTACAGTTTGTAACACAGTAAAGAAGCATCATTTTTTAATAAGTCAAACGTTTTGCTTAAAAGTATATGTAATTTTTTTCTATGAAATGTTGGTAAAATGTTGATCCCACAATAGTTTTAATATTTTAACTTCAGTTTTCAAATGAATTTGATTTTTAAGAAATATATTTTCACCTTTACTTTCATATAGTTTTTTTCTTCTTTTATATAATTAGAACTATCCAAGAACATTTAAAATTAAATTAGAGAGTTTTTCAACTTGGCTGTTAAATATTACTGCTACTTCTCCACTATACTTAGACCTGCACCTTCTGTTAAGAAAAGCATTCTAAAAAATTTTTAAAAATAAAGAAGTGATCTTGTCAACTTCACCATACATCTTTATGTTTCATGATGTATGAATACAGGAACCACTTATTTTTTTTTTTCAATGAGGCATTAATTTTCAGTGAAATCCCCAAGAAGAAGTGGCCACTACGGTCATTAAGAAGAGAAATATAGTCAGATATTATTAGGAAAACCAATATAAATTTAACTTTTTCTGCAGTAAAGCTCTTAGATTGTTATTTTAAAATTTAGGCTTTTTTTTTCTTTTGACCTATTTATTGGATTTGGTGATGTCAATACACTATTGCTTCTTTATTATAATTTCTACATTGGAAACAGGCTGTGTAAAGAAACCATGAGCCACATTTTAATTAGTAAATATTACTAAATCTTTCTCTTCCTACTATCTTAAAATAGATATTTCAGCTAAGTGACAATACATCAAGATATAATCCTATATCTCACATTTCATGTATAGCTTGATATTGTTTTTACAGTCTCCACCTTTGGCCACAAAGAAGGAGCATTGCCTACCTACTGAAGAGTCAGAGTCTAGAGATGTTTCTGTCATCCTGACTTCAGAATATCAGTGTCCTTAATATTCATTGGAGTGCTTAACAATTACCAGGTGCTATACTAGGTACTGAGGACACAGCAATAAGCAACCCTGATCAGATTGTCTGCTCCTTGTAGTTTATATTATATGTGGGGTTGGGGGTGGGAGGTAGTGTCGATGGCAGCAAGCAGATAATAAACACACACAAAATCAATCATACTGGCACAGATATAGATGAAGTAGCCATTAATTATTTAAATAAAGTTCGATAAGAAAGTAGTGGAGTGGAGGATCTTTGATCTAAGGTAGAGTGATCAAAAAAGATTTCTCTGCAAAGATAAAATTTATATGGAGATCTTGTGGTAGACTGAGTTATTGGCTGGCACAGTTCTTTACCCCTCTAGGTATCTACATCCTTTTTTCATATAACTGTGCTGTTTCTACCACAAGGGAGGGGTGTAGTACCTGTTTTTTGACTTTGGGCTCAGTGATATGACTTGCTTTGGACAATGGAATGTTTGCAGAGGTGGAGAAAACAAAGTATTGAAACTTACTTGTGCAGAGCGGTATATCAATTTATGCCTCTGTCATCTGTAGAAGAAGCACTCTACAGTGCTTCTGAGAAGTTGTAGTCCCTTACCAGGAGCCAGAGAATATAAATACAGGAACTCAACAGTTCATACAGCACTCAATACCTACAGTGCTTCTGAGAAGTTGTAGTCCCTTACCAGGAGCCAGAGAATACAAATACAGGAACTCAACTCACAGTAAGAAGCCCAGTCCTTCAGGATCACAGCTTGGAACACAGACCCCCAGCTAAGCCCAATCTAGCTCATCAGTCCGTCAGCTAACACATATAATTATGAATAAGAATCACATAATGTTGTTTAAGCCTCTGAGTAGTTTGTTATCCACCACATATTTTTGTATAGATCTGAAGGAAATGAGAGGGAATCTTGTAGATATTTAGTGAGTAATGCTCCAGGCAGAATTAGCAGCAACAGCAAACATCCTCAGGAGCATGTGTTGTGTTCTTCTAGCAAGAGGATTGTGGCTGTAGTAAAGTGAGCAGTGGGTTATTATTATTGTTGTTTTGGCTGTTATTGCGATTGTCAATGTCCTCCAGTCAAAGATAGTCAAGAACACACCTGAATAGGTTGGGTCTGTTATTCATTGCATGAAGAGCAAATACAGGCCATGGGGAACCATGGAGAACCATGGAGTATCTCAGTAAGAGGGAGTTTAATGGAAACTATTGAAGGATTTGGGCCTTGGTTGGGTTACTGGGGGAAAGTCTAAAGAAGTGGGGTTCTCTCCAGATTACATGCATCTAGAAAGTGAGGGCAATTCTGTTGACTATCTCAAAAATAAATATTATCTGTAACAATAGGAGATTAGAATAAAAGCAAAATTCCAATGATTAAAGAAGTAGCAGTCATTTATTTTTCTGTGGGTTCCACATTGGCATAGTTTTTGACTGTGCTTAGGCAAAATTATAAAATGGATTTATTTTATCTAATTTTATCACAACCTCAGAGTAATCTCATCTGAAGTTTTTATTCTGTGAGATGGCTTATGTCTATTAAGAGAATAACACGGTCTAGCTATGAGTCTGAGGTCAATTTCTGAATGTCTGTAGATGGTCATTTTTCTCTCCTTCAAGTCATTGTCATGATTAGGGATAGCCTCGAGATCTCAACTCCAGTCACATAGGACAGTTTTCCATAAAATTTTTTTAATACAGCAATAGTTGTCTACTATCCCCATGGTTAAATACAAAGGGATCTAGCACACACACAAGCTATAAGATGGCTTAATCAGTTTTATAGTTATTTAAAATATCCATGTATCAAAGAAAGAACATAGCTGACAACAAAAGTTATATTTCATTGTGTTCTGTAAACTTTCACTAAAACCAAGGTTTGCAACCTACCCTGTTCCAAGTACTGAGTGTTTAGTGAGTAATATCAGTCCCCCTCCCTTATGGGATCCAGAATTTGTGTATACATTTAAGCAAATTATTTACTGCCCTGTAAATGCAAAACAAGTATCTATATTGTTTCAAAGTAAATCAATTTACAAAGTGCATGACACATAAAAATCATGCATCGCTACCATTTTTAAAAATTTATGTTACTAAAAGAGCATCAAATATGGATTGACTGAACAATGTAAACCAAAAATTAGTCAGACCAATAACAGTAAAAATCAATTTTCCAATATCACAGTAGTCAGTAGCTGTGGAAAAAACCTACAATCCAAAATGCAGTCTGATTTTTAAATTAAACTGAATGATCAGAATCAAGCCTATAGGTGGAAATACATGGGCTGTTTTGTTGAAGTGCTAATTGAAATTTGACTGTCTCTTTCTGAGTAGAAGGGTACTCAGCAGCCATCCAATTGTTCCCTTTAACTCTTATAAATTTAGAGAACACAATGTTCTTCCAGTCACAAAAGTATTCTTATGCAAAATTCATTAATTTGGATTTTATTGTGCCCCAATTTTAGTTAGCTGTAACAAAACTAATAAAAACTAGGACTTACTAAATGATTTATAATAACAAGAATATCAGTGTGTTCAGTAAATGCAATTTCAAGGAGCTAAAACACTAGATTGCTTCAGATTTCAAACACAATTATCTGTTTAAAAACCACTAGCTTCCCTCTTCAGCTTCATCTAGTAAATAATACATTTCAATAAAATACCCTCTTCTCTATAGAAAGGCAATATAAATATTGCTCCAATTTATATTTATTTCAACTAAGAAGTGAAAAACTGGCCGGGCGCGGTGGCTCAAGCCTGTAATCCCAGCACTTTGGGAGGCCGAGACGGGTGGATCACGAGGTCAGGAGATCGAGACCATCCTGGCGAACACAGTGAAACCCCGTCTCTACTGAAAAATGCAAAAAACTAGCTGGGCGAGGTGGCGGGCGCCTGTAGTCCCAGCTACTCGGGAGGCTGAGGCAGGAGAATGGCGTGAACCCAGGAGGCGGAGCTTGCAGTGAGCCGAGATCCGGCCACTGCACTCCAGCCTGGGCAACACAGCCAGACACTGTCTCAAAAAAAAAAAAAAAAAAAGGAAGTGAAAAACTTAATCAGATGGGCTGTGATAGGAATAATAATTAGGACTCAGCTTTTGAATAATTTGCTTTGGAAAACTATATGTCACCAGAAAATGGAAAGTAAATGTTTATGTATTTTCCACTTGCCAGCTTGACTATATGATAGAGATGGTATTATCAATGTTTAGAAAAAGGCATAAAGTAAGATATTCCCCAACTGTGTTGTAAGTCTGTGAAGATATACTAAAATCCAATGGCTGGAAGCTTTTTTAAATGATTCATCACGCCTAGAGGTCAAAAAAGGAGTCTGTGGACTGGGCCCACACTGTTTGACCTTCCCCATCTCCCGCTCTCCTGTTCTTCCTTCCTTCCTTCAATAACTGTCAAACATTTCAAATTAACCTTTTGACACAAAACTCTAGATTCCTGGCTTCTCATGAAGAATGGAAATGTCTCTTGCACCTGGACTGTGTTTCTGCATGGCTGCTGTCAGCAAAGGTAGACTGGGAGCAGGTCTTTCTAGGCTTGATATCTTTGCTCGTTTGTGTTCCTGCCTGGTTTCTTCCGGCTTGCAGTTTGTGATGTCTGATTAAGTCTAACACCTTGCCTCCAAAAACTAAATTATTTAAGAGAGATACATGGTTCCTTCACTTTCCCCACCATCCTTTCCTTGGAGTCTTGAAGTTCCACATTTTATGTAGAATACATCTTTCTTTTGGTTAATTTCAGTACATTTTCTCCAAATATGATTAACATGACTATGGATAATACCATGTAAATCATAATATCCTTTCTGAGTTAAAGATAGATGCTCAGTCACATAATTCCTTTTTAATATTCCTGTGCTTCTTGTTCTCGTTCCTTTAAATGAAGGTAATGACTTCATCCTCTAATGGTCTATGGAGTTTAGTAAAATAAAAGTGAGTAAGAAATTTATCACCATTCATCTAAGAGAATCATCTATTTTAATTCCAACCCCTGAAAATTCAGCAAGGGAGTGCAGGGGAGTCATTATTCACATGGCAAAGTAAAAACCAGTGCCATAACATTTATATTCTGGCCTCTATGATTACCCCTAATAAGGGCCCTGCAAATCAAAACAGGGTCAGAAAGTAGCAAGAGGGTTTCATGTCCACAGAAAAATCCAAGTGTTTAAAAAGTTCAGGAAAATGGTCAAAACGATAATCATATCAGAATACGTGGTTAAACAGTGCTGGGGTTGCTTTCTTAATATTTTAATAACATGGATTCAATTGTCTCCCCTAATCCAAAGAGATACATTCCAAGACCCTCACTAGATGCCTGAAACCAAGGATGGTACCAAACCCTGTATTTGTTTCTCAGACAAACCCACCTATAATAAAGTTTGAAGTGTGGCAGCAAAACCAGCAAATTTTTTTCTTCTTCACAATTTCATAGATAAAAGCAACCACAGTATACATTTTTTTCTTTCCCTATTAAGTCAAGAATGTTCACCTTTTCACTTAAAGGAAGCACTTTATGACTTCTCTTTGGCATAACCAAATTGGCAGCATCATTACTCTTGTCATTATTATACTCCTTGGAGCCATTACTAAGTGAAATAAAAGTTACTTGAAAGTAAGCTGGGATAGAGTGACATATGATCTGATAACCAAGAAGCTTCCTAAGTGACTAACAGGCAGGTAGTGTATACAGCATGAAGACTCTAGAGAAAGGGATGATTCACATCCCAGATTGAATGGAGTGGTGCAGTGTTGGATATGACGCCCTAGTCAGAACAGCATGCGATTTAAAACAAGAAAGTTAGGGATCCAGTTTTATTATTTTGCATATGGTTAGCCAGTCATCCCAGCATGAATTATTGAATAGGGAGTCTTTTCTTCTTTGCTTGTTTTTGTCAAACTTGTCAAAGATCAGATGACTGTAGGCATGTGGCTTTATTTCTGGGTTCTCTATTCTGTTGCACTGGTGCCTACATTTAGCCATATCCGAAAATCAACTCAAGATAGACTAAATATTTAAATGTAAGACCTCCAACTATGAGAGTCCTAGAAGAAAACCTAGGAAACACCATTCTGGACATCAGCCTTGGGAAAGAATTTATGACTACGTCCTCAAAAGGAAATGCAACTAAAACAAAAATTGACAAGTGGGACCTAATTAAACTAAAGTGCTTTAGCATAACAAAAGTGACTACCACCAGAGTAAACAGACAGCCTATATAATGGGAGAAAATATTTGCAGACTATGCATCTATTAAAGACTAGGCACCTAGTAAAGGTCTACTATCCACAATCCGTAACAAACTTAACAACCAAAAACAAATAATCCTATTAAAAAGCAGGCAAAGGACATGAGCAAACATTTCTTCTCAAAACAATACATCTGGCCAAAAAACATATGAAAAAATGTTCAAAATCACTAATCATCAGAGAAATGCGAGTCAAAGCTATAATGTTATATCATCTCACACCAGTCAGAATGGCTATGATAAAAGGTCAAACATTAGCATATGCTGTGAGGCTCTGGATGCGAGGGAACGTTTATACACTGTTGGTGGGAGTGTAAGTTTGTTCAACAACTTTGTAAAGCAGTTTGGAGCTTTCTCAAAAAACTTAGAACTACCATTCAACCCAGCAATCCCATTACTGGATATATATCCAAAATAATGTAAGTCATTATAGCAAAAAGACACACGAACTCACATGTGTATCACAGGACCATTCACAATAACAAAGACATAGAATCAACCCAGATGCCCATCCACAGTAGACTGGATAAAGAAAATGTGGTACATATACAGCATGGAATACTATGCAGCCGGTAAAAAGAGTGAATGCTGGTCCTTTGGAGCAACATGGATGCAGCTGGAGGCCATTGTAAGCAAATTAACACAGGAACACAGAACCACATACTGCGTGCTCTCACTTATAAGTGGGAGCTAAACATTGAGTACTTATGTTGATAAAGATGGTAACAATAGAAACTTGGGACTACTAGAGCAGGAGGGTAGGAAGGGGACCAAGGATTGAAAATCTAACTATTGGATATTATGCTTACTACCTGGGTGATGGGATCAGTCATATCCCAAACCTCAGTGTCATGAAATATACCCATGGAACAAACCTGCATATATACCCCCTTAATCTAAAAGAAACTTTGAAAGTATATTTTTAAAAATTAAAAAAATAAGATGTATTATACATTTCCGGAATTTTTCATTTAATATTTTTGAACCATAGTTGCTCAGAAGTAATCGAAACTACAGAAAGGAAAACCATAGATAACGGGGAACTAGTGTACAACGTATTTCTAATTTCTAAGTAAAACTTTAAAAGTACTGTGTTTCTGTGCGTAAAGAGTTACGTTATTCTAAAATTCTTATTTTAGAATTAGTATTGTTCCAGCAATCACTGTCCTATGTTTTTGATCCCTAAAGAAAATTATTCAAATATTAGATTTACTTTTGCGTGAGACAGTCCACAGTGTTTCTAAATATTATTTGCATATTGCTTTTCCATGGTTTATACAGTTTAGCAATGCCTCTCCCACTGTAGAAGATTAGTATTCAATCCGTTACTTGCCATCTCCACCTCCACCACATATGAATTTAGTTCTATTTCTCCATTTTAATATTTCAGTTACATCATGAGTTTGTTTAGACCAACCATGATGAATCTGTTAAAAACATTTATATTGTGCTTTTTACATGTTAAGTATTCTGTAAGAACTTTACAAATACATATTCATTTAATCCTCAAAGCATTATTTCCTGATCTTGGAGGCAGGTATTATTTTTATGCACATTTTGTAGAAATAAAACTGAAGCAGACAGGAGGTAAGTAAATTGATGAAGTTCTGTTAGTAGCCTGTAGATTTGACCTTCAGTCTCAAGAAATTCGGCTCCAAAACCTGTGTTTTTAACTGCTATGTTATATTGTCTCTCAGTTGTCAGTGTTTATATTATGATATGAAGACCAATAAACAGCTTGTCTCAGTCAGACCATTTAATACGTTAGAATTTTTTTGAATTTAATAATATATATTAGATATAGTGGTTCTGTTTACACTCTATTTTTCTATTTCGCTTTGTCTGCCATTCATGTTAGATGCTTTCTTGAGATGTCTGGTAATCCTGATTCATATTTAAGAGCAGGGACACCATAACATGCATTGAAATTTCTCCACGTACGTAAGATGTTTGTCAGCTGTCACCTTTATTGTACAATAGTTTGAATGGGTTCCTTAGAGAACCTCCAGTGTCAATAGCTTTCTGGGTTACTTTTATGTGTGTGTGTGGAGGAGGAGGCTAATCCTTGGCAAAGAGGCTTCCAATCTCCTGCGTAGGTGGCAGCCTATCCCCCTCTAGAGGACTCCCAGGCTTCTGCTGGAGAGTGGAAGAACTGGCACATCATTGCATCAATATGGGCATGGGATTTGGCACTCAGATTACTTCATAAACAGATATTTTAGTTTAGTTTTTTTTTTTTTTTGAGACGGAGTCTCGCTCTGTCGCCAGGCTCAAGTGCAGTAGTGAGATCTCAGTTCACTGCCACCTCCGTTTCCCAGGTTCAAGCAATTCTCCTGCCTCAGTCTCCCGCGTAGCTGGGACTACAGGCGTGCGCCACCATGCCCAGCTAATTTTTGTATTTTTACCATGTTGGTGAGGATGGTCTCAATCTCTTGACCTTGTGATTTGACCACCTTTGCCTCCCAAAGTGCTGGGATTACAGGCGTGAGTCACCCACACCATGCCCATAAACAGAAGTTGATATAACCCTCTTGTTTATAACCCCCATTACCTGATGCACCCAATTAATGTCATTTGAATCTTTCATGAAAGTCATCTCTGAATGACTTTCCCAATTCCAGCTTAGGATTCATTTTCTTAAACTGCCACACAGTCACCCATCAATTAATTTTTACCTTACTGTCTTCTCATATTCTACACAGTTATTGAGGGTATGTACCTTTGTGCACAGCCATGTTGTACCATTTTAGTAAAGTTTTAAGAAACAGAAAAGATAAATGGTAGGTTCACTATGCCAAATTTAATCAGGAATCATTTTTTTTTCTTCTCAGAAAGATTTGTGGGCAATGTCATGAAAATTTAATTTCAAGTATGAAGCTATATGCCATATTTAAAAAAAAAATCACTGTTTGACTACAAACATCATTCTGTAAGTTCCACTTCTGAATTCCACTGGAAGAACACAGCTCAGTCTTTGCCATTTATGGATAAGAAACAGGTCACATTAACAAAGAAAGCACACTGCCTGTCAATCTGGCAAGTGGCCATTTCAAAAATAAATTGTACCAATTTCTATTTAATAGCCACACAGTAAAGTATTTTGAGAGTGTATGTTAGCAGTGAGAGTCATCAATAAAACAAAAATATATTATGCGTTTAATTGGTCAGCTTTTTCTGAATTGAGTGTAATGTCACTGTAAAAATACATATATAGAGAAGGGTCAGTAACTTGCTACTTGCTCAAGAATGATGTATGTCCAAAAGTATGAGCTTTATTGTGTTTTATATTTGTTAAAAAATAAAGAGGGGGCAGTTTCATGATTTCCGAAGAGATAAATCAAGATAAATCAAGCAGTGTTTTATTATCTTTATTTATTCTCTAAGCTTTAGATTAGTTAACTTTGAATATACTTTGGCATGCTTGAAAATGAGGGTTTCTAATTTTTCCTTGTTCTGGTAAAAAAATTATCTTTGTGCCTTTTCCCTTCCCTATGAATATGAAACACAGTTATTTAAGAGCATGGGTTGTGGTGGAATGAATATAGGATTTAGGGCCCCTCTACCACACATTGTGTTGTTCATGTATTGACCTCTTAAAGGCTTAGTGTTTTCATGTGGCAGTGGGTCACATCATTCTGTGATTCACATAAGGACCACATATTTCTTTTCTCCTAGTCTTACGATGAGAGTTTAATTATACAGCCCATGTGCCTAACACAGTACTCAGAATATAGTGAATATGTAATAACTGTTTAACATTTATTATTATCATTATTTAATTCAACTGGCTAATAAGCTGTCCTTAATTTAAATAATAAAAGACAAGGTCTTGATTTGTCTTCTTTTGAAAAACTGTATATTTTTTGGTATTACAATAGTAAATGTTTTTACTCTTCACAAAAAAATTACGTATATAGGCTTGTATCTCCCCCATCCAGTTAATGTTTCAGAAGCAGTTAAATCAGGATCAAGCCTCTAGCAAACTATTCCTAACTCCTGGGAAGAAAGATGAACTTTTCTGTAGCCAAAAGTATTTAAATATTTGGTTTTGGTTATTATAAATTTAAGTGTCATCACTGAGAGTAAACATACAGTGTGAAGTTAATAGAAAAGGTATAATACACCTCACACATTATTTTGACATTTAAAAACTACAACCCAGACTGTTAGCTCAGTTGGTTACAGTATAGTGATAATAAAAACTACACCCTTATTTATTTGTTAAGGCACAATGACGAACACCAAGATCACAACATAACAATGAATAGAGAGTTGCTTGAATATTTAGAACACAAATTATAACCAGCTGGCAGTGATGACCTATGGTATAGCTTTGTGAATTCTCACAGGTTTTTTACAGATAGGCCCCATTTTTTCATAGCCATATATATCTTAATATGACTTAATATTGGGAAGTTGCCTTAGTCAAAATTCCCAGAAGGAACTAAGACCTGCTCTATATTTTGAACTATGTGTCTCAAATTGAATTAACAACTGGACATGGACTCAAGAAAGAAAATCACCATTTCGTAGGGCCTAGTGAAAGACATTAACATGAAATAGAAAAAAGTGCTGGAGATGGATTTTATTTTTCCACCTATGTGAAGCCTTAAGAAAGTTATTTCATATTTCTAAGCCTCAGATGTCTTCATCTGTAAACTATAAAAAAAAAAAAAGTTGGCCTGCCACATTGAACTTTTATGGAGATAAAAAGATATGATGAACTAGGGCTAAAATAATATCAATCCCTACACATCACTCAGCTAATCTTTACATTTTCTTCACCAGATATGTATTATCTAGACAAGGCCTACTGGGACAACTGAAACATATGTATGCTTATCTCTGTCTTCTCCACAGGGATGCCAAATCTTTAAAAAATGACATGGGAAATCTTTCTTCTAAATTGCGTCTAATCATCAGTCATTCCAACCATTCATCTATCCACCCATCCATCCATCTATCCATCAATTATTTGTCTATAGATATCTATTTAGCATGAAATTTATACTATAAATATCCTAAGTTCTTCCATAGAAAAATAAATAACAATATTAACAATAGCATTTTTACTGCATTTTCAGTATTCTCAGAATCTGTGCTGAGTATTTTATACTAATTTTTCATTTAACTTTCACTATGTTCCAATTATTTGGAACATATTTCACTATGCTCCAATTACATATTATTATTTTCTTCATTTTATAACTGCAAGACTTCCCAGCAAGTCTCCTACCTGCTCCTTCCCAGCAAGAAAATTTTAATCCGAAACACAATTGTTTACACTAACACCAACAATAAAAGATAATACTAATATATAGGTAAAAGAGAACTCATTGAAATTTTATGGTAAGTTAGAGTAGAAAGAAGTTGCATTTATTTTTTCCAACACAAATTATTGATCTTAAGAAAGTTAGAGTACTTTTAGAAATCAATAATGAAATTATGGTCACTATAATTTAATGTTTCTGCAATTATTTAGAAGTTACATCTATGTTATGATGTTGCCAAGATCACAATTATAAATGATACAGACCTAAGAACAACTTTCAGTCATTCAAATTGCACAGTGTTTGAAGTCTATACTCAGAAATTGATCAAGGACCAGAAAAACTGCACATTTTAATTAGCTAAACTTATATTTCAGAGAAAACAAGTTTATTCAATTTCTGAAACAGAATAAACCATGACTAATAATATCTAAAGTATTCTTTTGGAGAGACTAGCTGTAACTATGGTGGATCTTACAAAAGTGTGTGAAAATAATCTTATTTACCCAGATTCAATAAGATATTATTTTCAAAGTTTAGGACAAAGAAGAATTTGAAGATGCAGAAAAAGCAACGAAATGTAATTGTGTTCAAATACCTAAGACTTTTCTTTTAAGAAAATAATATTGTGCTTTATAATTGTCAAATATATTTTTCATTCAAAACTTTTCCTATTAGAGTTCATAGGAAGGAAAGCTCACTGTGAACAGTACAAATAATAAGATAAAGGATGTGAACTAAATTGGAAGGAAAGGTCAAGCTAAGACTTAGCAAAAAAGAGGGAGTGGCATAACAAAAGCTGGAAAACCTAAGCAAATGGCTGACAGGAGAGGACATTTGACATTTATTTATTCATTTATGTAATCATTCCACAAAATTACATCAAGGACAAACTGCATACCGAGCATGCTGATGTATGCTAAAGATAGAAATGCAGAAATGAGTACGACACTGTCTCTGGTCCCAAGATTCTTGGTTTGAAAGGGAAAGTCAATGTGTATGTACACAAATGACAAAATGCATATTGTATATAATGGAGGTGTCACAAAGAAAGATACAAGAGAGAAAGGGGCTAGAGAGTGACGCGAGGCAGTGGGGGCTCAGTGGAGCATGGCAGTTTGGATAGGTTGGTTAACAATATCTGCTTTGTCAAGGAGACACCTGAATTGAGACCAAAAGGAATTGAAGAAGTGAAGAAAGACAAAATTAGATATTTAAAGAAAGAGCATTCCAGGTAAAAGTAAAAATAAATGCAAAAATTACAAGGTGGGAGTATACTGGGCAAATTGAGCGGGGGAATATGGCTGGTGTGGTTAGAGCAGAATGAGAGAGAGCAGAATGTGAGATAGGGCCTGCGAACCGTGTCAAAGGCAATTACTTATTTATTTTTCCCCTCAGCGGCAAAATAATCTTCCGGAGGCTTGTCTGTAGAAGAATGACATGGCCTGGCTTACAATATTAAAAGAATCAGTTTGGTTACCCTATAGATTTAAATAGGATGACAGAGTAAGCATGATAGGGAAACAGTGTCAAGGCAGAGTGAAGAATGAAGGGTCACCTTGCCGTGAACTGAGTGGCTTTGAGATAGCAGACACAAATTAAAACATCAGTAGAGGTCAAATTTTAAAAGACTTTAAGTATCAAGGCAAATATTTTTCTACTTTGTTTTATAGGCAACTTATTTAAATGCTAATGCTGAAATATATAATCATATACAAAGGAAGCTGAAGCAACAACTTTGAGGACTTCACTGAAATAGAGATCATCTGGGCTGCTGTGTCAGGGAAAGCTTCACGGAGAGCTTATCACACAGGGATTATCCAGACCTTGGATTGTATTTGGCTTCTTGAGCAGCCTTGTTACTATCACCCGCAGTACTCCCTGGTAATCAAAGAGAAAGAAGGATGAGTCCTGGCCAAATCGTGGCACACAGCCGGCCTCGCTGCTGGGAAGAGCTGCTCTACCATTAATCTTTTGGACTGGGCATGTGCAGAGAATGGATGGGCTCAGAGCCCGAGGACAGCTGTTCTGAAGATAGCTGAAGCAGAACACTACAGACAAGAAAAGCCAGAGATGTATTTTGGTCGTTCACTGATGTTCAGTGAACCTGGCTGAGACCCAGCTGTAAAATTCTGAGAAATGGTGGCATCTCCAGGTGAAGTGTTAGGTAGCGGATAGAAAGGAGACTGTTCGTAATCTAAGGATAGGATAAAACCAGAGCTAAAGAGGCAGAATTGTTTTTTTTTTTAATATTTATTTTATTATTATACTTTAAGTTCTAGGGTACATGTGCATAACATGCAGGTTTGTTACATATGTATACTTGTGTCATGTTGGTGTGCTGCACCCATCAACTCATCAGCACCCATCAACTCGTCATTTACATCAGGTATAACTCCCAATGCAATCCCTCCCCCCTACCCCCTCCCCATGATAGGCCCCGGTGTGTGATGTTTCCCTTCCCGAGTCCAAGTGATCTCACTGTTCAGTTCCCACCTACGAGTGAGAACATGAGGTGTTTGGTTTTCTGTTCTTGCGATAGTTTGCTGAGAATGATGGTTTCCAGCTGCATCCATGTCCCTACAAAGGACAGGAACTCACAGAATGGGAGAAGATTTTTGCAATCTACTCATCAGACAAAGGGCTAATATCCAGAACCTACAAAGAACTCAAACAAATTGACAAGAAAGAAACAACCCCATCAAAAAGTGGGCAAAGGATATGAACAGACATTTCTCAAAAGAAGACATTCATACAGCCAACAGACACATGAAAGAATTGTTACTAAGACTAGAAGTTAAATTGCCCCGATACCAGAACCTTCTTCCCTCCAGTAGCTATGTCCCTCTAGGTCCCCTGCACAGAGACATACACGTGATGGAAGCAAGAAAATAAAGTTTAATTTGGAAATCTTACAATACTTTGTCAATGAAATGGTGTTCCCCATGTCACGGGAATCAGGTAATATCTTGGCTGGGTCCAGGGAAGGAAATTTTATGCAGATTATATGAGATCAAATGTTGTAATTTTCTCTTTCCCTCTGATTTTCCTCTTTCCCTCTGATTTTTATCACTGCAACACATTAAAGTGATTGCTTCTTTATAAGTAATATCAGACCTCACATGAATCAGGCCTCAGCTACATTCACTTCCTAATTTTCTCAGTTCACTATATATATATAAAAAATATATATATAAAAGTATACATATATATAAATATATAAATATATATATATATATATATATTTTTTTTTTTGAGACAGAGTCTCACTCTGTCAGCCGGACTGGTGTGCATTGGCATGATCTCTGCTCACTGCAACCTCCATCTCCCGGGTTCAAGCAACTCTCCTGCCTCAGCTTCCCAAGTAGCTGGGATTAGAGATGTGTGCCAACTCACCCAGCTAATTTTTGTATTTTTAGTAGAGACGGGGCTTCACCATGTTGGCCAGGCTGGTCTCGAACTCCTGACCTCAGGTAATTCACCCTTCTCAGCCTCCCAAAGTGCTGGGATTATAGGTGTGAACCACCACACCCAGCCAATTGACAATATTTTGTTTTTCTGTGGTACTAGAATAACCATTATTCTTCATGTAGACTTACAGAACATTAGAGATAGAAGACACCTTGGACATTACAGTACATTCCTTGACAGGGAGGAGAGAAGGAAAAAAAGAATCAAAATCTATTTGGCATCTATTCTGTAACAGTTACATTACAATCTTTTAATGGTAGGAGTTATTCCCATTTTACATAGGGAAGAGAGAAAAATCAAAGAAACTAAATAACTTATCCAAAAACCACGCAACTAGCTTCTTAAATAATTAGAATTTAAGCAATGGCTTCATTATGTATAAAGCTCATACTCTTTAACTTCCTTCCTCCCTTTGTTCTTTCCTTTCTTCCCTCCTGCTTTCCTTTCATTTAACCATTTATTCAACCAATATTTATCAACACTCTGCTTTGTAGCAGCCATGATAAGCATTAGTGATACAATAATGAATGATTCCTGTCTTCAAGCGGCACAAAATGTGTATTTTAGTTGTCTTTTTACTCTCTGTATCCCCTTCTACATTTTGTGCTACAGAAAGAAAAGAACTAAATTCTAAGAAGAGTGTATCAGGAGAAATTTACAAGAGGAAGACATTTATTCTAAGACTCAAATGTTGAGTAAAGGATATTAAGAGAAACAGAGTATAAACCTGTTTCATGCTGGGCGCGTTAGCTCACGCCTATAATCCCAGCACTTTGGGAGGCCAAGGTGGGTGGATCATCTGAGATTGGGAGTTCAAGACCAGCCTGGTCAGCATGGAGAAACCCTGTCTCTACTAAGAATACAAAGAATACAAAAAATTAGCGGGGCATGGTGGCACATGCCTGTAATCCCAGCTACTTGGGAGACTGAGGCAGGAGAATCCCTTTAACCTGGGAGGCGAATGTTGTGGTGAGCCAAGATCGTACCATTGCACTCCAGCCTAGGCAACAAGAGCAAAACTCCATCTCAAAAAACAAACAAACAAAAAAACTGTTTCAGGCAGTGGTGACAACATATGTGAAGCTCTGTACACAAGACAGAGAACAACTGTAGTGGATGCCACAATGAATCACCCACTTTGTTCTTTGAAGATGAAGAAAAATATTTATTCCCCGTAGTTGCTGGAAGTGCTGCCAGCAGACAGACCTTAGCTGACAGCTGTCTTTGAGGAGTGCTTTGACTCAAGAGAAAAAGTGTGCTCAAGGTCTTATCGATTGCCTAGAGAAGTCTGCATCCAAAGACTGGCCAACTTGGAAGCACAGAGAGCTAACAGCTTCTCTCCAACTCAAGGCAATGCTGAAGGACTACTTTGGCTTCAGAGCTCCCGTATGATTGACTAAAGTCTTTGCTGAATTTGTATCACAGTTCAATATTTCTCTCTGTCTATTCCTGCTTCCTTCCCTTACCTGCCATAAATATTAATCCCCAAACTTCTCCTAAGCATCCCCTCTGAACACTAGCCTCCATCTGAAAGTCTGCTTTATAAAGAACACAATTGGCAACAAGTGGCAAAATGGCTTTGTAAAAATTAAACATGACCACTATGCTGGAAGTAGGTAGCATGGGATGTGGTTAAAATAGAAAAGGAATGTAAGAAATACAGCCCGAGAAGTGTGCAGGGTTGTGGTCTTAAAGAATCATGTTGACTGCAACCTCTCAAAGAACAAAGCCCACAACAACTGACCTCAAACGGGAGCTCTTCATAACCTGACAGAAAACATCTCTATCATACTTATCACACATCCTTGTCATGCATAGCACTTATCAAAGCCACTATTTTATAGCTGGTAATTTGTGGTTTACCCAGCTGTGAACTCAGAGAGCAGAATATGAGTCTGTCTTGTACACCACTGTAGCCCTCAGGGCTTAGCACTGGCCATGCAGAATGAGTTCAGTATAAATTTGTTGAATCACTAAATGAATGTTAGCCATCACCCAACCAAGGGCAGCAAATAATTTTGAAAAATAACTCCCTCTTGCCAAGGATGTGGGACTCCTCTCATGGACATATAAAACACGTGACCCATCAAGACTTAATGCTACCTTATGTCTGCATTAATGTAATCAAATTCCACTTTACTAGTGAGCATGCCCTTGTAAAACCCATTGTGTAGCTATATTTTTCATTTGTGTCCTGAGAGGCACCGAATAGTTATGTTGTTAGGAATTTATAAAAGCTGGAAGTTTGTCTGTTGAAGGTCCTGGGTGGATGAAGTGAGTCAATGATTTGAGGACCTATGTCAGGCTATATTTTATTAAAACAGCTTTAAATTCATGGTGCCCTAGTTTTTTCACTCAATAGAAATAATAGAAATAGTGGGTTATAAGTTCTCTGCTCCTGTTAGAAGTTGAAAACTTTCTCCTGAAGGCTCTTTACCCCAGCTCTTAATTGCAGATGAGATGAACCTGAGAATTCTAAAAAATGTTTGTTCTTAGGCTCTGTAGAGCTCATCATTGAAAATGTGGGCCTCCTAGACATGTGACTGTTTAATAAAAGTAATTCCTATAAAGCAGGCACTTGGGGCATCTGGAATGGGCAGATGATCATCCCCACGTTGTGAGTTTATAAGAAAGAAAAAGCTGCCAAAAATGCAGACAGGCTGTAGGAATCCTAGTTCAAAAGGAGTTTCTCTTTATGGAATTATTTAGGTATTTTTTTCTGTTGTATTAAAGTAGATTCCTCAAATATTCCATCACCTGAATTTTTGGGTTTTTATTAAATGGATTTTTGAGAAATCAGAATAACAAAGAATTTGCAAAGCCACTGAAGATATTTTTCCATGACATTGTACGAGAAACTTTGTGAATTTACTGTGAGAGGATTGAGAATAGGATGAAGAACCAAAAATGGTAGACAAAAGTGTGAATAATTGTGAAGGATATAAGATTACACTACTTGCAAACTAACAAGTTACCCTCCCACACTTTTATGGAGGCTGGCAGAAGACACAATACTCCTGAGTGAGAGACAAAAGACTATTATTACTCATGGCACAGCAGGCAGTGTAGGCTTCATATTTGCATCAGTTCCTTTTGCCTGTACCTCCCTGGTCCCATGTGTGTGATGCAGGGGAGGACTGCTGAGGAATCTCAAGTTTAGGGAGCCTCAATCTTATAAGAGAGCTGCTGGAAAACCTTCCCAACTTCTACCCTAAAAAAAGACATCTTTTTTTTTTTTTTTCTTTTTGAGAGGGAGTCTCGCTCTGTCGCCCAGGCTGGAGTGTAGCGGTGCCATCTCAGCTCATTGCAACCTCCGTCTCCAGGGTTCAAGTTATTCTCCTGCCTCAGCCTGCTGAACAGCTGGAACTACAGGCACCTGCCACCACACCCGGCTAATTTTTGTATTTTAATAGAGATGGGGTTTCACCATGTGGGCCAGTCTGGCCTCAAACTCCTGACCTCACGTGATCCACCCACCTCAGCCTCCCAAAGTGCTGGGATTACAGGCATGAGCCATCGTGCCTGGCAGACATCATTTTTTTTTTTTTTTAATTGAGGCCTAAAAATAAATCTTCTCTCTGCCATACAAGAATATGCTTTCTGTATTTACCAAGGCTGTTTGCTATCCAAATATCTTTCAAAGTGTAGTCTGGAACAGAAGCTGTCAATGTTTCTTCACAAAATCTGCAAAAATCCAAGAGACACAAGACATTTCTCCCAACAAAAGGGCTATAAGATTGAATGCCTTTTT